>NC_141621.1:568538-896038 GCF_047967505.1 Dipteris shenzhenensis
CTTACCATACAAAAATTCATTTATTTTATCGTCTTTATTATTTCAAATCATTACAATCAATGCGTTTATTTTATTCACCATGACGGGATGACATACTGGCTATGGAAATGCTACCAAACCATGATGTTAATATGAACCATGACTTATAATGATTAGCATACGAATTCAATTGCTAATGAGAATGCAGCAATGACGAGTGATCATTTAATTAAACATCATTACTTTAATTGTGTGAGGTTTATAATTTTTCATAATTGTTTTTGAAAATTATAAAAAATAGAGCCCAATAGACCCCTTTTATCGACAGTACAATGAAATATCTTTTTGCTTAATATTTAATCAATGATAAAGGCCAACAAACCCCTTTTGGAGAAAATAATTTTTATTAATTGTTAATGGAAGATAGAGGCCAATAGACCCCTTTCATGAACCATTAATTAAATATAGAGGCCAATAGACCCCTTTCATCGACGTAAGGGGTCTATTGGCCTTTATCTTTTGTTGACGAAAGGGGTCTGTTGGCCTCTATATTTAATTAATGGTTCATGAAAGATAGAGGCCAATAGACCCCTTGCGTCGATGAAAGGGGTCTATTGGCCTCTACCTTTCATTAATAATTGATGAAAGATAGGGTCCAATAGACCCCTTTCATCGATGAAACAGTCTTTTGGCATATTTTTAACATCATAATTTATATTCAAACGGTTAGAGGTGTGCTGACCAACCATTTCTTGTTCACCACAATTATAATTCCTATCTATCAACTTAAAAATACTTAAATCGATTTATGTATTTTAAGAATCCTTATATCAAATTGTCGGAATGAATATGTAGCAATTATGAAATGTCATTGCTAACGAGAATGGCTTGCAATAACTCCCATACGTGTCAAAGAAAGGTTGGGGATTAAAAGGTCTAAGAGTCCATGGTATTAATTATTGTTAACAAATGATGGCTAAAATTTACATCGTGGTTCAGTACCATTGTCATACTTGTGCCTACTTTCACAAGACCTATCTTACAACAATGGGCAGTGTGTGCAAAGCATTTGTGAGCCACTTTTCTTGAGGCAGCAGACTCTTGTTTCAAATGAGTTCTTGAAACAAACACTCTAATCTTGATCTCACCCTTTGGACTTCATCTCATTGAGTTGCAGAGCTCAACCATTCCGTTCTAATGGAATCTGTCACAATTCAGAATGAGGATAGATCTTTGCATATGTTTGTTTGCACTTTCATAGGTAGAGGAGTGTTGTCAGAGATGGTCCTTGCTAGCCATTTTCAATTCACACTTGGGTCCATATTTATCCATCAGCACTTCGGTGATAATGGGTGTGATTTGGCAATGGAGCTGCAATACGAAGTCCATGACGATGGATACAAAATGTTTCACCTTGATGCGCAGTTTGGTGATATTTTCACCATGAACGGAGAAAGATTCAAGCTTGATGACAATGAACTTCAGAAGACTCCAGTGCATGAAAAAAAAAAAAAATTCTACTCTATTTGCAACAAAAATGATGAGGTAGGGAAACATGATTCAGCTAGCAACATTGAGAATGACAAACAACACAGTGTCATTGAAATTATTATGCAACTACCTATAAAGAACAGATTGCGTGAGTCCTATGAGAAGGTTGAAATGCACATCACTATGGATGAGTTGCCTTCTACTTATGATGGTGATGTTTTCTTTGAGTTACCAGCTACTTCAGTGAAACATCGCACAAAAGGTACGGAGTCAAAATTTGATGGTCATGTTTGGAGTGATCCTATTACAACAAATATAGTATTTCCTAGTGTGGTTTGTAGAAAGGAATGTGGAGGTCACCTCCATTGTATAAATGCAGCTTGTGGTTTTATAAAAAACGAATTGGGATAGAGAATGAGACACAATGGGATGGGAGATTGATTAGAGTGGCCCCGAAAAATGTGTCAATTGAATCATATGGCTCCTTATCATGTATACATTGTGGTTGTCCACCAGTTTGCTTGAAGAGATGTTACTGTGAAATGTTACTCTGCATGCCAGAATGTAGAGATGGTGTGAATCTTACTCGTGCAGTCATACACCATGGCCCTCATAATCATCCCATTGGAGATGGTTTGACTAGGAGAACAAAGGATGCCATTAAAACCAAAGTTTCTGAAATGGTGAGGGCTGGTTGTGCTGTATGCCCTAAAGGGATACAAAATATAATTGTCCAAGACATTATTATGGAAAATTTATTGTCTAAAAAAGTGCAAGATGGGATTAAGATGTCGGATGTTGAGCTACAAGATTTGCTAAAACAATGTGAACCTTTGCTCAACAAAAGAAGGTAATTACCATAATATTTGTTATTGCATTGGTTTATTAAATTATGTTATTGACAATGAATATTGACCAACTTTATGTCTGTGTATAGATTATCAAGATGGATTGAGGAGGGTCGACATGTCTCTCGACCTGTGTCAGATGGGCTAGATGGAATTTTATACTTGAAAAGACATTGTAGATATAATTATTTCCAAAGTGTAGTGTTTCCTGGACGATTGCAACATAGTTCATTCAGTAGGTGTCATGTATTTAAAATGTCTACCCAAGGTTTTGGTTCAGGGGTTGAGTTGGTAAATAAAATGAGACCTGGAGGAGAATTGGGTCATTGTTGGGTGTTGTTTGATTTTGTGAAGCAAATGAAAGATTAGACTACCATGGCTTGCCATGTGTATAATCCTTTTATCCAAGAGTTGCAAACAATTGCAACTTGTGACTCAAGGTGGAAGATACTGACACAAAAATTCTATTTTGGGATACTCTCAACAAAGTAATGGTTTCACAAGGGTTTGACCATGCTGAATTCAAAGGGTTCATGGCAGATGAGGCCCAAGCCAACTGGAGAGCTGTACGTGCCACTTTCAATGGTGGCCCTGACAATATAATGGAAGGGAAAGAGCGGTCTTGCCTTTTCCATTGGGAGCAAAGTCTTCATTCCCATGCAAAGGCATGTATAAAAGTTGGCAGCCAAGAGGAATTTAAAATCCAATGTAGACGCTGGAAGGATGCCTCTATAGAGCAAGCTGCAGAAGTCAAAATGAGAAGCCTAAGGGCATGGTGGAATGCAGGCCATGCAAGTGATTCAGACTTGCCACGGCTTGAAACTTGGTTTGCATGGTGGCCTGGTAGGATTTCCCATTGGGGCCACTACATTATAGAGGTTGGTTTTGTATTTCTCTTGATTTTTTTAATCATGTTAATGTAATTTTGCCATTACAATATCTCTGCAATGCTTGGTTTGCAAAGTATGTTAGATAATGAGAAGTATTTGATACCTCGAACAAATCTAGCAGAGTCTATTCATGGTAGTTGGAGGGCTAGATTGAACCATGTCAAATATGTTGGTCTCTACAATGCCTCTATTAGTGACCTCTCAAATGCAATTCTACAAAGCTCTAGATACACATCTTTTTGGAAGGGCCAGTTCATCGGAAGTGGGCCGAGTCTAGAGACCTTAAAAAAAAGATCTTCAAAATCTCGGATTGACATTAGTTCCAAAATAGTTGTTGATCTAACAAGTAATGTCGCAAAGGAAATGGGTGTTGTATCTGAAGTATGTTTTAATGATGGAGATGATAAGACTGTGCAAAGGAAAAGGCCAAGTCAATGCCTTCAAATATATGTGAGGATGATAGTCACCGCCCTGAGTACAGTTATGCAAATAAGAAAAGATACTCCATGTCTCCCAAATCTAGTACTAAATTTGCAACAGAGAGATTTGAGGATGATGATTCCAAGAGTGTACAAGAATATGAAGTGCATGTCAATGCAAATTGGGCATTACGAAGAGTTCCTGTAACAAGCCAAGTCCGTTGCCAGGCTTGGCTTGGAGAAGGAGGAAAATGTAACAAGCTTGTCAATATAAAGGATCATGAAAATCGACGTGGAGTTGTTGCACCATCATTCTTTGGGAGGATTCAAACACCAATTGGAGTGCGCTCCCAAATGGTTTGGTTTTGTGGAAATGATGTAACCCACACGTGGAAGCCATCAACTAGCATTACAAGTATTCCAGGAGCATCACCAGGAAGGTGGAAGGTTCAATCAGGAACATCCTTGACAAGTGCAAAGATTGCTAGGTTGACAAGATCAGGGTTTGTCATATTAGGAGTATCAACTCCAATGGTGGGTGCAAGTTGTGCTTCACCAATTCAAGCCCATGATGAAACAATAGTATTGCATGAAGATCGACCTCGGCGTCGAGATGGCAAAGCAATTAGATGGCGAAACAAAATCTCCAAAGAAATGGAAAATAGAATTCAAAGGCCATTAGTCATGAAATGCATTGTTAAGGACACAACAGTCTCGTGAAGGCCATGGAGCATGCTGAGTTCATTGTTTCTATAGAAGGATCAATGCAAAAAGGTATTGAATACAAGGTTGAAATTTCTCCATTTCCTTCTTGCAATTGTGAAGACTTCATTGGACGATCATGCAAATTGGATGCCTATATTCCATGCAAACATATTTATTACATCTTCCTTTCGTACCTTGGATTGGATAGCAGAAATAATATGTTTGTTCACCAAGCCACCTTGAGTAAAAAAGAGATATTCCAGGCATTGTCCCGCATGCCTTGAGGTTTAGTTTTTGGAGATTGCACTTTCATGATGGTCAACAAAAAATGGAAGGGCTATTATAATAATCCTTTTTCCATGAGGATTTTGAACCACAAAAATAGGATTTTTTTTGAAGACTGAACCTTCATGATGTTGAATACAAAATGAAAAGATATTTATAATAATCATTTTTTCCATGAAGATTTTGAACCACAAGAACAATGTTTTTGGAGCCTTTTGCATTTCTCCTTGTGTAAATTTTTGGTTTGTTTCTCTACTTGTTGATAATTGTGTGGCAGGATGCTTTGTAGGATGATTCTGCAATCACAAAACTTTCAATATGTCTTTTATGTAATAAATCATGTCTTCATTTACAGTGATGTAGGTTGGAAACTTATTTGAAATAACATGAACTCAACACAACTAGTAGCAAAATACCAAACTATGAGTGCAAAATATTGACTGAAAATTTGGCTATATTTGTTACATTTCCTTTTGTACCTTGGATTGGATATAAGAAATCCTTTTAGCCATAAGTAATTTGAACCACAAGGATAGTGTGCTAATTATTCTCCACTTGATAATTGTGGTAGGACATTTTGAAGGATGATTTTACATCACAAAAGTTTGAACATATCTTCTATGTGATAAATCATGTCTTCATTTTCATTTGCATAGGTTGAAAACTTATTTGAAATAATATGAACATGTATTGGAATATACAACAAATAACAAAATAGAAAATATTGTGAGTGTATTTGACTTAAAATTGGGCTATATTATTTACATGTTACTTCTATGGATAGAAAAGATAATATTTTTGGTCACCAAGCTAACTTGAGTACAAAAGAGATCTTCACAGCATTATCTTGCATGCCTCAAGGCCTAGTTTTTACAGATTGCACACCTTCATGATGTTGAACAAAATTTTAAAGGACTATTATAATAATACTTTTTACCATGGAGATTTCGAACCACCAAAATAGTGTTTTGGAGTCTTTTTCATTACTCCTTATGGAAACTTTGGGCTATTTCTATACTTAATACTTGATAATTGTGATGGGACACCTTGTAGGATGATTTTACAATCACAAAACTTTGAACGTGTCTTTTACGTGATAAATCATATCTTCATTTGTAGTGATGTAGGTTGGAAACATATTAAAATTGTCAATATAGAATAATTAGAAAAATATGAGTGGAAAATATTTTGACTTAAAATTAAGCTAGTTTAACCAAGATGCAAAATAATGGATTTTGCTAAGGTCGAACGTAATCTTTTTTTTTTTGTGGATTATACATCCCTTTTAATCGAAAAAGGGGTCTAGCAACTTGATTTGTTTTTTGGTTATTGGTTGTTGTGGTATATTAGTTTACAAGGATAACCACTTCTTTTATTGAGCAATATGGACCCTTCATTTACAAAATGGTTTCATAATCATGGCCTCATTTCATGAACTTCAAGAGTTAGAAAACTTGTTTAGTCAGAAATGAGGATATCCATTTCTTTTCTTAAGCAATATGACCCCTTTATTCACAAAAGGGGTATGTACACTTGGATTGTTTTCATAAACTTTGACACAAAAAAACTACATTCTGATCCAATTTTCTCAAATGCTCAGATGGTTTTGCTCAAAAATTAGAAATCCCCGCAGTTAATTAACGTAGTGTAGAGTGCAGTTAATTACCACAGTTTGATTAATTAACATGGTAGTCATGATTGTTTGGATGGAACACCAGTCCTCCGGGCCTCCAACTGAGAAATCTCAACAATGGAAGCGGAACGAAAGAAGGTGAGAGAGAAGGAGAGCCAGAAGAGAGAGCCACACAAGTTTTTGGTGGGTGCAAAACACCCTAATCTTCTATGTCATATATATGTGTGTGTGTGTGTGTGTGTGTGTGTGTGTGTGTGTTTGAGTATTGTACGTACCTGAGGTTAAGGTACAATGTTCTTTAACCCCCACAACCTCCCACTTAAAGGCCAATGTGATTTTAAGGGAGAAGAACCAATGGACACACTATCCAATGCCCATCAATACACTACAATACTCAAACCGCTGACTAGGTAGACTCTTTGTTAGCATATCTACAGGGTTATCATCTGTATAAACCTTGACAAGCTCTATGCACTTGTCCTCAAGTACCTCCTTGATGAAATAGTACCTAACCTCAATGTGTTTGGTCTTTGCATATGAAAGACCAGATTTCGTGCTAGTTGAATAGCACTCATGGAATCATTATGCAATGTTGGTACACCTATCTGATTCCCCAAATCTCCCACTAGCCGATCAATTCATATAGCCTCCTTGCAACTCTTTGTGGTTGCAGCATACTTGGCCTCTCTGGTAGACAAAGCAACACAATTCTGTGCGTGAGACATCCATGACACCACACCACCTACTACAAAGGTGAACACATAACTAGAAGTGGATCTCCTGCTATCCATATGCCCTGCATAGTCTGAATCTATGTACCCAAGTACACGCATCTCTCCTCTGCCAAAGTAGATACATATCTCCTTGGTACCCTTCATGTACCTCATGATGCACTTAATTGCCTCCCAATGCCTCTTTCCCAAATTATCCATATACCGGCTAACAATTCCCACTGCAATTGCAATGTCCGGTTTAGTAGAGCTATCATAGCATACATAAGACTCCCAACCGCTGATGCATAAGGAACCTTGGCCATCATGTCCCTCTCGTCGTTTGATTTTGGACTATCTGCCTGACTGAGTTTCACATATGGAGAAAATGGAGTACTTGCTGCCTTCCCCCCCTCCATACTGAAATGTTGTAATACTTTTGTAACATACTCCTTCTATGAGCCAGACGAGTTTCCTACTCCGATCACGCGTGATGCTGCGCATACCAAGAATATGACCTGCAGGTCCCAAATCCTTCATGTCAAAGGCCTCATGCAACTTGGCCTTCAATTCATCAATCTCATAAGTATTCTTGCTAGCCAATAGCATATCATCCACAGAAAGTGCCAGGAGTATCATGCTATTATCCTTAGCCGTTTTAGTGTAGAGGCAGTGATCAATCTCACTTCTTCTAAAACCCTGGGACCGAATGAAAGCATCAAACTTCTGATACCATTCTCTAGGTGCTTGCTTAAGGCCATAGAGACTCTTTTTCAGCTTGCAAAGCAAATGCTCTTTGTCCTTTTTTTCAAAGCCTTCCGGCTATACCATGTAAATTTCCTCATGCAAATATGCATGCAACACTTTTTTCATTAATTTTGGACTTGTTAATGTACAAATTCATTTTTACATATACTTTTGGACTAGTTTTTAGATAAACTTTAAGAAAAAACCCACTCTTCAAAGCACAGATGAAAACATAAAAACAAATAATTTTTTAGAGATTTTTAAAGGAGATGAATTCAAAATTATAAAATTTAACGTGACATAGATAAGTTACACCAAAAGATAAGATTCAACAGTTGTAAACTCTCGTAATATTTACAATGGTGTCAACAAACACCTTCAAAAGTCACAATATTAAGCAAACTCCCTCAATATTTGTAATGGTGTTAACAAACGCCAAAACTTACAATAAGCCTCTCACTGGAAGGCATTAATACTTGCCATTGATATCCTAGATTCAACCCATTCAAGAGCTGAGACCATCTCATCATGATCGATGTAGTTAAAACTACAGAAGAGAAGTAAAGAATTATAAATTTTCTTCTGTATAGCACTTTCTTGATTCCGTATGGCTTGCGCTTCCTGGGGTGGAAATCTCCCATAACGAGCCACACGCGAAGTAACCTCACTTAGATATTCTATTAGCTCTCTCCTATGTGAAAGTAATCTATCTATTTTGCTAGTAGACCTGCTGATTTTCCCTCTCTCCTCCTTCTCTAGGCGCTTCTAAGCAGCAAACTCCTCCTTTTCGGCCTGGGTTAATGCAGCTCGATGTCTCTTTCTCTGCTCCTTGTTCGCCTTGTTCTCAACGGCGATCCAATCTTTGTTGGTGCTAACGGCTTCCTCCACGGAATTGATGACTTCAAAAAGATCCATGAAGCTTTAAGCTACGAGAATATGGACCACAAGAACAAGAGATAGTGAGGGAGTAAGGTGAGATGGAAGAAGAGTTTGAGAGTAAGGCTATGAGATGAGTGCAAGAATGATAATGGGAGTAGACTCGAGTTCCAGAGTAAGGCTGTAGGCAAGATGGAAGGAGTAAGCTTGAGGAGAGAAGTAAGGTAATGAGAGAAAAGTGGAAGAAGTGTTTGTGTGTAAGGCTATGGGCAAGATGGAAGGAGTAAGCTTGAGTAGAGGAGGAAGGTAATGAGAGAAAAGTGGAAGCAGTGTTTGGTTGTAAGGCTACGGGCAAGATGGAAGGAGTAAGCTTGAGGAGAGGAGGAAGGTAATGAGAGCAAAGTAGAAGAAGTGTTGGGGAAGATGGAAGGAGTAAGCTTGAGGAGAGGAGGAAGCTAATGAGGGCAAAAGTGGAAGAAGTGTTTGGCTAAAAGGCTGCAGTGGTGGGCAAGATGGAAGGAGTGAGCTTGAGGAGAGGAGGAAGGTAATGAGAGCAAAGTGGAAGAAGTGTTTGGCTGTAAGGCTGCAGGTGAGATGTAGAAGACGAACGACTAGAGAGGGATTTATAGAACTGAAGACTCATAATGTGAGATGAAAGATTTAGAATAAAGCATTGGGAGAGGCTGAGATGTCGCTAAGATGATGGTTGGAGAATGCTAGAGGAGTAGATTGTGTGAAGTAACAGATGCAAGACCGTAACACGAGACATGTGAGGCGATAGATTTTGAGTACACTGAAATTGTGACGCTTCAATTTTGTATATGAAATATTTTGGAATATATATCACAGATAGTGTTCAAAAAGGATGGTTTTGATGTTTTGAAGGTTTTGGGAAAGTTTGGTGTTGGTCGAAAAATTTTGGTTTTGTCCATTGTGGTGTCGGCTGGATTTTGTGGCTTGATTTTGAATTGGTTAGAGAAATAATTTGAAGAAACTTTGTATGAGAGAGTTTTAGGTCTTGTTGAGTAGAAAAACTTTGTCCTAATGAAAAATTTGTAGTTCATTCGTTTGCATGCCTGTATGGAGGTCGGAAGTTGCTAACAAAGTGGTTTTGAGCTAAAAGTGCATCTAGATTTCCGTGTCGAGTTGCAGGTATTAGACGGAGGTCGAGATGGAGGAATTAGCCATGAAAGGTCAAATGCAAAGGGAAAGAAGAGGGTTTGATCTTCGAGATGAGCTATTGAGCTTGTTCACTGGATCTACGGGGCAGGCGTGGAACAGGGTCGTTTTCATGCTAAAAGAACACGTACGCGTTCACTATTAAAAGAACATGCTAAAAGAAGATGAAAAGCACATGCACGCTTTTCGAGAAAAGCTGATTTTGGCCGAATTTGGGAGCTTTTGGTCGTCTTTTTTTGGAGGCGTGAAAGGCTATAAAAGAAGAGGAGATCGTGAGAAGAAGGACACACATCAAGAGACGCATACCGAGGCCGCGAGAAGGAGGAGTGAAGGCACGCATACTAAGGCGGAACGAAGACAAGAAGAGAAGGCACGCATATCGAGGCACTGCGAAAGTGACGATAGCACACGCGGATCGAGGCAGCGCGAAGAAGAAGAAGACAAGATCAAGATAGAGTGAGAGTGAGAGTGTGATTGAGATTTGATCTTTTGATCATCCGATTTGTACATCTTCATGCGAGTGAGAGTGAGAGTGAGATAGCTCGGGGGTGGACGGGTGGTATCAAGCTCCTTCACCGAGTGATTCTTCTACAAGATTGTTGTAAAGATTCATAAGTTTGATTCATACTGAAATCTCTCTTCTTGTTCACTCGAAATTATTATCTTGCTACAATTTTGATCGTGATTGTGAAAGAACAGTGCGTGACAGAAATCTATAAAATAAAGTGATGGAACACAAGAATGATATAATTATTAGATTCTCATCATGAGATATTTATTGTATATAATAAGTTAGACTTGCAGATGCAAGACCATAATGCGAGACCTGTGAGACGATAGATTTTGAGTACATTGAAATCTATAAAATAAAGTGATGGAACATAAGAATGATATAATTATTAGATTCTCATCATGAGATATTTATTGTATATACTAAGTTAGACTTCCAATAAAGTGAAACTGATTAAATAAATTTAGAGAGGTGGGTTGTCGATTGAGTGAAGTAAAAGATGCAAGACCATAATGTGAGAGACATATGAGAGGATAGATTTTGAATACATTCAAATCTATGAAATAAAGTGATTGAAGACAAGTTATCACATTCCTATCATGAGATATTTATTATATCATCAAAGATGTTTTTTTTAATCATCAAACATTTAATATGTATCCATGATAAATGTCCCTTATGTATCCATGAGTAAATGCCCCTTATGTATTCACATATTTAATTTAATAAAATCAACCAAAATAACATTGTGAGCCAAGGAAAACAAGTCACATATTTAATATGTATCCATGATAAATGCCCATTATGTATTCACACATTTAATAAAATCAACCAAAATAACATTATGAGCAACAAAATCACAAATACAAAGTTTTGCGACTTTGCACTTGTACATGCATCACTTGCCAATAAAGTTTTTCCTACTTCAAAAAAAACTCATGTACATGCTAAACCCCATCACAAGGCTTCACAATGAAGTGGATTTTGATGCTTTGGAAGTAGACTCTTTCTCTCGAGGCTTTGATGCTTTAGGCATAACTTGCATCGAGGAGCAACCTGCAGTTGTAGCACACTCTCCACCCACAGCTGTATGGATCATTTTGCTCTACAACCTTGCATCATTGTAAGTCCATTGCTTCTTGCAAGTCACCATCATCATTTGTGACTTGTTCAATTGCACTTATTAACCTTGATGTAGACCTATCCATCATAACATACAAGGGAATGAATAAGTGCATCGCAAAAGATACATATCATGAAAGTTACAATGCATTAAGAGTAAGTATACCACGAAAGTTACAATGCATTAAGAGTATACTTACGCTAACACATTGCCATGATATCTTGCCATTGAATTGGCAAAATAGCATTTCTTGGCTTGTAGGTCCAAAGCTACCAAACTCCAATGTTTTCTGCATGACCAATCAAGAATCTTTATTATTTGACTTCATCTTACCTCTCACAAAAGTAAATATCAGGTTGCGGTGCCAATTACGTCTCATAATATGGAAAAACAATAACTCGTTTGTTGTCCATTTCGAGAGTTTGCAACCAAGTGCACATATCTTCTATTGACTTTTTATTATTATTGAGCCATGTAAAAAGCAGGGAATCTACGACATATACACACTTTCCAAAATTTGGATAAAACCAAGATATCATTATATTGCATCCAAAAATAACCAAACATTAGCTCATTAGATTTAATCAATATGTAAATACTAAGCCAAGATAAAGTTTGTATCAAACTTGAGGGCGGCCATTATAACTTGATCATTAACCTCTTTCCCTCGATATCTTAGGATTTGAAACTCTTCTACACCAAATGATAGATATTGAGGTCGTTGTCCAATCACAACCTGAACAACAAAGTTGCTTCCTATTTCTTGTAGCTTAGACAAATCTTCAGAATTCTTCAGTGTGAGTCGTGCCATTATCATATGCTCTGAGTTCCCATATAAGTGATGTAGTTGACTCTCTATGTTAGGAAAGTCTTTCAATTATCCTTTTATTGTCTTAAATATTCACATTTAGTTTTTCTAGCAATCACCATATCGATTAAACTTGAAGGAAATATTGTGGCCTTCTTGACTTCAGATCCACGTGAACTCATTTCTTCTTCCTTCCCCTCTGCCGTTTGTAAAAAATACAAAAGCTTGTGAGATTGATAGGTTATAGTTAAATGTAATGCTTGTAAAAGAAAAGTAAAGGGTCATACCAAGATATATGGCCGTGATTTCTTTGCATAATCTTGTGAGCAAGGAAGATCATCCAAGTCATCATCTACAATCATCTGTGCATCACCTTTGTCTTTATCCTAGGAGCCATCAAGATCTTCCATGTCATCATCTCCAATCCTCTTATGTTCCACCTCTTTCTCATAGCCGATAGTTAGATCAGCTTGCAAGTGGAATTGTTCCATGCAAGCCTTTCTTTCAATAATATTAGTGGAATATCCTTTTCTAAGAAGATCTTCGAAAAGATATCCCATCCGTAATAAGGTGACCTCCCAATTAGGCGGTTGCAAGTGTTATGTATCTCTTCCTTGTTTTGTTTATTGACAAAAATGACAATATTGCAAATTCCAACTCTACTAATGGTATTATATGGTATTCTATCGATGAATTAGCGAATATCATTGGAAGAAACCTCATCAATAAAGAATACTTGGGGCTTATCCCAACTTGTTACATCAAGTAAAAAGTCATCATCTAAAATGCCCCTGTACGTTAGAAGCTTTCTAGATTCTGAAGTGATGTTCACATTGAATTGAAAGCCATGGTTGACTGCACTTGTTATTCTTATTTTATGCTCATTCACAAGCTTCTCAACATATGCAATCACCTGTGGTGGGATTTGGGCTCTCATGAATGAGGTGACTACTTCGTCCCCATCTTCTTGATTCTTCATCCACTTATGTGCCCATGCCTTTTCCTTACTTGTGGATAAAGCAGCTATGTGGTTCACAATATTAGAGTCAATATTGCATTGCGAGTAGGGATATCTTTTTCTGTGAGCAAATATCTAATCGCACTATCCACTTCATCATGTTTCACCTGTATGTTGATGCACTCCTCCATGCAATGATCTTTGTCCTTCCTACCCGAAAACCATTCTTTCTTTTGGAGTTTCTTTGTTGCCATTGTTACATAGCTATCCACATTCTTGCTATTGTCACCTCTTTTTTCTCAACCTTTGACTTTTGTGATAGTAACAAAGGACCTTCATAAGTAATCTCACCCTTCTTGTATGCAAGGCAAACTACCACAACTTGCTCAAACACCTCATCAGTTGAAAAATTATACTTGTGTAGTCTGCATATCTATCTCTCGCCGATTCTTCATGTTCTTGACTTCCCCTTATAAAAATTGACTAATGTGTCTGCATCTGCTTCTGTGGCAATTCTTTTCAAATGTGTTGCTGGAGAACCAAGTGTCATCCATAGACACCTCACTTTCATTAGGATTTTCGATGTCGAGGTTATCTTACATTTTGCAAAAATATCACGATTCAGTCTTTCGGACTCAATCAAATATTTTGTTGGATGCTTAAAAATACATATTGTGGCCATATAAAAATTGAAGGGAAGAACCTTTTAAAGTTGCTCTACAGTGATTCTTCTGGAGTCCCTTGCTTGTCTAGCATGTTCATTATAGGCATATGCATAATGCTGACCATCAATCAGCTCAAATTTAAAATGCAACAAGAAATTTCTCTTTGCCTCTTTCAAAAATTTATGGGAATTTGCCTCTTCACCCTGTTCATACAGAATTTGTCGAAGGCTTTGTGTGAAGAATTTCAAAAAGTCTCCTCAAAATGGGTAGGTCCTTCAAACATAATTCCATTGTCATGGCTATCTATACTTGGACAGAACATGATTGGACGTAAGACTACATTAGAAACCATGGGTTTCTCGCAATCCACCAAAGCCTTGAATATTTGCATCGCATAAGTTATATCAAGATTCCTATTATTGGTAAAAATAGTTGCTGACTCCACATCTTGAGCATTGACAAAAAAGTGCTTTTGTCCCCATATATATTCGGCATCATCTTCTGTGATCATCTTTCTTTGCTCCCTATTCGCCTTGTTCTCAGCGATCCAATCTTTGTTGGTGCTAATGGCTTCCTCCACGGAATTGATGACTTCAAAAAGATCCATGAAGCTTTAAGCTACGAGAATATGGACCATAGGAACAAGAGATAGTGAGGGAGTAAGGCGAGATGGAAGAAGAGTTTGAGAGTAAGGCTATGAGATGAGTGCAAGAATGATAATCAGAGTAGAATCGAGTTCTAGAGTAAGGTTAGAAGATCAAGTGCTTCTATTGCAACAAGGCAAGGCACAAGCTGAATGAGTGCCGGAAGAAGATTGCAAATGAGAAGAACGGAGTAAAGAAAGAGTCCAGCAACAGCGCGCAGGCAGTACCAATAGAGCTGTTCGTAGCAATTGAGGAGATTTGCACGAAGGTAGTTCATGTACCTACGGATGTGAACCTTGGATTATTGACAGTGGTGCATCACACCACATGACCAATCGGAAGGATTGGTATACCTCTCTACATCCGGTAGGGAATGACATCCTGGTAGCAGTCGGCAATGATGCAAAATGTCCAGCAAAAGGAGAAGGTACGATTGCTCTCAAGTCAAATGGAGTTGTAAAACAGTTGTTCGATGTTCTTTATGTGCCAGATATCAAGAGGAACTTGTTGTTTGTTTTTGTAATCACGGATGGGGACCTCAAAGTTCACTTCGATAAGAATGGCGCACAGATTTTGGATCTTCAAGGGAAGGTCATTGGTAATGGTACATGGCACAACAACATCTACGAACTCTCAGCTTTTAGTGCTCGAGCCGATGTGAGCAACACTAAGCTGTGGCATAAGAGGTTTGGTCATCTAAACCTTAGTTCTTTAAAGGAGATGCATAAAAGTGGAATGATTGCAGACCTACCAGAAATCACAGATCTGCCCGATGTATGTGAAGCTTGCATGATGGGCAAGCAGCATCGGTAGCCCTTTCCTAAAGAGGCCAGCAGGGCAAAGGCTCCTCTAGAGCTCGTTCACACAGACCTCTGCGGAAAGATGGAGACGGAAGCTTTGGGTGGTTCCTACTACTTCATGACGCTGATCGACGACTACAGTAGAAGGATATGGATATACTTCCTGAAGACTAAAGATGAGGCTTTTAGTAAGTTCAAAGAATGGCATGTAATGGTCGAGAAGGAAACGGGGAGGAAGGTGAAGAAGTTGAGATCAGACAGAGGTGGTGAGTTCACATCAAGTGAATTCAAAAGTTACTGCAAAAGTCACAAGATCAAGAGGCAGAAACCCCCGCTACATACATCAAGGCAAAATGGAGTAGTAGAGCGCAAGATGCGCGTCATCTACGAAATGGGCAGGAGTATGATGAAAGGGAAAGATTTGCCAAAGACTCTCTGGGCTGAAGCATGTAACACGGCACTTTACATTCTGAATCGTAGCTACACGAAGGCTGTGAACGGGATGACTCCACTGCAGGCCTTTTTTGGTAAGAAACCTTCAGTTGCACATTTCAGAATTTTTGGATGTGACTATTTCGTTTATGTCCCTGATGCTAACACGACCAAATGGGAACCGAAGAGCCGAAAGTGTATTTTCTTGGGCTACAGTGAAGAGGCGAAGGGTTACCATCTCTATAATCCTGTTACCAAGAAGGTAATAGTAAGTCACAATGTGGTCTTCTCAGAATAGCCACATCAATTGGAGGAGGATGCTTCCTTCCCAGACAACCAGGACCAGGATATCCATCCAGTACAACCACCAACAACAGACCGAACTCCCCCAACGGTGCTTGGGAGGATTCAAGATAAAGAAGAGGAAGAAGAGCCTGCAGAACCCCAATGGCAACGGCCATTCCCGAAGTGGGTAAAGTAGCTTTTGGATGGCAGATAACCTCCAGCCATTGAGGAGGAACCATCCGAACACCGCCGGTCCAAGAGATTAGAGGAGCAAAGAAGGGCGCAGGAACACTTGGTCAACTACGCTTTGATGACAGAGGTGATCCGTGCTGAAGAACCCAAGTGTCTTGAAGAGGCACAGGGTGATGATAGGTGGATGGAGGCTATGCAGTCGGAGTATGGCTCCATAATGAAGAACAACACTTGGGACCTTGTGGATCGACCACCAAAACGCAAGGTAATCGGCACCAAGTGGGTGTACAAGACCAAGTACAAGTCCGACGGCACATTGGATAAGTACAAGGCTCGGCTCATGGCAAAAGAATTCGCACAGGTACATGGTTTTGATTATCAGGATACTTTTACTCCCACAGCTCAGCTAACCACAATTCGTAGCGTTTTGGCTTTAGCAGCACAGGAAAGTTGGCCTCTGTTTTAGATGGATGTAAAATCCACCTTTCTGAATGGAGATCTCAAGGAGGAGATATACATGGAACAACCACCAGGTTTTGTGATCCCCGGTTCAGAAGGTAAAGTCTGTAAACTGAAGAAGGCACTTTACGGGCTGAAACAGGCCCCACCAGCGTGGTATTAGCGGATTGATGCCTACTTTCTGCAAAACGGGTTCAAGAGGAGCCCATCTGATGCAAATTTGTATATCTACAGAGAAGGAGGCAGGTGTATGATCTTGGTTCTTTATGTGGACGACCTTGTCATAACAGGGAACCATGAAGAGAAGATCTCGCAGACAAAGCAGTTGGTAGGAAGAGAGTTTGAAATGACAGACCTCGGACTGATGCATTTCTGTTTGGGGATTGAAGTTTGGCAAGAGACAAAACAAATCTTCATTTCACAGCTGAAGTATGCTGGAGAGATACTAAAGGCATTTGGCATGGCTAAGTGCAAGACAGTTGACACCCCTATGGAGGTTGACATGAAGCTCTCAAACGAGGATTCATCACCACTGGTGGACGAAGTGGAGTACAGAAGGCTTGTGGGCAGTTTGGTTTACTTGTGCAACACGTGGTCGGACATCAGTTTTGCGACTGGTGTACTAAGCAGGTTTTCCAATAAGCCCCGAGAGAACCATTGGAGGGCAGGGATGCGGGTGCTGAAATACATCAAAGGCACACTTGATTATGGCATCACCTATACCAAGGGCAACATCTTGACTGGATTCTGTAACGCAGATTGGGCAAGAGACGTGGACAGCAGGAGATCAGTGACAGGTTACTATTTCTCACTTGGATCTGGAGTTGTGTCATGGGTCAGCAAGAAGCAACCCATAGTTGCTCTTTCTTCTACCGAGGCTGAGTACAAATCAGCATGTTTTGCCTCTTGTGAGGCAGTGTGGTTAAGGAGGATTTTAGGGGACATGGGTGCAGCGTAGAACAAGTCTACGCAGTTATCATGTGACAATCAAAGTTGCATGGCAATTGCAAAGAACCCTGTGTTCCACGCTCACACAAAACACATTGAGATTCAATATCACTTTGTACGCGAGCTCATCATGGATGGAGAGGTCGACTTGGTATACTGTCCGACTACAGAGAATGCTACAGACATCTTCACGAAGGCTCTTGGAAGAGACTTGCTGGAGAGGCATCTTCATCAACTTGGCATTGGGCCAAAAAAGTAAGTTCACTTGCAAGTGGACATTGAGGGGGGGTGTTAGATATCAATGCTCCACTCTCGTGTAACTATGCGGGAACCAGCTAACTCTACTTGTAAGCCCCCCATATGAGGAGAAGGCATTTGAGTAGCTCGGTTATCCGGTAGGTCCTGGTTTGGACACCAGATGGGGGCCATGTGGCCTGATGGCTGGACGACTTCAGATAGAGTTGGCACACTACCAACTAGGCTACATGCAAGTGCGGGAAGGCATCCCATGACTGACCGCACTGAAGGTAGACGGAGCATTTCCCAGGGCAACCCACTCTCGGGTTGCGGGGCCCGTTTGGAGCCCCAGATGATCTCGGATGGCTCTAGGCCGAACGGACATCGTAGGTTAGTTGCTCTATTCTGCGCCACGGTTCTATCGTGTGGTTGGTGGCCTATTTTGGGACGAACCTCCAGTCCGCCGTTTTGGGCGGACTGGGTCGCGGTCACCCAATTGGGTCTAACCAACTATGACTGGTGGCTATATAAGAGCAAGCGCGTGAAGCCCATTATCATCACTGGCTATAGCAACCCTGATTCCTTAGCATCCATCCTCCATCCTCTACTGTTTCCAGCATGCCAGTGAAGCTTCTCACACAGGAGCGCACGGCTGGGAGGCAGCACCATCTATTGGATTAGTTTTACAGTAATCAAATTTTTTATTCTCCATACTATCTGCTTTTCTCTCTTACATACGAGATCCTGTTATCTGTTGAGCACAGACGTTGTATTGTTTTCTTACAAAGAAAACACATATCCACTGGTAGGTCGTCTATCAGAAATACTACCAGCCCAATCAGCATCAGTGTATCCATGCAATTGTATCTGAAACCCAATCTCATAAAATAGTCCATACTGCAATGTGGACTTCACATACCTTAGTATGCATCTAGCCGCATCCAAATGCGCTTTCCTTGGAGCCTACATAAACTGACTTACCAACCCAACAGCATAGCTCAAATCTGGCCTGGTAATAGTCATATAAATCAAACTTCCTACTATGCATCTGTACACATAGTAGGGTCTTCCAGAAGCTCACCTGCATCTGCGCTCAACTTCACATTTTGCTCCAAAGGAACTGAAATAGGCTTACAGCCTGTCATCCCATATTTGGATAGCATGTCCAATCCATACTGCCTCTGCAAGAGCCATATCCCACTTGTGGATCTAATCACCTCAATGCCCAAGAAGTAACACAGCTCTCCCAAATCCTTCATCTCAAACTTCTGCTTCAATAGCATTTTCACATGAAGGATATCTTCATCACTATCACCTGTGATGATCAAATCATCAACATAAATGATAAGTAATGCCTTTCTCTATTTTTCTCACATAAAGTGAGAAATCTGCCTTGGAAATCTGAAAGCCAATCGTGACAAGATACTATCCTATCTTGTCGGACCATGCTCTGGGTGCTTGCTTCAAGCCATACAAGGCTTTCTTCAACCTGTAAACAAACTCAGGATGAACAACATGCACATAACCTGGTGGCTGCTCCATATAGACCTCTTCTTGCAAATCACCATGCAAGAAGGCATTCTTTACATCCATCTGATGTAAAGACCATCCCTTTGATGCAGCCATAGTAATGACTGCTCTTACAGTTGCCATCCTTGCAAACGGACTGAATGTTTCTTCATAATCAATGCCATATGTCTGTGCATACCCCTTGACAACTAATCTTGCCTTGTATCTATTCACAGAACCATTTGCATTGTGCTTCACCTTATAAACCCACTTGCAGCCAATCGCATTCTTGCCTTTAGGCAAAGGCACCAATTCCCCTGTAGCATTTGCTTCCAAGGCATCCATTTCTTCATCCATGGCTTTCTCCCATTTTTCTTTTCCCATGGCTTGCTCAAAAGAAGTGGGTTCTAGTTCTTGTATCACTTTGACCATATAGGCATAGTGAATGGCTGTAAATCCATCATATTTCAGCCTATCCACAAGATATTTAACTCTGGTAGACCTGCACAAAATAGGCTCACTACCAGGTGCTCTCAAAACATCCCTTGTCTTCCTTACTCTAGGTGTAACAATAGAAGGAATACCCAACTCATCACCAAGGCTCTGTTCTGAGCCACTGGATTCACATTCCACATAAGAGTGACCTGCATTCACATCAACCATGGGCTGATCTACTTTCTCTTTTCCCTTTCGTGATACTTGCATACCCCTATTTGCATTGCTTTGAGGAGATTCTCCTGATCTCAATCTACCTGTCCATGGTGAAGTATGTGAACCACTGCTAGAGGACACTACAGGTCCACTAATATTTTGTGATTGCTGCTGTGAATTCTATGGAGCATTACCATTTTGTGCATCTACATCATCAATCACATTTACTGGTTTATACCAGCTACTCATCTCATCAAAGACAACATCTCTGCTCACTGTGAACTTACGAGTAGAAGGGTTATAGCATCTATACCCTTTTTGCTGCAGAGAATAACTAATAAAGATGCACTTCTCAACTTTTGGATCCAACTTGGATCTCAACTCATTTGGCACATGAACATAGGCAATGCAACCAAAAACTTTCAAATGAGAAATATCTGGTTTCCTACCAGTATACCTCTCCTCTGGCGTCATGCCATGTATTGCTGCAGTGGGAGTCCTGTTCATTATGTAGACTATTGTAGCAACTACTTTAGCCCAATAATAATCTGGCAGGTCTTTTTCGTTGAGCATGGCACGAGATACCTCTCCAATATGCATGTTTTTCCTTTCTGCAAGTCCATTTTGCTGTGGGGTATGATTGCATGAATATTGCTGCTTTATGCCATGCTCCTGCAGGAACCTTGCAAACTCATTTGAGAAGTACTCTCCCCCTCCATCTGACCTTAGGCATTTTATTTGCAGGCCTATTTCTTTTTCAACCATAGCTTTAAAAGCTTTGAAATGCCCAAACACTTCACTTTTCTTTTTCATAAAATACACCCAAACTTTTTTGCTGTAGTCATCAATAAAAGTGACAAAATAATGATAGTCTCCAATAGATGCAGCTTTAGTAGTCTACACATCAGAGTGGATTAATTCCAATGGCCTCTTACTCTCTTGAACATGTCTAGGAAATGGTTTCCTTGCCTGTTTTCCAAATTGACAAGCTTCACATAGCTTATGCATTTCTGCAACCTTGAACTTAGGCAATCTTGCAACAATATTTTGGGCCTGCATTAATTTAAGTCGCTGTACATTAACATGACCAATGTGTTTATGCCAGATATCAATATCTGCAACTACATTGGTCCCATGTGCAAACATTGCTACACTCAATTCAAGCATGTCCACATCCAACGTAAACATCCTGCCCTTCTTCTTCCCTTTTGCTATCAAACGACCTTTATTTTTCATATCCTCAACAAAGCATCCATGAGGATTAAATCTGACCTGCAAGCCCTCCTCAACCATTTGACCAACAGAAACCAAGTTCTTGGTGATATTCGGGACATGAAATACATCAGACAAGTATTTCTTTTTCCCATCCTGCATAGACAAAGGAATTTTACCAATCTGCACAATAGGATGTGCAGTATCATCACCAGTCTCCACAAATCCTGGTTTTTCCATTTTCCTTGCATCCTGCATCCATTCTGCATGACCTGTCATGTGGTTTGACGCACCTGAGTCAACATACCACACATCATTGCTTTCTTCTGCACTTGTCACAGAATTGGTCATATGCTGCACCATAAACAAATGCTCATTTCTGTCATCACCCTGTCTACTAGAGGATGCATAATTGCCTTGCTGCAATTTTCCATTCATAATGTCATTCTGCTTTTTGTAGCAGTCTTTAGCCATATGCCCCATTTTACCACAGTAGTAGCATTCAACATTGCTATTTTTGCATTTTGGCCTCTCTGCCATCCACCACAACCTCTTTGGCTCCCCTTGCCTCTAAAGTTACCACGTCCTCTTCCATAGGACTGGTTTTCTTGAATTTGCTGCATATTCTGATTTCTGCCACGGCCTCTAGATCGGCCAGCTCTACCTCTGCCTCTACCTCTTCCAGCATTTGAGTAAAAGACAGTTTCTTTTGAAGTTCCTCTTGAAGAAGATGCACCACCATTTCTCTGCTCTTCAGAATTAGAAGAGCAATCAACTCCCCAAAATCAGGAAAATTCTCACGGACGGCAATGGATGTCCGGAACTATGCATAATCCTTTCCTAGACCATTCAAGGTCATAGAAACTAAATCATCATCTTCCACCGGCAACCCAATGGAAGCAAGTGCATCTGCAATCTTCTTCACCTTCATGTGGTAGTCATTGATGTTCATATTTTCTCTCTGCACATTATGCAACTCCTTTTTGAGCTGCATTTTCCTGGCTTGCATATTTGTGCTATACATTTTTGTCAAAGTATCCCATGCCTCCTTCGGCATGCTTGCATTTTGAATATGCACAATCATAGAATCTGAAATACTGATAGACAGCCAGTACATAACTTTCCTGGCTCTCTCATGCCAACCCTTAAATGCCTGCAACTCCTGTTGATTGGGAACATTAGGAATAACTGGTTCTTGTTCAGCTCCAGTAATGAACTCCCAATAGCCTTTTCCCTTAAGTAAATTCGTCATTCTAAACTTCCATGCTGGGAAGTTGTTCTTGTCAAGCTTTTCAGTGACTATCTGTGAAAGAGCATCAGACGCCATTACAGAACACTGCAAAAATATTCTATCACTACAAAAAACACAACTTCTGCCTCACAAGGGCAAATCTGCAAAACTGACAAAAGTGGTATTTGACCACACAGTCACTTCCTAGTGACAATTTTTCATCAACAGGCAATAAGAATGATTCTGTCACTCCCAATATCTATGCTCATAGGCATACGATGCAATTTCTGTGGCAACTTTTCACCGACCTGCAGAATAGTGGTCGCACAGCAAAAACAGGGCACCTTTTTGAGTGCTTGCAGAAAACTTCCGCCACCAAAACGGGCCCCGAAATGGCCTAATCAAAAAAATAATGTCCTCTCGCCACACCACCAAGGGTGTCCTAATCTGAGACAGTGCACTCTTGCACTTTCCAGCTGTGCTACCTGCAAAGATTTGCTCTCAAACTCAAAAAAGGAAAGCAACACTAATCCTCTTACCAAGACACTGCGAACTTGGTTTGCTTCCTTGAGCTCCTTACCACGAACCGAGCTCTGATACCATGTGAAGAGAGTGGGAGAGAAGTAAGGAGTCTCACTTGCAGGTTTCTCACATACACAATGGGGGAATACACACAAAGGTGGAGGCTAAAAACAGTTTTCCTCTTCTTAGTTGTGGAAGCCAAAAAAACTCTCTCTCTAAGTACAAAAGGAATAGGTGAACCCTATATGTGGGTCTCAAACCAAACTCAGCTAACCTAGGTGGCATACTAACTGAGCCACTAACTAGAGTACATAAAGATAGGTGTCATCTAGCTATTATTCATGGGCGGTGTACCAACCGCATCTGCAACTAACAAGTCGGTGACATAAATGCACAATGGTCACCCTGGCATATCACGAGTGGAGCTCGATATCTCAACACCCTATATGTGGGTCTCAAACCAAACTCAGCTAACCTAGGTGGCATACTAACTGAGCCACTAACTAGAGTACATAAAGATAGTTGTCATCCAGCTATTATTCATGGGCGGTATTCATGGGCGGTGTACCAACCGCATCTGCAGCTAACAAGTCGGTGACATAAATGCACAACGGTCACCCTGGCATATCACGAGTGGAGCTTGATATCTCAACACATATGGGAGGCTGCGAGTCATGCATTCTCATATAGTATGCATTTTATATTTCATGTAAGATAAGAAAGCATTCACGTAGTCATAAACATTATCGTAGCCAAATTTTAAAAACAGCCACTCGCAGGAATGCCCCAACCGATCTTTTGTGCATAAAGCCAATTGGTCCATTTCTCATTGCTTCAAGCATAATCATGGTAACCTACCGTCTATTGCACTCATCTTCAAGGCCGTTGCTAAAAATCTCGCTATAATGCATTGCAGGCGTCACCAACCTGAAATTAGTTGGTAGCTTCACGGTGGTTATGTTCTGTTTGCTTGCTTGCCTTACATTATTTGAATGCTGAGATGGAATTCATCTGTGAGACTAGCTTATCAGTCGACAAAATGCTTCTCAAGATGACTATGGTGAGCTAGATGTAATAAAGATGTTGAGGAGTGTTTATGGATGAGGCCCTAGGGAGGTCAAATAGAGTAACAACATGCCAAGAGAGGGTGCATTCAGCTGGTGATGGGAAAAAACCATCAAGAGAGGATGCATTCAACATGCCAAGAGAGGGTGCATTGATGGCTAATTACCAAAAACCAATTTCATCATTTGTAAGATTTTCTCCCAATCGAATTGCTGCATGGAGTCAAAAATCTATTAGCTGGCTTCACCGATCCAAGTGTAGGATAGACAACAGTGAGCACCATATACATATATTGATTGGAAACTACATTTGAAATTCCCTTCACATTTGTAGAATCGTTAGGTTTTTTATTGTGAAGAGCTTTTGAATTGCATGCCATGGTGCAAAGCTGCAATCGATCAAAATGTAATTTCTTTTTAGGAATAATGAGGTGGATGTGCAACATCCATGAACTATCCTAAGAACATGTTGGTGAGATCCTCCTGGACATAGAAGTTTGACAACCATACCTTGAGTTTTCCATCGATGTAGTATCAATGTGCCATCAACTTTAGTTGAGATCCATCCTGGAATAATATTGCATGATTCCCAATGTCACTTTGAACTAGAAAATCGACAAGATCAGCCCGCGTCTTAACATTAAGATGTCTTTGTAACATTGCAAAGTGAAGCCTTCAAGCTAGAGACCGAGCATGCTATCAACGAGCTAAAGGTCTTAATGAGGTCTTAGCGCATTGGGATGGTAGAGAAATTCTACAACATAGATGTGCAATCAGGTGAAATTCTCAACCATGCTTTCTAGTGTTCATAGAAACAGCTCTAACAAAGGTTAGAAGAGATAGAGACTAAAAGGCATTTAGGGAGCATCTAGGATACATCTCAACCAAGAAGAGTTAAAAACTAAAAGGCATTCGAGATACATCTAAACCATGCTTTTTAGTAGTCATAGAAGGTCCAACAAAGGAAATAATAGAATGCTGGATGGGAATGTAGGAAGAGAGAAGAGGCTGCTACGATGCCAGAGCCTACAAAATGTGGCTCAAGAGGAGAATACAGCCATGAACAATGCATTACGAAGGGATGGCAAGGCAAAAGAAAGCTCTAGAGGAAACATAGGAGTAAGTCTAGGCCCTAGGGGGTGGTAGCAGCAATTAGGAGAGGGACAATAGAAGCTAGCAAGACCTCTTGTGGCTCAACTTGACAGGTTCAAAGAGAAAGCACTTAAAATCTTGACCCAACTCCAAGAATCACTATTTCGTTGCTATGGAGGTGACAAGGTAACATAATGTCCCAAGTTTGAATTATTTGGTTTGAATCGTTGGACTCTTTGCATGAAAAAATGATATTGTAGGTTTGGGTTGTGACAAAGTAATTACGTATTTAGTATTTTCATGTATACTAAAACTATAATTGGTTTGACTTATTTTATTGTATGGGTTTCTAAAAATAAAAAGTCAACTGAATGTGGTAGAGCTTGAATTGTTGAATAGCTTGCATGCATTAAACTAGGGTTTACAAGCACTCTTTCATGATTAGAAGTTGTGAGGTCAAATCATCCCTAGCTGGGCTTGCCGACGGAAGATCTAGAGAAGCTACAAGAGTTCTAACTAATTGTTTTTTGCTATGCAGATGATTGAATTACAATCCTCATCTTGAGACCTTGACATTCTAGATTTCTCAAAGGTAAAGTCTATGCAGACAATTGAATTACAATCCTTATCTTGAGACCTCCAAATTCTCGATTGCTCAAAGTTCCGTATTGGTTTTTCTCTTAATTCAGTAGATTAGTAGAGTGCATATACTATAAATGCAAGTTGCTATTTGCTAGACACCCTCTCTCTCTCTCTCTCTCTCTCTCTCTCTCTCTCTCTCTCTCTCTCTCTCTGTAGATTTCAAATTATGTGCCAAGTCTCCCCCCACACAAACGTGTGGTTATGTGCTAAACACAAAGCGCTATTTGCCAAATTCAAATTGATATGTGCTAAATGAGAATTACTTGGAACCCAAGGAAGGACGCATTCCTTGGCCTTATAATTTTTGGAGAGAAAGCGTGCCAACTCTGCCCCCACAAACACATGTGGGTATGTGCTAAATGTAGTGCTATTTGCCAAATTTAAATTGCTATGTGCCATATCTAAATTTCTATGGACTAAATGCAAATTGATATGAACCCAAGGAAGGGCACATTCCTTGGTCTTGTAATTTTTGGAGAGGAAGTGTGTCGACTCTCCACCCATATAAATGTGTGATTATGTACTAAATGCAAGGTAGTATGACTATGTGCCGAATCTAAAGTGATGTACACAAAATTCAAATTTCTATATGCTAAATTCAAAGTGCAAGTTGTGTGAACTCAAGGAAGGGCACATTTCTTGGTCTTATAATTTTTTAAGAGGAAGTGTGCCAACTCTCCCCCCACACGAATCTGTGGTTATGTGCTAACTAGAAAGTACTATGTGCCAAATGTGTCATAAATTCAAATTGCTTTGTGCTGAATGCAAATTACTATGCATCCAAGGAAGGGCGCGTTCCTTGGTCTTATAAGTTTTGGAGAGAAAGTGTGCCAACTCTCCCCTCACACATATTTGTGGTTCTATGCTAAATGCAAAGTACTATGTGCAAAATGTAAAGTGCTACGTGCCAATTTCAAATGATTTTTTCCAAGGGTGTTTGTTTCCTAGTCAATCTTTGGTTGAGTCCCAGCCTTGCTATATGATGAAAATGTCTTGTAAGGGTACAGGTTTAGAGTCGATCTTGTCAATAGGATGCAACCTGGTAGTGATCTTCAAAAGGCTTGGGTACATTTTGACCATGTTCGTAGAGTGCGTGGTTGGACAACAATGGCAGCTCATGTTTATGATCCAAGGTAGATCCCTTTTTTTGTTATGTATTATTGTGATGTAATCAAAATTAAATTTGTTAATGAAACAATGAGATCTTTGAATTGCAATTTGAGAGAACTTTTGACAATTGCCACCTGTGAGTTTAAGAAAGAGGACACAGAGACTCAGGTTCAATTTTGGAGAATGTTAAATGATGTTGTAAGAAAATGTGGATTTGCTAGCCCAAATTCTTTGGGTTTATGGCTGATGAGGCACAAGCAAAATGGAGAGCAATTCGCACTGTCTACAATAATGGCCGTGAGAATGTCATGGAGGCACGAGAGAGATCATGCATTTTCCATTGGGAACAAGGTCTCCAGAGAATCACCAATAAATATGTGTATCAAAGATTCAAAGAAACCCACTTGTAGCTATGCCGAGCATGGAGGGATGCACAAACAAGGGAAATTGCACAAGAGCAATCCCGAATCATTAGAACCTGGTGGAGAAATAACCATGTGAGTTCAAGTGACATTCCATTCTTGGATCAATGGATGTCATGGTGGGAGGATAGGATAGCTCATTGGGGTAACTTCATGGTACAGGTAAGTGTTTTGAGTTAACTATATGATGAACTTTTCCTTCATTGCATTTGATACTGAGTTTATTGTGTATAAAATTAATTCGTGACTTTGGATCAGACAATGGACACCGAAGCTCTGGCCAATACTCCTCCAACAAATCTAGTAGAGTCAAAACATGGGAGTTGGTTGGCATCCGAAGGATACATAAGACAAATCTCATTGTATGATGCTTGTGTTGGGGACTTGGCATCTACATTGTTGCAGGTAGCAAGGTGTGAACAACATGTCCAAGGATTGCATATTGGATCTGGTCCTTCGTTGGAGAACTTGCTTCAACGAATAGGCAATAGAAGATCAAGTTACATTAGCCCTCAGCAAGCAGTGAGAGTTGCAAATTTTACAATGAATGCTACTAGGATAGAAGCAGATGATCTACACCTCGTGGGAGATGTGGAGACTATGAGATGAAAGAAAATGTTGGGCGACCCCTCGAGCGTTGATGACTCTCATCGCCATGACTTTGAGTATGTGGTGCGTGCATGGAGAACCTTCCAGGCATCCACTAGAAGAGATTTTGAATTTGAAGACAGGTTGGGCATGCCACCATCAACACCCAATGTTGAGAGTACAAATCAAGCTAATGACCTGCACATGCGAGTGCATGAAGATGATGTTCATGATGTTTGTTGGGCCATTCGTAGGGCAGAGCAAGGAAGCAAGGTACGTTGTCAAGCATGTCTTTCGAGTGTCAGTCGTCGCAAATACAAAAAATTGATTAATGAGGATAGCTTGCAAGAAAATCCAGCACCTAGTTTCAAGGGAAGAATGAACCATGCCCATGGTCAACGAGTGCAATTTTTTTGGTTTTGTGGGGATGATGTGGCACATTCATGGATTCCAAGCAACAAGATTATTGGTACTCCAATAGCTCTTGAAAAGTGGCCAGTGCAAGTAGGAGTATGTTTGACAAGTGTAGAAGTAAGGAAGCTACAAAGATCGGGGTTTCTTCTGGACGTTTCTGAGATTTTGGGGAACTCTGATGCAAATAACACACCTGGTGGGAATCAAATACCAAACCTCTAAGAAAAAGTCACTCCTACCTCTAGCCGTCGCAAGATGAAGCGTAGGACAAGCATTTCAAAGGAAGCTATAGACCGCATTAAACGCTCTTTGCATGTTGCAGCTAATGCGACCCAGGAATGATGCACAAAGTGGATGAAGATGAAGAGTCCATGGTTGAAAGCTTTGAATCTGATCCTATGGGAAAGACATATATAGTACATGTTTGTAATGAACCATCATGTACTTGCAATGACTTCATTCAACATGCATCACAAGGAATATTTGTTCCATGCAAGCACATGTATGTTGTTTACCTTCGTGTCTTGGGACAGAACATGGATGGCATGGCAATTCACCAACCCTAGCTCACTGCTATGGAGATCTTCCAGTTACTGACTTCTCCTAGAGTCTACATCAGCCATAAAACAATGTAGATTCAAGATAAATTTCGGACCCATATTTCAAGTGACATGCAAGATTTGTTTTGCCCATGTTACAGTCAAGTCGGAGTCATCAGATTCCCTTGATATTTATTTTAGGCATAACATTCATATAACCTAAACAATTTTCAATTTCTACTTTGTAGTTGTCAATTGAATCAATGATGTGACATGCATCTCTCTTTTGGACTCTATTAGATTCAATTTAGAGTGGTATCCCTTTGAAATATATTAAATGACATACATGTAGTGAAGCCTTCATAAAGTTTGCCAAGTCATTTTTTCAATACCTTGTCATTAAATACATCTGAAAGGGATACCACTCTAAATTGAATAAAGGGATACCCTTAGATTAAATTTAGAGTGGTATCCCTTTGACATGATGAAGGGTCAATAGGATGAAAACATGCATGTGAAGTCAATATTTCTATTACTTCTTTATGTTTCCCTAAACCCCTACGGAGGGTTTCTATTTCGAGAGTTTTTTACTACGAGTTTGTGAGTTCTCTGTTAGTTGTTTATGTTTTCCATTTAAGGGGGTTTTTTTTGTTTATGTTTGCAAGTTCTCTATTAGTTGTTGATGTTTACCATTTAAGGGAGATTATATTTTATACTCACTAGGCGAGATTCTATTTGGCGAGTTTTTTTCCTAGCGACTTTGGCAAGGATTTTATTACTTCTTTATGTTCTTAGGAGCAAAAAAACTCACAAGCTCGCTAGGAAAATACTCGCTAAATAGAATCCCACAAACTAGATCAGGTGAACAAAAGGGTGATCCATTTCAATGCCATGCATGTAAGGACAATGTGGTTATTAGATTTATTAGACACCGTATATCACACCAAACGTTGTATTTATGTGGTGCTTGCCTATGACGGAAGCAAGAAGACATTGGAAGAAAACAAATTGTCGGTGGCTTCGCCTTGACTCTATTGATAAAGATAATACAGGGGTAAGTTTGTCTATTAATGTTGATCAGAGAGATGTCAAGAATGTGACTGCTATCACATTGCAATGGACTCTAAGGGATGAGCGAGAACACCTATTGGTCATGGAGGATGGCATGTCAGAGTCCTTTGAGTTTACGTTAAATGGTGAAAAGATCGACCCCGATGTATGGAGACGTGCATGGATAGTGCTAATTTCATTCCTCCTGCAACTTTAAAGATAGTAAACAATGTACTTGACTAGTGCAACATTAAATTATTTGCTATTTCTTAGTTCTTGTTTCAAGAAATGGAGGAGATTGAAAATGTGGTGTAATATATTTTGACATTTCTTTCTTGTGCTTTCATGTAAAAAAAATTCCAAAAAAAATTGGGGACTTCATGATTTAGTGCTTTAACTCTTAGGGTTTTCATATATATAGAGGTAAGAGGTATTTTTACATTCATTTCTCACTTTCACTTTTAGAGAGCCATAGAAACTCCCACGCTCAAAACTATCTCACTCCCTCAGTCTCTGTTTCCATGGGTTTAACAAGAGTTGTGTTCCATGCCTTCATCTCGCAAGCTGTATTTGTAGATCGTGAGGAAGAGCTCTTTAGGGTGTTTGACAGGACCTTAGATGTCCTAGGCACATACATGCGAGCCAAGGATGACATTAAAGATCTCATCAACTACATGCATGAGAATTTCGTTGAGTTTGCATACAGCTTGATGAGTCTTCAAAAACATGGGTTTCTTTAGATAACGTCAAGTATCTATTCATGGAGGAATGTAGCTGCCTAATTTCTTTGAGGGCTCTTACTCCTAGTTTCACTCTATTTGGCTTCCTCACTCTTGGTAGAGGACGTACAGGTACCCTCACGTGGCTCCATGGCCTCCTATCTACTTTGAACTTCTTCCACCGCTCTTCTCTTGCTTGTTCTTCATCACTGTGTGCATCCTCCTGGCGTACCTATTCCTTTTGTGGCATATGATTTAGTCCTTCTTAGGTGGTGGCAAGGGACCCTTAGCATCGGTACTATGTCCAAGGTTGGCCGTATAACAGGAAGAGGAAATATGGTCGACTTCCTTGTTTGCTTTCCAACAAGACCCCTGGCAAGGTTCTTAATGTCAACAAGATTTTCGAACACGTTTTGCTCTTTAGTTTGGATAGCTGGGGGAGACTCTTGTAGGCCAGGGGACTCCTCATGGCGAGGGGACTTCTCATGGGGAGGAGACTTCTAATGGCGAGGGGACTTCTCACCGGTAGTACAAGAAAACTCTCACATCTTTCCCGGTAAAAGGCACTGATAATATTTCATTAACACCTCTACCTAAATTTGAACATTCATAGATTCCAATGTCCTGATATACTTTGAACTGACATTCAGTTGAGAGTTGCCATACCATCAGATTCATGCACAGGTGGAAATGATCCCACTAATTTGCTGCGGGCATCACTTGGTGGAAAGGTCTGCAAATTTGATTATGCGCCCAAGCCAAAGTGTGCATAGAGTGTTACATAGAAACGTGATATAAATTTCCTGACATATACCTCTTTTAAAGAAATGATAGCTACAGAACAAGGAATTCTAGGCCTAAACAGAATATATGGCACTTATTAGGCCTCTAGCTGAAAATGAGCTTCCACAGTCCCCAGTATCAAGTTGTTAACGAAAAGTGAGCCTGGTCTTCATAGAAGGTGATTGGGTGTTGCTACGTTTTCTTAAGGCACGCCTCAGGAACAAGAAAGGGAAGGTAAAGCTGTACACCAAGCTGAATATGAGGTACTACGGCCCCTTTCAAGTTCTTGAGAAGATCAATGAGGTAGCTTACAGGCTGAAGTTACCTGAGCAATGGACCGTCCACAATGCTTTCCATGTTAGCTTGTTGAAGCCTTTTCATGGAGAAGTGCCACAAGATATGCCAATTGAAGAGCAACCTGAAGTTGATGAGCAAGATGAGGTCTTGATTCCTGAGCAGATTGTGGCACATAAGGATCGAAAGGTTAATGGTAGAGTTGCCAGACGCTATTGAGTGAAGTGGAAGAATTATCTTGCGAACGATGCGATCTAGATGGAAGAGAGTGAATTGGCAGATTCACCTCAGATTTTATAGCTTTACCTTGAGGCATTTGGTCTCGAGCCTACTGAGGTAGCCGGTTCAGCACAGCACACGTCTGGGGCATTACCGGATACTCATGGGGGGGGGGGGGGGTAGCACCTCCGCACCCACAATGCAGACAGGCTCACAAGATATCTAGAGGTTGCTTGGTGACACTGCGGTTTCACCCAAGGCACTGATGCTGACAGTGTTTTTGCCGTGAGACTTCTATGATGAGGGATCATGACACTCCAGTTGGTTAATACACTGCGATATGGATGGATCTGCAGTCCTGTTGTATGTACATTGTTTTTTGGTACTTCATGTGATGATTATGGGCTGTTTATGCCTATTGTGACACCCTTTTCTATTTGCTGTAATTTTGGGACAGCAAACAAGATAGTTTGCTGTTTCAAGAGGGGGGTATGTCACGGGGACACGGTGGTGATGGTGAAATGTCTAAACTAACTGTCACTAAATTTAGCCTAGGGTACCAGGCTAGGGGCCTTAGTTAATGCCCAAAAGGTACGTATGATTTCATGTGCAATAAGTGCAACTCCTGGTGCTATTAGAGTGGTTTGAATTTCTAAGGTCATTGGTTTGGTTCAATGGGGTCATTCTTTAAAAACTGACCCCCTAGAGATCCTACACACTAGGGTCATTGGTTTCTTTGCATTAGGGTCATGGTGTGCCATCTGACCCCCTAGGGCAATAAATCAAGAAGTTTTGGGATGCACTTCTACCTGTGAGCTCTTACAAAACAGTCCCCATTTCAGAGCAAGCTGAAAAATATTGTTGTGGTCTCCCCAAAGAGTTGAGGGACTATTGCACCAAGACACATTTCCAGCATGCCATAGTTGATAGAGAATGCCAACACAGCTTACTCACTCATGCAGGGCAGAGTCTTAGGTTTCAAAAGCAACTTCAAGGAGGAGCCAAAGAAACCACAACAAGCTGGAAAAGTCCCCTTAAATCAAAGTTTGTGGCAAGACAAAGGAGAAAACAGCAGCCCTCTTCTCTCACTCCTGAAGAGAGGAACAAGTTGTTTACTGAAGGGAGGTGTTTTCTCTGCAAAGAGACGGGTCATAGGGTAGCAGATTGTCCTAATAAGAAGAGGAAAGAACCTGCAGCAACTCGGGCTGACACTAATCAAGGAAATAGAGAGGACCCCAAAGGCAAGAAACCCAAGCCAAGTGCTGGCCACATACCTGACATTATTGGGGGTGAGCATGATGAGAAGAAGACACAGATGTGCAGAGCATGGGGCAAGCTACGGGATCAGCATTGTCTCTACTTCTTTGATTCAAGAGCCAAAGCAAATTTCATTACTCCTGAACTTGCAGCTCCGTTGGGTCTTCGACCAGAGGAGATTGGTCCTCTTTGTGAGGCCAACATGGCTAATCCGGAGCTTAGTACCCCTATCACTCCTATCATAGGGAAGATACGGATTCACATTCGAGGATATGTGGACTATAAGGATTTTTATGTGATGCCTTTACCTGAGTGTGATGTTTTGCTGGGGATGCCTTGGATGTACCGTGTGCACGCTATCATAGATACACATGATAAGAAGCTTACCTTGACTTATAGGGGTAAAACCCAAGTCATAGATGTAAACTCGAAGGGAGAATCAGTCCCAGTTGTATCCGCTTCGGCGATTTCTTCAGTAATGAAAAAGCATCTTTTAGCGTATTTGATTTTTGTCAAAGAAAAAGAACCAGTTGAGGATAACTCTAATTTTTCCAAGCTGAAAAAACAGCAAACTGAGTTTTTATTTCAGTTTCAAGATTGTTTTTCAAATGAACTCCTAGAGGAGTTACCTCCTGAGAGGGCAGAAGATCATACCATTGATATCATTCCTGGCAATTCTCCACCTAACCGACCACCATACAGGGTGAGTGCGGCACAGCAGGAGGAGATCATGTGTCAGGTGAATGAATTGTTACAAAAGGGGCTGATTCAGCCAAGCTCTTCTCCATATTGTTCTCCCGTCCTACTTGTGCAGAAGAAGGATGGATCTTGGAGAATGTGTATTGATTACAGAGCTTTGAATAAGATCTCAATCAAGAATCGATTTCCTATTCCATGCATTGATGATATCTTGGATCGATTAGAGGGATCAGTCATCTTCAGTCGCATTGACTTGAAGAGTGGTTACCATCAGATACGAATCAGGCCCGAAGATGTACATAAAACTGCCTTCAAGACCACTTTTGGGCTTTATGATTTTCTTGTCATGCCATTTGGTTGACTAATGCTCCTGCTACCTTCAATCACATGATGGATCGCATTTTCAGAGAGCACAGGAAGTTTGTGGGTACATTCTTTGATGACATTATTGTGCACTCGAAAGATGAAGAGGAGCATAGGCAACACTTGGCACTTGTATTTGCAGAGCTCAGGAAACACAACTTGCTGCTCAACATAAAGAAGAGTGAGTTTTTCATGCCAGAGATACATTTCCTGGGACACATCATCTCACGAGATGGAGTGAGGATGGACCTTGCCAAGATAAAGGCAATCAAGAATTGGCCTTCATTGAAGAACCTACATGAAGTTCGTAGTTTTCTTGGCTTGTATTCATACTACAGGCGCTCCATTCAGGTGAAGGCATCAGCCTTCGTGCAGCAGCAATTTCCAGCCAGTATCCATTGGCTACATCCTCCTTGAGCAGCAGCAACACTGAGCCATTCAGTGGAGTGCATCCTGTAGATCTTTGGGAGTAATAGTCTCCTCTCTGCCTACTGTTATAGTCTATCTTTAATGACACGTGGACAAATATTCTTGAAATGATCACTCATGCTTGGGCTTTAGTCCAGAGTGCTTGCAACAATCAGTCTTTTTTTGATATCTCTGAGAGGATTCAAATGTGTGTAGCAGCCACGCACGTTATTCGTGATTGTCCTATAAGCACTGTGTTGTGCCTAATGGAGCTCTCTAGGAATGGTGCTAGCAAGGCCACATCTTAATACTTCTTTTTATATTGCAACTTTCTACTACAACTACCATGTGTTCGAGATCGGTGCTCTCATTTAGCAGATATGCTTCATGCTTGCCTACGCTTTCAAAGAAAAAGCATGACCAGCTTTGAAAAAGAAAAAGGCTTTAATAAGGAGGCAATTCAGCTCTCCACATGGTGAATATCCTAGGCTCAACAAGCCAGAGACCTGCAAGGATGGACTCCACCAGACTAAGGGTGTTTCCCTGGATGAGAGCTAGAAACTGTTGATGTGTCCTGCTAGATGGAAAAGCCTGAAGGCACTTAGGACCTGCACCATGGGGAGCAAGTGGCGAAACCAGGGCACGATGAGATGTAGGAGATATGAAGATATATAGCTTCCACACAACTTGATGGGAGTGCCCAATCACTTGTTTGCTACACAACTGTGAGATGCCCTGCCTTGATGCATAACAAGAGCAAACGAATCTAAACAGAGGTATCTGCAGCAAGCATAGAGCATATATATATGCAACAAACTTTGAACCGGAGGTTCGACAATGAAACTAAGCACCCGAAAAGCCCATTGATCTAATGTGATTATAACACATTTGGTTGACATGATAATTATCATGCACGAACATCAACCTGCACCCTGTGTATCACAAAAAAACATGCCCCTGCCTCGCTTACCAATGCTTACACGAATGGACCACCAGCACAATGCCACTAAGAAAACAACTGAGATGACAAGAGAATTGGAAAAGAGTTTTGAACTTAACTTCCAAAAACTGTGCGGAATAAAATTAGAGAACATTTCAACAATCCATTTGTTTTGCTTCTATGTACATAACGGTCGATCGATGTGGGCTTGTTGTAAAATCAAAGCTGAAGACTAATCATAAGGTAAGGTACAACATCCCGCGCTAGAACATTGCATGATGAGAGTTTGGCTGATCCAATCTTCTGGGTCATCTTCGTTCGTGTCAATAGCCCGCAATTGGATAGTGTTTTTTTGGTCACAAGGTGCTGGTGATCTTGTTCTTGCTCGTCGGGAGCAATTTTTCGTGCGCGAAGCCAAGGACAAGTGAATTTCTTGATTCCGTTATTGGGAAGCTTCTGGATCCTCGCGAAGTATGATCATCTAATGTTAATGTGCCATTGCGCTTACGTTAATTCGCCCATCCCGGGCAAAAAGCAGCCATAGGAGCTACAATTCAATTAACTTTTTCAAAAAGGATTACAGGTGGAAATCCACAAACTTGACCCCTAAAAACCCAACATTACAGAGGTCATTATTGTTTTGGCCATGATCGACATTAAAAACCCCAATTTACACTTGGGTAGTTATTGTATTATTCACTTTTGGCTAATCATGTAAATCAGCATCCTTCTTCATCATTGGATCGTATGCCTCGCCGCATTCAATAACACATGCCATGATAGCCATAATATCTTCCGCCTGCATTTCGACAATTGTGGAAACTACTTTTATACCCTGTGCAAGAGCACCCAGGGTCTGCTAAATGTTGGTCGCTCTCGTTACATGGCTTTGCCACTGCTACTACTACTAATATCAAGATGATTAGTAGGCTTGTCTTCATCACTATCCAAAAGTATTCTCTGTGTAGTCTATGCTCAAAGGCTGGTTACAGTGGTTCCATTTTCGGGACCCTCATCAAATCATCCAAAGGAGTCCATGGGCATCATGAGTAGAGAAAGCAGTTTGCTGATTTTGGTACAGCCATCCATTGCTTTTGGATATGGAGCATATAAGGTTTGGTTATGACGTAGACTCAGAGTCTGACCCAGAGCCATAGATAAGGGGAGCACACCCTGGAATAAGAGTGCAAAATGCAGCCCATGAAGGGCAGAATGTTCAAGTTGATGCATTGGGGTAGCCAGCTCCACAAATGCAAAATCCTGTGGGTACAGTTGCATTGGGTGTTGACCCAAGTGTATAGGCAAATGCTATGGAAGTAATGCAAACACAGATGGCTTCTATGTTGCAAGTTTTGACTCAGCTCCAGAGCTTTGCTGAGATTGTGCATAATCCAGCTTTGATGCCAAGGGCAGAGGCACAACCCATTCAGGGTCCACATATGCATGTGGGACAGCCACTACCAGAGCCATCGAAACCAGTGGTACAACCACTATTAGAGCCACCGACACCAGTGGTACAGCCACTTGTAGTGCCACAGAGGCAAGGACCAAATGGGAATGAGCATGGTAGCAATGCCCAGAATGTGTAGCAAGGGCAGCAAGCACAGCCACAGTATGTGGTTCAGCCTACACACTTTGGAGGAGGATCCATATTTCAGGCCATGACCTCACAGCCAGCCCCAAATTCTTTGTATGCTAATGTGGGGATACATCCTGGATTGTAGAGGGAGGCAGCCCCATGATGTCACACACTCAGCTAGTACCACTTGTGCCTACAAACCCAGTTGTGGGGGGTGTTCTTCAAGCTCCTAAAGGACATCAGCCACTTTTTTTGCAGCTCCTTGGCTATGATCAGTTGGAGCCCAGGCTCAAGATGAAGGATTAGAAGGAAGGGGGGGCAGCAGTGAAGTTTGAGACCTTCAATGGTCATGCAGATAGAATGAAGGCTCTTACTTTCTTGTAGTAATTTGATTTGGCTTTTGTTGGAGGGTACTTCAGAATCTTCAAAAATCAGGAAGGCAACCACATTCCTTAAGGGTAATGCCATGTAGTGGTGGTCTAACCTTCTCCTTCAGGGCCAAACACCTGCTACAAGGGTTGAATTTAGAAAGGCATTCTCAGCCGCATGGCTCACCACTACTTTTGAAGTGGATGTCATGACTCAGTGGCATAACCATAATGCTAGGGAATGCAGGAATCTAGAGGATTACAACATGAAGTTTTGGAATGCACTTCTACCTATGAGCTCTTACAGAACAGTCCCCATTTCAGAGCAAGCTGAAAAATATTGTTGTGGTCTCCCCAAAGAGTTGAGGGACTATTGCACTAAGACACACATTTCCAGCATGTCACAGTTGATAGAGAATGCCAACACAACTTACTCATTCATGCAAGGCAAAGTCTCAGGTTTCAAAAGCAACTTCAAGGAGGAGCCAAAGAAACCACAGCAATCTGGAAAAGTCCCTCTTAAATCAAAGTTTGTGGCAAGACAAAGGAGAAAACAATAGCCCTCTTCTCTCACTCCTGAAGACAGGAACAAGTTGTTTACTGAAGGGAGGTGTTTTCTCTACAAAGAGACAGGTCATACGGCAGCAGATTGTCCTAATAAGAAGAGGAAAGAACCTGCAACAACTCGGGCTGACACTAATCAAGGAAATAGAGAGGACCCTAGAGGCAAGAAACCCAAGCCGAGTGTTGGCCACATACTTGACATTATTGGGGGTGAGCATGATGAGAAGAAGACAGAGATGTGTAGAGCATGGGGCAAGCTACGGGATCAGCATTGTCTCTACTTCTTTGATTCAAGAGCCACCATACAGGGGTAGAAGATCATACCATTGATATCATTCCTGGCAGTTCTCCACCTAACCGACCACCATACAGGGTGAGTGCAGCACAGCAGGAGAAAGCGTGGCTACAATTCAATTAACTTTTTAAAAAAGGATTACACGTGGAAATCCACAAACTTGACCCCTTAAAACCCAACATTACAGAGGTCATTATTGTTTTGGCCATGATGGACATCTAAAAACCCCAATTTACACTTGGGTCGTTATTGTATTATTCACTTTTGGCTAATCATGTAAAAGAGCATCCTCCTTCGGCATTGGACCGTATGCCTTGCCGCATTCGATAACACATGCCACAATAGCCATAATATCTTCCGCCTGCATGTCGGCAATTCTGTAAAATACTTTTATACCCTGTGCCAGAGCACCTAGGGTCTGCTAAATGTTGGTCGCTCTCTTTAGATGGCGTTGCCATTGCTGCTACTACTAATATCAAGATGATTAGTAGGCTTGTCTTCATCACTATCCAAAAGTATTCACTATGTAGTCTATGCATCAAATACTCACCCTTTATATAAAAGACAATACACATACTTTACATTTTCGTTCCCTTCAACCACTCCTCTTGAAGTAGTTGAACTTCCGAGAGGAGCTCCTCACCCACTCACCACCACTAACTACCAAGAAGACTTGCCTCCTCCTCTTTTACATCCCATACTTCCCATCATCATTGTCATCATTTTCAACCTCCCTAGCTTTCCTCTAAGATGCAGTTGAACACCCCACTAATTTTGTGAGCGCCCTAAATTGCTTGACCCTTAAATTGCTCTCTTCATTTTATTTGATAAGGGAATCTAAATTGCCACCATCTTACGTGGCTACACCAATTTTGAATCACTAAATTGCCACCTTCTTGAGTAATTGCTCGAAGCGGTTTCCCCTCGATTTCCCTTGTGCGCCATCATGACTACCTATATAATATGGCCATAAGCATTACTAAAGCAATTGCATGAAGGTCATATTTCTTTCACGAAGATTTTTTCTAAGGGGGGATTCTTTTTTACGAGTTTTTCTACAAGGAGTTTGAGAGTTTTTTTTCCCTTTTTGAGAGTAATACATCATAGGTGATAGCAGGAAGAACCTTGAAAATCATGATCCAAGTAGTCTATTTCAGTCAAATGTTCACACAAAGTCCATGCTCTTCCATACACTGCGATCCATTTCTTTGATCCATAAACATAAGAATTTTTGGGGGCTAGAGGGTTCTCACAAATACATTCCAAAAATTATAGCCATATAGCATTGCCTATCAAAGGATAAAAACATTACAAAATAATGTGATATATCACTTCAAAGAAGTAGCCTATCAAAGCTTTAAAACATCGCAAAATAATGTGAACTATCACTCCAAAGCAATATATCACTTAATAGGAGAAGCTTCATGATATCAAGCTAGTTTGTCATGGTTGTCAAATACACCCTTGGAGAGGTCAAAGTTGATTCGATAAGAATTAGACCACCATAGAACTATGTCCTTAAACAAGTAATATGAAACCTAATGTGTCCAATCACATTGGCATTGGCATCAATTTCTAGGAAAAATCAGAATCTAGGAAAGCTTTGTAGAGAAAAATATAATAGCTGTCTTACCAAGACAAACCCCAAAGACATACAAAATAAGTTGGACCTCACAACTTAATCCTTGATATGTTAATGCAATAGATCTCCAAACAGAAAGGAAAAAGTAGTAAACTTAGTTGTAGAAGGATGTAAACACATGGATTCCTTGATCTATACAGGGGAGTCATCAAAGGCTTAATTGAAGTAAGGGTTTCCATGCCATGTAAATATCAGGTAATTAAATGTTAATTATACTTTGACGCTTGTGGTGTGATCTTATTGCTATTTGTTGTGCTCACCCTTAGTTTTTACTCTTCCAGTATGGTGCCCGTCGGATATGGTTTGCATGGTTGGTCGCACATTAAATCCCATTTTTTGCCGAGTTTCATGCACAATACACAAAAAACATGCTTGCAAAGGTGTTATTCGAATGCGCACGTGTTCGATGGGCCAGCTACTATGCACACGCATCAAATTCTATAAATTCATCGAATTTACAAGATATCCTGTAAATTCATCAAATATAGCTTGTGTTGGCATCCTATAAATTCATCGAATTTGTTTGTTCTTGCTCGCTGGGGCCCGAGAGCATTGTTTCGCGAGCGAAGCCAAGGAGAAGTGATCTTGTTGGATTCCGCCCGCCTCTGGTTATTGGGATGAGTAACCTGACCCGTCAACAACATGCTAGAGACCTACTCCGCTGGGTCTCATCTATTGCGTATAATAAAATTTAGGGCTTCATTTATAAATCTCAAACTTGAGGAATTTTAAGAAAATTTGTGAAAAACATATCCATACAAACACACGCGTGCGCATGCACACACACACACACACACTCAAAACACTACATCTTAAAATATTAATAAATATCTTTTATATATATATATATAATACGATATATTATATTATATAATCTCTCTCTCTCTCTCTCTCTCTCTCTCTCTCTCTCGTAGCATATAACATACATACATACATACAAACATTCACACACACTTTTTTTTGGGGGGGGGCAAACATACACACATACAGATACAAGGGGGGTGACCGCGATCAATTATCAAACTATAGAACCATTATGGTATGTTCCACTCTAGCCAAGCTATATAGTACAATAGTAGAGGCAAAGTTGAGTATTTGAGCAGAAAAGGAAAAGAAGAGGGAAGTGGGACAAGCGGGTTTCAGGCCCAAACACTCTACGGTGGATCACCTAGTCACCCTCCGAGTTTTGATGGAGGAAAGCCGCCTCAAGGGGAAGCCACTCTTTTGTTGTTTTATTGACTTTAAAAAGGCATTTGATACAGTGCCTAGAGACGTGCTATGGGAGAGAATGCAATGCATAGAAGTGCCCGAGGAGATAAGGTTCGCTGTCTTTAGACTTTATGAGAAAGTAAAATGCCAGCTGAAATGTAAGGATGGGATGTCACAAGAATTCTACAGTAATATGGGGGTCAAACAAGGATGCCCGCTCTCACCCACCTTGTTTGGTTTGTGCATTGATAGACTTGAGGAATTGGTGCACAAAGAAGCATGTAAAAGAGAATTGTCCAGTCTTAACCTAGCAGGTTTTGGGATTTGGTTGCTTCTTTATGCAGATGATGTGGTTGTTTTCACTGATAGTGAGAGCAAGATGCAACAAATGATGGATATACTTGGCATTTTCTGTTCGGAAAGTGCGCTGGCTGTTAATGTTACCAAAACTAAACTCATGACAGTCAAAACTATACAGCCAAGCAACCCCCCCCTCAATCTCATACATGGGTCAACCAGTTGATACAGTGCACTCATTCAAATACCTAGGCATTGAAATTCCAGCCAATAATAAATGGAGCAGCTGTGTGCAACGGAGACTTGATGCAGGATGGGGAAAGTATTACCAATTTGAAAATGACTGCAGTAATAGCAATACAAGAAGATGGCATGTACAAAACATGATTTTTGGGGCATATGTGATACAGACAGTGCTCTATGGAGTAGAGGTGTGGGGTGGGAGTATATCATCCTCGAAATGGAATGATTTGGAAAAAATGTAGAAATCTTTTATTAGGAGACACCTTGGCCTCAAGGCTACTACACCCTACCCTCTGCTACTTCTAGAGACAGGATGCTTACCCATAGAGTTACATGCTTTAAAGAAGGTACTCAAATACATTACAAAGGTCAAAGGCATGGATGGGGAGAAAGTCAAAAGCCCCAAAAGACAAACAAGAGCAAGATTTTGGCATTTGGATGGGAACTAGATCTGAGAAATTGGTTCAGGAAGTGGGAGGTAGAGGAGTACTTGAACTACTCACCAGAGGAGGTAGATGAAGATGCTTTTCATCGTGACCTGCTGAATGCACTACACAGGAAATGGCAAACAGCTAAAAATAGAGATAAGTTTGAGTACTACTGCACATTTATCAACCCCCAATATTGGCCCACTTATACGGCAGAGGAGTCAGCCACGCAGAAGTACATTTGCACACCTATGGCAATGCATAAGCGGAGGGCTTTGGCTTCACTTCGCACCCGATCACACCAGCTGCAAATTGAAATAGGAGGATGGAAAGACATGCCAAGAGAGAGCAGAATATGCCAATTATGTGACCAGGGTATGCCAGAAAAAGAAGAACACATGGTAATGATATGCCCTTACTATTCACACATTAGGAAAAAGTTCAGCTCTCTTCTTGAGGGACATAACAGACTGGCTGTTTTGCTACATAAGGCGTCACCCTCAGCTTTAGGAACATTTGTATCTAAGCTTTTTAAGCACAGAAACTCACCTAGACATAAAGGTAGTTTCTCTTATTACCCTCCCCTTTGAGGGAGGAGTCCTTATGTATGTAAGGTTTTGTATTGTTTCAGGTCCCATAGGCCGATTTTTGGTCTTCAGAGGACGATAATATATTCTTCTTCTTCTTTTTCTTCTCTCGCGGGCGCACGTGCGACACACACACACACACAATGTATATATATTTTTAAATATAAAATATAGTTAAATTAATAAATTGTATATATATAGGTATATATATATGTGCGCGTGTATGTGTGTGTGTGTGTGTGTGTGTGTGTACACAAACACACACACACACATATATATACATATATATATAGGTATTTATATATATATATATATGTATATATATACCTATATATATAGGTATATATATAAATCTCTCTCTCTCTCTCTCTCTCTCTCTCTCTCCTTGCTCGCTTGCAGCACGTGTGAATCTAGCCGGCACATTTGAATCTAGCGCCGCCATATTTGAATTCCGCCGTTGCGTGTGAATCCCACACCGTTTTTATTGCACCACCAACTCTCATTACTTGATGCCATGTGGCCCACACCACATCATTCGTTGCATCTTTGTGGGACTCGTATCCTTTGGACTCTCCCTCTGTGTTGAGCAGCTGCCTCGTCGCATTGACTCAACGTCTACACCGAGCAGCCTAACTGGACACATGGCATCTACCCATTTGCACACGCTATGCCCATTGCTACCTCTATGCCCAGGATCTGACCCAGCAAGTCACCACGTGGCACATGTCACATGCTCCATCCTACTTCGCCCTATTTACTCGTGTAGCCCATGTGTGGCAAATGCCTAGCAATGCCATGTGTCTACATGTCCACTGCAACTGTGGTTACATTTAATCCAAGACTTGCAACAAAATGGAGGGTTGGATCGTGTCACGTAGTCTGTGCATGCAGAGCTTTCATGCTAGCTTGGTCAAGTGTTTGTGGCTCATTTATACACTTTCTCGCATTTCCTCCCCTCTCTCTCTCTCTCTCTCTCTTTGTGTCTCCTGTTTGCAGGTGTCAGACCCACGAGCAGAATCCAGAGCAATGCTTACATGCCACGTGGCTTCCTACTTGCAGTCTTCCACCTCTGGTCTATCCCTCTGCACTCTAGTAGTGTCACATGGTGCTCCAACATTGTCCTCATCCTCCTCTGTCCCCGAACCTCCCTCCTCCACCCTCAAAGCTCTACAATGCATTGACAAACCTCCCCATACTTGCCACGTGGCTGGTATGGTATTAGTCTCCATATAGAATAGAATAGAAGACAATGCACATACTTCACATTATTGTTCCCTTCAACCACTCCTCTTGAAGTAGTTGTACTTATGAGAGGAGCTCCTCACCCACTCACCACACCACAAACTACCAAGATGACTTGCCTCCTCTTCTTTAACATCCCATACCATGAATGTTTTTATCGAAGCTATAATTTTCTACAATATAAAATCTTGGCAAAAGTTTATCAAGCTATTTTTTCTAGTTTCACGATATTGACAAAACATGGTACCATTTTATATTTTTTCTTTTGAATTTCTAAGTAAACTATGTAAATCTTGGCGAACTTTTAAAAAATTTTGCATAAAAGTTTCAAATCTTGGCGAATGTTTCAAATTTTTATTTTTATTAGGGCATACAAACTTTTGATGCCAATATAAAAGTTTCACTTCTTAACGAAACTAACATGAAAAAATCATCCCTTCCCGTCATCATCGTCGTTGTTTTCAACCTCCTTAGCTTTCCTCGAAGATGCAATTGAACAATCCATTTCTTTACTGTGTGAGTGAGACAAAGTTCTTGGAGATCCAATACACAAAAAACTTCTTGTAGTTGAACACATTTGTGTGAGTGAGAGAAATGGAGGTCTAGGTCACAAAAAACTATTTGCAAAAACTTTCCACTTTTCAAGAATTGTATACCTAATTGTTTTGTCTTGCGAGAACCTTCCACTTTTCAAGAATTGTACACTTGCATCTTGGAGGTCCAATACATGAAAAAATTTGTGTAGTTGAACGAAAAAATTGAGAGAGTCATTGGAGGTCCACAAAAATCTTTTTGCAATAACCTTCCACTTTTCAAGAATTGTCAAAGTCTTCATAATTCCTTCCCTACAAGCCTACTTTTATTGATGAAACTCTCAAACATGTCAAATGCCATTCTTTGTATTTACTCGATAACAAATTAAATAGCCCATCATATACAACCATTTTCACTTCAAGGAATTGCATAGAACGTTGGCCAAAATCAAACTTCATCCATGATATAGAAAGGCAATACATAACTCATCATGATTTTAGTAACTATTGACAAGGTGCAAGATTTGGTTTGTACAATACGACTCTCCATTCGTACCATCTCCTCACCTTTACTTGAATGAGAATTAGGTTTTTTTAAGTTTAAACTACACAAAAATACTATCTAATCCCTCACAAACCCACTCCAATGTGCATGCTTTTTTCACCAAGACATGCTACATACATCGCAACCAATTGGGATAGGAGAGGCCTACCCATTTCTATCTTGATGGAAATTAGGACGAAAATCATCTACTATTATTTATCTTTCTACTCCTCACATGGATCTAGTCAACTTCCCATGCTATGCCTTGTCTCTACACTCAACATTTTACATGTGCACACATTACAACCAGCTAGGACTAGAGGTTCCATCTCCTCACCTCTAACAACATGGAAATTTAAGCTAGGTTGTCTTAGATTGTGTAAGTTACTATGTATCTTTCTACTCTCTCACATGTACCCGCTACATGCTATGTCTCACCTCTACTCTCAAGATTACAATGATCGCATGGCTCCTACACACATATCAAGGAGGAAGGCTTTAAAGCAATAAGTATTCAAGTGGGAAAACTTTGCATATCATAATGACTTAGAAATGGCTCCGCATTATATATGTTCAAGAGAATTATTGCCCTAAAATTGGTGCATCACATCGTGCCAATAATAATTTGTGAGCCCCCTAAATTGCTTGACCCTTAATTTGCTCTCTTTATTTTATTTGATAAGGGAACCTAAATGGCCACCATCTTACGTGGCTACACCAATTCTGAATCACTAAATTGCCACCTTCTTAAGTAATTGTTCCAAGTGATTTCCCATCAATTTCCCTTGTGCACCATCATGACTACCTATATAATATGGCCATAAGCATTAGTAAATCAATTGCATGAAGGTCAAATTTCTTTCATGAATTTTTTCCTAAGGGGGGATTCTTTTTTATGAGTTTTTCTAGAACGAGTTTGAGAGTTTTTTTAACTTTTGGAGAGTCATACATCATAGGTGATAGCAAACAAGCAAAACCTTCAAAATCATGATCCAAGTAGTCTATTTCAATGAAATGTTCAAACAAGGCCCATGCTCTTCCATACACTGCGATCCATTTCTTTGATCCATAAACATAATAATTTTGGGGACTAGAGGGTTCTGATAGAGACATTCCAAAACATTATAGCCGTTTAGCATTGCCTATCAAAGGTTAAAATATTGCAAAATAATGTGATATATCACTTCAAAGAAATAGCCTATCAAAGGTTTAAAACATCGCAAAATCATGTGAACTATCAATCCAAAGAAATATATCACTTAATAGGAGAAGCTCCATGATATCAAGCTAGTTTGTCATGGTTGTCAGATACACCCTTGGAGAGGTCAAAGTTGATTCAATAAGAATCAGACCACCATAGCACTATGTCCTTAAACAGGTAATATGAAACCTAATGTATCCAATCACATTGGCATTGGCATCAATTTCTAGAAAAAATAAGAATCTAAGCAAGCTTTGTAGAGGAAAATATAAAAGTTGTCTTACCAAAACAATTCCCAAAGACGTACAAAAGAAGTTGGAGCTCAAAACCTACTCCTTGATATGTTAATGCAATAGATCACCAAACATAAAGGAAAAAGTAGTAGACTTAGTTGTAGAAGGATATAAACCCATGGATTCCTTGATCTATGTGGGGGAGTCATCAAAGGCTTAATTGAGGTAAGGGTTTCCATGCCATGTAAATATCAGGTACTTAAATGTTAATTATACTTTGAGGCTTGTGGTGTGATCTTGTTGCTATTTGTTGTGCTCGCCCTTAATTTTTACTTTTCCAAAGTGTCATCACAACAATTGTGTTTAAGTGAATAGTGGACAATTTTGCAACATCCAAGAGGCAAACCTCCCATAGGGAGAGGATGCACTTAAGCCTTTCCAACAACGAGGTATGCATTTGAATTTCTTGGTTAGTGGTCAAGTCCATTAGGGAGCTATATATTCTTTCATGTTGTCTAGCTTAGTGGACTATTTTGCAGCATCCAAGAGGCAACCCTTCCATAGGAAGAGGATGTAATCAAGTTTCTCTAACAATGAGGTATTAATTTGTCTTCTTAGTTCATGGTCAATTCCATTAGGGAACTATATACTTTTTTAGGTTGTCTTGTTTTTGCACAAGTCCACTAGAGACTTGTCATTTTCACAACAATTAGGTATGTCTTGGACTTTTCTTGTGCATGACAATGGCATCGACATGGATCCCAATGAAGAGAAACCAATTGCTTCAGGTCATGAAAGAGTGGATCACACCCTTGTATGTTTCTCTTATATTGTTCCCACCCTTATTTTCTTTTTGAAATTGACAACCTATAGGTCTATAATGTAGATGTCCAGAGTTCTGCTTATGACAAGGAGAGGATGTTATGCATACAATCATGAGCATGAAAAGTAGATTCTAAATTTTTGGCATGATATAGCACCAATTCAAATTGTTAACCTCAAGTTCTTGTAATGACACTTGTAAATACAATATAATTTTTACTCTAGAACTCATATCAATCTTTGTATATTATATGTTGATACTTTAATGTATTTGTGATAAATTTACCTTGTTTATATTGTGCATGCATGTCTATGTGGGCATGTGTGTGTGTGTGTGTGTGTGTGTGTGTGTGTGCTAGTCGTAGTTGCCTGGGAACTCTCTGGTGAGGTAAGAAGGATGATGCTTTAAGAAGGCCCATGGCTACCTATATTGACTTTGGAATTGGCTCGCCGATTGGAAACGTGGGATTTGGTGTTGAAAGTGCTAAGACTAGCTCCTCGACCTAAAATCGATGCCAAGAGCTTCCATGAACGACTGCTTGTCCATAGCGATTGAGATTTTTACTACTTGTCCATACCAGCTTATCAATGAGATTTTTACTGCTTGTCCATAGCAGCTTATCAATGAGCATGACAATTTCATCCGTGAGATCTTTCAGCACCTTTTAAAAATCTGCATGTGCAATGGAGCATTGTCAGGCATGTGCACTTGAGCATTGTCAGATTTGTGAATGGATTTCCGACACAGCGGGGAGGATGTTGATTGACAATCACGTTTCCTATCCTCATGAATGAATTGAGTGGCAAAATGGGCCCCGTTTTGCTAAAGGTCAAGTCTAGAAATCACTCACACTGATGACTCCTCCCCTTCCTCACAACCCTCCCCTTCCTCACACTGATAACTCCACACAGTGCCACTTCCACCCCTCCCCTTCCTCACACAGACGACTCGACACAAAACCACTTCCACCGCTCCCCTTCTTCTCATCTCTTTCTCAATGTCACATTGGGCCTAACCATAGTAGTGCTTCCCACTTGTGTATTGATGAGACCTCCTATGTCAAAGAAGCATATTTTCTTGTTGAGGGGAAAACCTTATTTGCCATAGCCAGAACACAGAGAGATCCTTCTTTGGTGGTGAGTGGTTCTTTCAAAGATCGTGCTTCTTCTACATACACTTAAAAAGCCACACAAAAGCATGCACTTTGAGTGCATTTGGACTGCGTGTTAACATGCGGTCCAAATGCATGCATGCCTCCCCTGCAGCTCAACCTCCCCCTCCATAGCCTCCTGTCCCAATATCCAAAGCCCAATCTCCATGGGTCCTTCCTTCGACTCTGCAAAGCTCCCTCGTCCATGACCTTGGTGGCCTCCTTGTGCTGGATGTCATGTCCGATGTGCTATCCCATAACAACAGCTCTAGCCTTGGCTGATAGACAAGAAGTTGAAGATAGACTCTTGACTTTTTTTGCCTTCCTAGATAAGTCTAATTGCAACAAGAAGTATGCATGGTCATAGTCATTGGGAAGGGAAGATCAGGAATCACACATATGAAATCCTTACTAATTTGAATTATTTTTAAGTTTACTAATTTACCTTTTCCTTTGGTGCATGGGTGAGCTAGGAAAGGGGAAAATTATAAAAACAAGACCTTAAACTTTGTTGTTTTTCTCTATAGGATATCTTTTTCAGATAGTCCATCATGGTCTATGTTTTCTCACCATCTATATTTAGTTCTCAACTGTGGCTGCTCCCAACAATTTGGTCTAGATCATGACAATGTATGCGACACTGTCTGAAACCAAAAGCATGCTCTTTGCATGCTTTGGCCTGAGAAATTAAAACATACATTGTCACCTACACCTTCAGTGATGATGACACCAGACTAACATGTGGACCAAACTTGAGGCCATGTTTCTCCATAAACAACTACTCGCATATACTTTTAGTACTAATTTGAATTACTTTTAAGTTTACTAAACCTTTTCTTTGGTGCATCGAAGAGCTAGGAAAGGGGAAATTATGAAAACGAGACCTTAAACTTTGTTGTTTTTCTATCGTGAGCCTCCATAGGATATCTTTTTCAGATTTTAGTCCATCATGGTCTATGTTTTCTCACCATCCATATTTAGTTCTCATCAACTGTGGCTGCTCCCAACAATTTGATCTAGATCATGACAATGTATGTGACACTGTCTCAAACCAAAAGCATGATCTTTGCATGCTTTTGGATTGCATGCTAACATGCTGTCCAAAAGCATGCAAAGAGAATGCTTTTGGCCTGAGACATTGAAGCATACATTGTCACCTACACCTTCAGTGATGATGACACCATACTAACATGTGGACCAAACTTGAGGCCACGTTTCTCCGTAAACAACTACTCACATATACTTTTAGTACCGATTTGAATTAGTTTTAAGTTTACTGCAATGGAGAGCTAGGAAAGGGGCAAATTATGAAAACAAGACCTTAAACTTTGTTGTTTTTCTACCGTGAGCCTCCATAGGATATATTTTTTATTTTTCAGTCCATCATGGTCTATGTTTTCCTACCATCTATATTTTAGTTCTCAATTGTGGCTGCTCCCAACAATTCGATCTGTATCATGACAATGTATGCAACAATGTCTTGAACCAAAAGCATGCTCTTTGCATGCTTTTGGATTGCGGGTTAACACAAAAGCATGCAAAGATCATGCTTTTGGCCTGAGACATTGAAGCATACATTGTCACCTACACCTTCAGCGATGGTGACACCATACTAGCATGTGGACCAAACTTGAGGCCATGTTTCTCCATAAACAACTACTCACAAATACTTTTAGGCCATAGGCCATTGACCTAGCTCGTGAGCATGACCATTTATGCTATAATGCCTCAAGCCAAAAGCATGCTCTTTGCATGCTTTTGGATTGCGATGGTTAGTGCCCAAGCCACCTAGTAGTTTTATGTAGAGAATTTATTCATTTCTGTGCCTTTTAATGTGATGTTTTTCTAGACTATGCTTTGGGAATGCTAATATTTGGGAAAAATAGGAGCATGCAATGAGTACATGTGCCTGCATGGTAGTATGGAGTTTCCATTTTGATGTTTTTACCATTGGAATAATGTTTCTAAAACATTCATGTTATTCCCATAACTCTGTATGCATACAGTCTTAAATGATGGCTTGTCATATTAGGCATCCTATTCATGTTAGCCTACAACGTTTTGTAGCATAAACTTTAGTCGAGAGAATATTCTACATTCTTGGCAAGGATGTAGCTATATTAAGTGCACCAAACTTCTAAATAAGAAGTGAGGCCCTAATGACAAACGAACCCCCCAAGATGAAAAATACATACTTTTCTTGATATGAAGCTTCATGAAAAAGGTAAAGCTTGCAAAGTAGTGTATTACTCCAACTCGTATTTGGTTCATGGTGGTTTTATTTTCTTTTTTGTTTCTTGCATTGGTTTAAGTATACTAGATGAATCATTTGTTGGTAGATCTATAATCATTTTTTCTACACGTGTTGCAGCAATTCCACCAAAATGTTCAAGAAAGATGACCCTCCAGAGCCAGATGTTCATCCTCATGCTGAGGAAAAGGGGAAACAAGTTGTAGTGGGCTCAAGTGTCCAGTCTCCTAATATCCTTGTAAACGAGGAGAAAGAAGTGCCTAAGGAATATTCAGTCTCTCAAAGGTTAGGCATTCAGGTGAATCAAAAGAGGATGAGGATGAATTTGCTCAGGTGGACATGGAGATAGTAAGTGGTGGAGATAGTATTGGGAAGTGTAGATTTCTTGGGTCTGATGAATGTCCTAGGATCCCCCTTTGTAGGTATATTCCTTATGCTCGGGTTAGGGGTTTGAGAAGTGACGTATATGCATTAAAGGGTGCTTTTCAGTATGAGGGTTACTTTCCTAAGAAGGGGGCATTCATTATATCCATGTGCAAGTGTGATTGAGAGAAGAGTCGTGTTACAAGTGCAATTGTGAATACATGGTCACAAGTATGGAAGGAGGTGGATACTAAATTTGAGAAGGACGTTGCAAGCAAGAGCAAGTGGAATTTTATGTCCAAAAAGATGTTCTATGTATCGCGGAGGGAAATCATAGGACAATTGCATGGATGGACCTGATTGTAGAGGCTTACATGGAGACATGGTCTAGACACAAGAGTGATGTGCACATTGATAGACCCCCAAAAGACATCTGAAATTGCATTGGTTGGATTGCAACGGATGAATTTGTATGTGATCCTTTAACTTTATAGAGTTATATTTCAATTTTTTGGGATTCATGTTCCATTGAAATGTATTCCTTTCTTGTGTGGAGTTTTAGATTAGATGAACATGCATTTCATATTTGGTGATTCATGTTTGAGTGAAATAATTTTCTTCCTTCTTGAATTTTAAATTGAATGAACATGCAATCATTAAGACAATCCTTCGGGATACCCTTATCAACACAAATAACATCTACGAGTGTGATCCAACATTCTTCATGAATAGTCTAACAAAGGAGCAACAAAAAATGATTGAAAAGTCTAGATTAAGGGATGCATTGGAGAAGAAGCAGTGGTTTCCTTTGTCACGAGGAATTCTATCCCATCTTGTTTTTCAGGTACATCAAATTCATTTGATTCAAAACCATCATGATTACTTTGCTTTATCTTCACTTATATTCTTCACACTTTTTATTTTTGCTGAAGGTAGAGTACACCTCTGAGTTGAAGCAAGCATTGGATATTGTGGCAAAAACAATACCACATGAAAGTATAGGAGAAGTAAATTGCAAGGAAAGAGAGAGAATTCATAAGAATCTTGTTGACAGGATGGGAATGGTATTTGAACTTGTGATTTTAATTTTTTGGTAAGTCTGGTGCTTTGTAAAATTTCTTACATTCTATTTTTTGTAGGTGCTTTATTGTCTAGATCCTAAACTGGGAGGTGTGTGGAAGACAAGAGTCTTCAATATGAGATATGAAAGTCATGACTCCATTGTAACTTTGGCAAAGCTTAAGAGTCTAGCAAATGCAAATATGAGGATGGAGAAGAGACTAATGATATTGTCTCTCCTTGAAGCAAACAAGAGGATGAGGGATATGTATTTCATGCCCTCAGGAGACAATGACTTTAGAGGGTAAAGTGTTTCTTTTTTCTCAATTTATTGTCTTGTTTTGTAATTAAAGATGGTGAATCAATATTGATTTGTGCATCATTTTTACGTGGCTTGCAAGGGAGATCCTCCTTGAGATGATAGAGACACACTCTATCATGGCACTTGAGGATTTGTGTGCCCTTAGTGCCATGACCCATCCACTTGTATTGCCTGCGAATTATGCACTCCAGCTGTACATGGAGGACATTAAGCTAGACGGTAGGATGCATATGTTCTCCTCTCTGAAGGCACATGATAGCAAATCCCCTGTCAAAGGTTCAAAGAGAGGAGATGGACATGCACCAAGGAAGGCTATAGAGATTGTTCAGGCTGCGTAAAGAGTTTTGTTCAGGTACTTGTGCGTGATATAATTATTAGATTCTCGTTATGAGATATTTATTGTATATAATAAGTTAGACTTGTAGATGCAAGACCATAATGCGAGACCTATGAGACGATAGATTTTGAGTACATTGAAATCTATAAAATAAAGTGATGGAACACAAGAATGATATAATTATTAGATTCTCATCATGAGATATTTATTGTATATAATAAGTTAGACTTCAAATAAAGTGAAACCAATTAAATAAATTTAGAGAGGTGGGTTGTCGATTGAGTGAAGTAAAAGATGCAAGACCATAATGTGAGAGACATATGAGAGGATAGATTTTGAATACATTTAAATCTATGAAATAAAGTGATTGAAGACAAGTTATCACATTCCTATCATGAGATATTTATTATATCATCAAAGATTCTTTTTTTTCATCATCAAACATTTAATATGTATCCATGATAAATGTCCATTATGTATCCATGAGTAAATGCCCCTTATGTATTCACATATTTAATAAAATCAACCAAAATAACATTGTGAGCCAAGGAAAACAAGTCACATATTTAATATGTATCCATGATAAATGCCCATTATGTATTCACACATTTAATAAAATCAACCAAAATAACATTATGAGCAACAAAATCACAAATACAAAGTTTTGCGACTTTGCACTTGTACATGCATCCCTTGCCCATAAAGTTTTTCCTACTTCAAAAAAAACTCATGTACATGCAAAACCCCATCATAAGGCTTCACAATGAAGTGGATTTTAATGCTTTGGAAGTAGACTCTTTCTCTCAAGGCTTTGATGCTTTAGGCGTAACTTGCATCGAGGAGCAACTTGCAGTTGTAGCGCACACTCTCCACCCACAGCTGTATGGATCATTTTGCTCTACAACCTCGCATTGTTGTAAGTCCATTGCTTCTTACAAGTCACCATCATCGTTTGTGACTTGTTCAATTGCACTTATTAACCTTGATGTAGACCTATAAATAATAACATACAAGGGAATGAATAAGTGCATCGCAAAAGATACACACCACGAAAGTTACAATGCATTAAGAGTAAGTATACCACGAAAGTTACAATGCATTAAGAGTATACTTACGCTAACACATTGCCATGATATCTTGCCATTGAATTGGCAAAATAGCATTTCTTGGCTTGTAGGTCCAAAGCTACCAAACTCCAATGTTTTCTACATGACCAATTAAGAATCTTTATTATTTGACTTCATCATACCTCTCACAAAAGTAAATATCAGGGTGCGGTGCCAATTACGTCTCATAATATGGAAAAATGATAACTCGTACGTTGTCCATATCGAGAGTTTGCAACCAAGTGCAGATATCTTCTATTGACTTTTTATTATGATTGAGCCATGTAGAAAGCAAGGAATCTACAACATATACACACTTTCAAAAATTTGGCTAAAACCAAGATATCATTATACTGCATCAAAAAATAACCAAACATTAGCTCATTAGATTTAATCAATATATAAATACTAAGCCAAGATAAAGTTTCTATCAAACTTGAGGGCGGCCATTATAACTTGATCATTAACCTCTTTCGCTCGATATCTTAGGATTTGAAACTCTTTTACACCAAATGATAGATATTGAGGTAGTTGTCCAAACTGAACATCAAAGTTGCTTCCTATTTCTTGTAGCTTAGACAAATCTTTAGAATTCTTCAGTGTGAGCCATGCCATTATCATATGCTCTGAGTTCCCATATAAGCAATGAAGTTGACTCTTGATGTTAGGAAAGTCTTTCAGTGATCCTTTTATTGTCTTAAATATCTCACATTTAGTTTTTTCAACAATCACCATATCGATTAAACTTGAAGGAAATATTGTGGCCTTCTTGGCTTCAGATCCACGTGAACTCATTTCTTCTTCCTTCCCCTCTCCTGTCTGTAAAAAATACAAAAGCTTGTGAGATTGATAGGTTATAGTCAAATGTAATGCTTGTAAAAGAAAAGTAAAGGGTCATACCAAGACATATGTTCGTGATTTCTTTGCATGATCTTGTGAGCAAGGAAGATCATCCAAGTCATCGTCTACAATCATCTGTGCATCACCTTCGTCTTAATCCTAGGAGCCATCAAGATCTTCCATGTCATCATCTCCAATCCTCTTATGTTCCACGTCTTTCTCGTAGTCGATAGTTAGATCAGCTTGCAAGTGGAATTGTTCCATGCAAGCCTTTCTTTCAATAATATTAGTGGAATATCCTTTTCTGAGAAGATCTTCAAAAAGATATTCCATCCATAATAAGGTGACCTTCGAATTAGGCGGTTCTAAGTATTCCAGCATAGTAATCAAAAGACTTCCACTTTTTGCAAGACATTCATAGATTTTGGAGTGCAATTGATGATGAGAGGACCTGTGGATTTCTTTCTCCTCTGGCATGAAACGCAAACTCTTGGAAGTCCCCCTTATGCTATGTTGTAGGGACTAGTCAGGATATGGACTCTGCATGCATAAGAGGAATGATTCAAGGCATTGGATCCTTAATCCACATTCTCTCTTGCTTGTCTTGGATGCATACACACCATTGTAGATCTTGAAATAAAAGGCATAAACTTTCTCCAAAGTGTTATGTATCTCTTCCTTGTTTTCTTTATTGACAAAAATGACACTATTGCAAATTCCAGCTCTACTAATGGTGGTATATAGTATTCTATCGAGGAGTTAGCGAATATCATTCGAAGAAACCTCATCAATAAAGAATACTTGGGGCTTATCCCAACTTGTTTCATCAAGTAAAAAGTCATCATCTAAAATGCCCATGTACGCTACAAGCTTTCCAGATTCTGAAGTGATGTTCACATTGAATTGAAAGCCATGGTTGACTGCACTTGTTATTCTTAGTTTATGCTCATTCACAAGCTTCTCAACATATGCAATCACTTGTGGTGGCATTTGGGCTCTCATGAATGAGGTGACTACTTCGGCCCATCTTCTTGATTCTTCATCCACTTATGTGCCCATGCCTTTTCCTTAGCTATGGATAAAGCGGCTATATGGTTCACAATATTAGAGTCAATATTGCATTGACGAGTAGGGATATCTTTTTCTGTAAGCAAATATCTAATCACACTATCCACTTCATCACGTTTCACCTATATGTTGATGCACTCCTCCATGTAATGATCTTTGTCCTTCCTGCCCAAAAACCATTCTTTCTTGAGGAGTTTCTCTATTGCCATTGTTGCATAGCTATCCACATTCTTGCTGCTGTCACCTCTTTTTTCTCAACCTTTGACTTTTGTGATAGTAACAAAGGACCTTCATAAGTAATCTCACCCTTCTCGTATGCATGGCAAATTGCCACAACTTGCTCAAACACCTCATCAAGTTGAAAAATTATACTTGTGTAGTCTGGATATCTATCTCTCGCCGATTCTTCATGTTCTTGACTTCCCCTTATAAAAATTGACTAATGTGTCTGCATCTGCTTTTGTGGCAGTTCTTTTCAAATGTGTTGCTAGAGAACCAAGTGTCATCCATAGACACCTCGCTTTCATTAGGATTTTCAATGTCGAGGTTATCTTATGTTTTGCAAAAATATCACGATTCAGTCTTTCAAACTCAATCAAATATTTTGTTGGATGCTTAAAAATACATATTGTGGCCATATAAAAATTGAAGGGAAGAACCTTTTAAATTTGCTCTATAGTGAGTCTTCTAGAGTCCCTTGCTTGTCTAGCATGTTCATTACAGGCATATGCATAATGCTGACCATCAATCGGCTCAAATTTACAATGCAACAAGAAATTTCTCTTTGCCTCTTTCAAAAATTTCTAGGAATTCACCTCTTCACCCTGTTCATACAGAATTTGTCAAAGGCTTTGTGTGAAGAATTTTCAAAAAGTCTCCTCAAAATGGGTAGGTCCTTCAAACATAATTCCATTGTCACAGCTACCTATACTTGGACAAAACATGAGTGGACGTAAGACTACATTAGAAACCACGGGTTTTTTGCCATCCACCAAAGCGTTGAATATTTTCATCGCATAAGTTATATCAAGATTCCTATTATTGGTAAAAATAGTTGCTGACTCCACATCTTGAGCATTGATAGAAAAGGTCTTTTGTCCCCATATATATTCGACATCATCTTCTTTGATCAGCTTTCTTTGCTCCCTATTCGCCTTGTTCTCAGCGATCCAATCTTTGTTGGTGCTAATGGCTTCCTCCACGGAATTGATGACTTCAAATAGATCCATGAAGCTTCAAGCTACGAGAATATGGACCATAGGAACAAGAGATAGTGAGGGAATAAGGCGAGATAGAAGAAGAGTTTGAGAGTAAGGCTATGAGATGAGTGCAAGAATGATAATGGGAGTAGACTCGAGTTCCAAAGTAAGGCTGTGGGCAAGATGGAAGGAGTAAGCTTGAGGAGAGGAGGAAGGTAATGAGAGCAAAGTGGAAGAAGTGTTTGTGTGTAAGGCTGTGGGCAAGATGGAAGGAGTAAGCTTGAGTAGAGGAGGAAGGTAATGACAGAAAAGTGGAAGAAGCAGTGTTTGGCTGTAAGGCTGCGAGCAAGATGGAAGGAGTAAGCTTGAGGAGAGGAGGAAGGTAATGAGAGCAAAGTAGAAGAAGTGTTGGGGAAGATGGAAGGAGTAAGCTTGAGGAGAGGAGGAAGCTAATGAGGGCAAAGTGGAAGAAGTGTTTGGCTAAAAGGCTGCGGTGGCGGGCAAGATGGAAGGAGTAAGCTTGAGGAGAGGAGGAAGGTAATGAGAGCAAAGTGGAATAAGTGTTTGGCTCTAAGGCTGCGGGCGAGATGTAGAAGACGAACGACTAGAGCGGGATTTATAGAACTGAAGACTCATAATGTGAGATGAAAGATTTAGAATAAAGCATTGGGAGAGGCTGAGATGTTGCTAAGATGATGGTTGGAGAATGCTAGAGGAGTAGATTGTGTGAAGTAACAGATGCAAGACCATAACGCGAGACATGTGAGGCGATAGATTTTAAGTACATTGAAATCTATAAAATAAAGTGATGGAACACAAGAATGATATAATTATTAGATTCTCATGATGAGATATTTGTTGTATATAATAAGTTAGACTTGCAGATGCAAGACCATAATGCGAGACCTGTGAGACGATAGATTTTCAGTACATTGAAATATATAAAATAAAGTGATGGAACACAAAAATGATATAATTATTAGATTCTCATCATGATATATTTATTGTATATAATAAGTTAGACTTCAAATAAAGTGAAACCGATTAAATAAATTTAGAGAGGTGAGTTGTCAATTGAGTGAAGTAAAAGATGCAAGACCATAATGTGAGAGACATATGAGAGGATAGATTTTGAATACATTTAAATTTATGAAATAAAGTGATTGAAGACAAGTTATCACATTCCTATCGTGAGATATTTATTATATCATCAAAGATGCTTTTTTTCATCATCAAACATTTAATATGTATCCATGATAAATGTCCCTTATGTATCCATGAGTAAATGCCCCTTATCTATTCACATATTTAATAAAATCAACCAAAATAACATTGTGAGCCAAGGAAAACAAGTCACACATTTAATATGTATCCATGATAAATGCCCATTATATATTATTAGATTCTCATCATGATATATTTATTGTATATAATAAGTTAGACTTCAAATAAAGTGAAACCGATTAAATAAATTTAGAGAGGTGAGTTGTCAATTGAGTGAAGTAAAAGATGCAAGACCATAATGTGAGAGACATATGAGAGGATAGATTTTGAATACATTTAAATTTATGAAATAAAGTGATTGAAGACAAGTTATCACATTCCTATCGTGAGATATTTATTATATCATCAAAGATGCTTTTTTTCATCATCAAACATTTAATATGTATCCATGATAAATGTCCCTTATGTATCCATGAGTAAATGCCCCTTATCTATTCACATATTTAATAAAATCAACCAAAATAACATTGTGAGCCAAGGAAAACAAGTCACACATTTAATATGTATCCATGATAAATGCCCATTATATATTCACACATTTAGTAAAATCAACTAAAATAACATTATGAGCAACAAAATCACAAATACAAAGTTTTGCGACTTTGCGCTTGTACATGCATCACTTGCCAATAAAGTTTTTCCTACTTCAAAAAAAACTCATGTACATGCTAAACCCCATCATAAAGCTTCACAATGAAGTGGATTTTGATGCTTTGGAAGTAGACTCTTTCTCTTGAGGCTTTGATGCTTTAGGCATAACTTGCATTGAGGAGCAACTTGCAGTTGTAGCACACTCTCCACCCACAGTTGTATGGATCATTTTGCCCTACAACCTCGCATCTTTGTTGTAAGTCCATTGCTTCTTGTAAGTCACCATCATAGTTTGTGACTTGTTCAATTGCACTTAATAACCTTGATGTAGACTTATCCATCATAACATACACGGGAATGAATAAGTGCATCGCAAAAGATACATATCACAAAAGTTACAATGCATTAACAGTAAGTATACCACGAAAGTTACAATGCATTAGGCGTATACTTATGCTAACACATTACCATGATATCTTGCCATTGAATTAGCAAAATAGCATTTCTTGGGTTGTAGCTGCAAAGATACCAAACTCCAATGTTTTCTGTGTGACCAATTAAGAATCTTTATTATTCGACTTCATCATACCTCTCGCAAAAGTAAATATCAGGTTGCGGTGCCAATTATGTCTCATAATATGGAAAAATGATAACTCGTACGTTGTCCATATCAAGAGTTTGCAACCAGGTGCAGATATCTTCTATTGACTTTTTATTATTATTGAGCCATGTAGAAAGCAGGGAATCTATGACATATACAAACTTTCTAAAATTTGGATAAAACCAAGATATCATTATGCTGCATCAAAAAATAACCAAACATTAGCTCATTAGATTTTAATCAATATATAAATACTAAGCCAAGATAAAGTTTCTATCAAACTTGAGGGCGGCCATTATAACTTGATCATTAACCTCTTTCCCTCGATATCTTAGGATTTGAAACTCTTCTACACCAAATGATAGATATTGAGGTCATTGTCCAATCACAACCTGAACATCAAAGTTGCTTCCTATTTCTTGTAGCTTAGACTTTCTAAAATTTGGATGAAACCAAGATATCATTATACTACATCAAAAAATAACCAAAAATTAGCTCATTAGATTTAATCAATATATAAATACTAAGCCAAGATAAAGTTTCTATCAAACTTGATGGCGGCCATTATAACTTGATCATCAACCTCTTTCCCTCGATATCTTAGGATTTGAAACTCTTCTGCACCAAATGATAGATAGTGAGGTCGCTATCCAATCACAACCTGAACATCAAAGTTGCTTCCTATTTCTTGTAGCTTAGACAAATCTTCAGAATTCTTCAGTGTGAGCCGCGCCATCATCATATGCTTTGAGTTCCCATATAAGCACTGTAGTTGGCTCTCTATGTTAGGAAAGTCTTTCAGTGATCCTTTTATTGTCTTAAATATTTCACTTTTAGTTTTTCCAGCAATCACCGTATCGATTAAACTTGAAGGAAATATTGTGGCCTTCTTGACTTCAGATCCACGTGAACTCATTTCTTCTTCCTTCCCCTCTGTCGTCTATAAAAAATACAAAAGCTTGTGAGATTGATAGGTTATAGTTAAATGTAATGCTTGTTGTAAAAGAAAAGTAAAGGGTCATACCAAGATATATGTCCATGATTTCTTTGCATAATCTTGTGAATTATTTAGTCTCACCAATCCCAATTTCTTCCCACCTCCTTCTCTCCCTCCATTGCCCGCTCGTTCCGTTCGACCGCCGTCCTTGCCCTCCGTAGCCCGAATGTCTATCCATCAAAATTTTTGTTATCGTTCGAATGTGCATCGCCGTCTGAATGTCCGTCCATTCTAATATCCATCCATCCAAATTTTCGTTGTCACATTGCCCGCTGTCACATCGTCACATCACCCGCCACAGCATCCAAATTTCCATCGTCGACCAAATTTCCATCGTCGCCCAAATTTCCATCATCGCATTGTCGCATCGCCCACCACAGCATTCAAATTTCCATCGCCGAATCGCATCAACGTCGCCATAAGGGAAGGGGAGGGTTATCCCCCTTCCCTTATTCCCTGGCAGCCGTGGCCACTAGGAAAGGGGTTTGTTATCCCCTTCTCTTATTCCCTGGCGGTTGCGGCCGCCAGGGAATGACGAAAGGAGGGGCACAGAGACAACAAAAATTGGGAGCGGGATGAGGGAAGGAGGGATTGCATCCCCTTCCCTTATTCCCTGCTGGCAGCAACCGCAGGAATAAGGGAAGGGGATGCAATCCCTCATCCCGCTCCCAATTTCCATCGTCTCTGTGCCCCTCCTTTCATTGTTTCTGCGTCCCCTAATTCCGTCCTCTCTTACACCCCCTAATTCCGTCGTCTCTTACATTCCATCCATCGTGTCTCCTACCGTCTCGTCCCTCCTTCCTAGTTCTAGGTCTCTTTCCTCGCGTCCCCTTTGGTCCCATCTCTCCTTCCGTCGCGTTTCTCATTCCATACATCCTTCCATCCATCTTTCGTATGTCTCATCCTCTTCTGTACGTCTCTCCCTTTTCCTTTCCATCGCGCTCCCTCCTGCTACTCTTCTTTTCCTTCCCCTCCTCTCTTCCATCCCCTCTCTTCTCTTTTCCTACCATCCCTGCTTCTTCCGTCGGCCATGGACTCCCTCTCCTTCTAAAAAAGATTCTTTTTCCCTCTCTCTTCTCTCTCAATTTCTCTTTCTTAAATATTTAAGAAAAGGAAACATGAATATTAATTCTTCATACCTGGCTAAGCTGGCTGAAGGTTTTGTAGATAGGATGTAGACTCTCCTTGATTCTTCCTCTTGCTCCTTCTTGCTCCAATTGATTGAGATAAGAATGAATGAAGAGAAGAAGACCTTTTTATACTTCTTTAGGGCAAATTAAGATTTTCCTTTTCTACCCTTCTCTTTCCTTTTTCCTTTTCTTTCTTTTCATTAGTCTTTTTCCTTTTCCTTTCCTTTCACCCTTCTCTTTCTTTCATACTAAGTGCAATTATTTTCGAGTAATTATACTCAATTGTTTTCATAATAAACACGCTCTTTTTGAAACTACTAACCTCACAAATAGTTTTCTAATGTCACCCTTCTCTTTCTTTTGATTAATAAATATCCTACTAACCACAAATGTTTTCATAATAATTAGACTCAATTATTTTCATAATAAACATAAGTTTTTCAAAACTACTAATCTCACAAATAGTTTTCTAAAGTCAATTGTTACTCAAAATTGGCTATCCATTGAATCACACCTTTTTTAAAACTACTAACTTCACAAACTCCTAAGTGCATTATCCAAACAAGTACTTATTGGATGGGGGCGCCACTTTGCACCCAAGTTAATACCACCTAGGTTGAGGTGCGTGCAAAGTATTGTACCCATTGGATAGGCTTTTCATTGTCAATCAAGCATTAAACACCGTTTTTGCCTCAGTGTGATGCACATCTGTAAAAAAACACACTCGTAAGTGTGTTATCTGAACAAGTACTTATTGGATGGGCGCCCCACATTGCATGAAACTCAATACCACCTAGGTTTAGGTGCATACAAGATATTGTGTCCATCGGATATGCTTTGTATGGTCGATCAAGAATTAAACATCGTTTTTGCCTTAGTGTCATGTGCAACCATAAAAAAACATGGTCCTAGGAGTGTTATTCGAACAAGTACTTATCGTATGGGCACACAACTTTGCACGCAAAGTCCATGCCACCTAGGTTGAGGTGTGTGCAAAGTATTGTGCCCATCGCATATGCTTTGTATGGTCGATCAAGAATTATACATCATTTTTGCCTTAGTGTCATGCACAACCATAAAAAAACATGGTCCTAGGTGTGTTATTCCAACAAGTACTTATCGGATGGGCACGCCAATTTGCACGCATGTAAATACCACCTAGGTTGAGACATGTGCAAAGTATTGTGTCCATTGGATATGATTTGCATGGTCGATCACGCATTCTACACCGTTTTCCCCCTAGTCTTATGCACCATCATCAAATAATACGGTCCTAGGCGTATTATTTTCTAACAAGTACTTATCGGATGGGGTGCCACTTTTCCTACAACACAATACCACCTAGGTTGAAGTGTGTGCAAATTATTGTGCCCATTGTATAGGCTTTGCATTGTCGATCAAGCATTAAACACCGTTTTTGCCTCAATGTGATGCACATTCGTAAAAAAACACGCTCCTAGGTGTGTTATCCGAACAAGTACCTATCAGATGGGCGTGCCACATTGCATGCAACTCAATACCACCACCTAGTTTGAGGTGCATGAATAGTATTATGCCCATTAGATATGCTTTGCATGGTCGATTATGCATTATACACCATTTTCCTCCTAGTGTTATGCACCACTGTCAAAAAACGTGCTCCCAGGTGTGTTATCCTAACAAGTACTTATGGGATGGGCGTGCCACTTTGCATGTAGGTCAATACCAATCAGGTTGAGGCCCGACCAAAGTATTGTGCCCATTGGATATGATTTGCATGGTCGACCAAGCATTAAACTCCGTTTTTTCCTTAGTGTCATGCCCAAGCATAACAAAACATTGTCCTGGATGTGTTATTCCAACACGTACTTATCATATTGGTGTACCACATTGCATGAAATGAAATACCACCTAGGTTGAGGTGTGTGCAAAGTATTGGGCCCATCAATTATGCTTTTCATGGTTGATAACACATTATGCACCGTTTTTCCCCTAGTGTTATGCACAACTGCAAAAAAATGTGCTCCCAAGTGTGTTATGCGAATAAGTACTTATGGGATGGGCGTTCCACTTTGCATGCAAGTAAATACCACCTAGTTTGAGGTGCGTGCAAAGTATTGTGTCCATTGGATAGGCTTTGCATTGTCGATCAAGCATTAAACACCGTTTTTGTCTCAGTGTGATGCACATCCGTAAAAAAACACGCTCCTAAGTGTGTTATTCGAACAAGTATTTATCAGATGGGCACACCACTTTGGATACAACCCAATACCACCAAGGTTTAGGTGTGTGCAGAGTATTGTGCCCATTGGATATTCTATGCATGGTCGATCACACATTGTACACCGTTTTTTCCCTAGTGTTATGCACAACCGTCAAAAAACACGCTCCCAGGTGTGTTATCTTAACAAGTACTTATGGGATGGGTGCACCACTTTTCATGCAAGTATATACCACCTAGGTTGAGGTGCGTGAAAAGTGTTGTGCCCATCAGATATGCTTTGCATGGTCGATTCTCGCATTAAACACCGTTTTTGCCTCAATGTGATGCACATCTATAAAAAAACACGCTCCTAGATGTGTTATCCAAACAAGTACTTATCGAAAGAGCGCGCCACTTTCCATGCAAGCCAATACGATATAGGTTGAGATGAGTGCAAAGTATTGTGTCCATTGGATATGATTTGCATGCTCGATCACACAATATACACCGTTTTCCTCTTAGTGTTATGCACCACTATCAAAAAACGCGCTCCCAGACGTGTTATCCAAAAAAGAACTTATGGGATGGACGTACAACTTTTCATGTAGGTCAATACAACCTAGATAGAGGCTTGTGCAAAGTATTGAGACCATCGGATATGATTTGCATGGTCGACCAAGCATTAAACTCCACTTTTGCCTTAGTGTCATGTACAAGCATCAAAAAACACTGTCCTAGGTGTGTTATTCCAACAAGTACTTATCGGATTGGTGCGCCACATTGCATGAAAATCAACACCACCTAGGTTGAGGTGTGTGCAAAGTATTGCTCCCATCGAATATGCTTTTCATGGTCGATCATGCATTATGCACCGTTTTCCCCTAGTGTTATGCACAATCGTTAAAAAAAACGCTCCCAAGTGTGTTATGCGAACAAGTACTTATGGGATGGGTGTCCAATTTGCATGCAAGTAAATACCACCTAGGTTAGGCACGTGTAAATTATTGTGCCCATCAAATAGGCTTTGCATTATCGATTCTCGCATTAAACACCGTTTTTGCCTCAGTGTGATGCACATCCATAAAAAACCACGCTCCTAAGTGTGTTATCCAAACAAGTACTTATCGAATGGGCACACCACATTGCATGCAACTCAATACTAAATTCTTTATACTATCTTTTATAGGTTTCAACCGTATAATCACAAATTTAAATTAGAGATTCTATTAGCTAAACGCTAATCATGAATCCATCATTGAAAACCCATATCCTTGTATCACCATCAAAATTTAATAAAATAAAGTAAAAGTAAAATAAAAGAGATTAATTCAATAAAAAGTTATAACTAATAGGAAAAATATTCAAAAGAGACTAATATTTTTTTTAATTGTTCCACAGGAAGATGGGACCAAATTTCATTCCTAAGATGGAGGTGATATTATGTTGCCAAAGAGAAGTAGTTGCATTTGCTACAATCCATCATTGTGATCCACATTCTCTTCGTCACTTTCAAAGACTTGGCGAAGATAAGGTTGCAGTTATTGTATTAAAGATTCTTAGTGCACATGTTGAGCTAAAGCATAAGTGTGGAGATATGGAAGTACTTGGAGATGTTATGCCTTATAATGTTTTCAATAAATCATTTATTGCATGGGATAGAGATGAGACTTATCCAACACATATCATGGGGAATACAACATGCAATCCTTTGGACTTCAGTGTGGGAGATATTTTGCAAATGATATCATTTGCAAATAAGAACATAGCGGAAGGTTAAGTTTTGGGGTTTGAACACTAGGATCAATGGTCATTTGCGAAGATGAGGATTGTGAAAGTTACTAATAATGGTATGGATGATAATGCAATGTCATTGGATGGTCCCTATTATGAGGAAGGAAAAGATTTGAGATGGAGCATGCAATTTTTGAAGATTAAAAAGGAACATGTGGTTTTCAATGACAAAGTTTTCAATTTTTGGCTGCGTGTTAGACTCCTTTGTACAAAGACTCATGGAGAGAAATATTTCTTGTAAACATATGACAATGTTAAATTGCAAGCATAGCTATTACTATTTTTGGCTCACATTTAAAGAGTCTTGTACTTAGGCAACCAAATGGGCCTTGTACTTAGGCACATCATCACCTGTGACCTTCATCTTGTAGACCCATTCACATGGCAATGCTTTCTTTCCATGTGGCAAAGAAACCAAGTCCTAAGTCTTATTATGTGAATGCATCTCTGATTTCATAGCATACTCCCACTTGCGCTGATCCTCATGCATCATAGCCTCTCTGTAGCAAGAAGGCTCCTCGCAATCAGTAAGCATCACATAGTCTGCCCCTAGAACAAATCTGTCAGGCATTCTAGACACTCTAGATGATCTTCTCAAGGGCATTTCAGCTTGCTGTCCCACCTGCATATCACCAATAGATGATCCATCATCTCTCCTTGATTGTGTACCTATGGAAGTGCGTGGTGGCACCATTTTTTGCACATTAGGTGCATGGACAGCTTGCTGTCTGTAGCTATAGCATAAGCCCGTACTTTCCTAGTTGCATCATCAATGAATGTCACATAGTATTCAGCCCCACCTAATGACCGTGTAGGCATGGGACCACATGCATCTGAATGCACCAAATCAATCCTTTCAAGCTCTTTCTTTCCTCTCATTTTATGGGCTGATTTAGTCTGCTTCCCATAGAGAGAATGCTCAAATGCGGTACATAACCCAAACTGCATAAGAGTTTTATTCCATTCTGGAAGGCAGCTTCATCTGGCTCTTGGAACTTTTCAGCCTCTTTGAAACAAAATGAAAGGGCCTCTACAGGATCAAACATTGTTTCCAAAGCCAGAAGTGATTGGTCATCCTCTATGCCAACCTCCTTGTCAAGCCTTGAAGCCTGGGCAATAAGGGAAATGGCATAGTCCTCCCTCAAATCAAACATACACTCTATATCATGGAGGAAAACATAATCCTTTCCACCAATCAACACACCTGGAAGCATGGGCACTGCATAGTTGCTGCTCTGAACATCAAAATCTTCAACTGGCTCTGCTCCCCTCAGAGTTTTATTCCTCAGTTGAACAAGGTCAAGAGCAGCCACTTGCAGCCCCTCATCCTGAAGGTTGATATCTTCTTCTTGCTCTGCCATTTCAGAGCCCAAAGAAACATCCTCCTTTTCAGAAGCTTCAGATGTGTCTTCTTCTTCTGTTTCCTGCCCTTGTTCATCTAAAGACTCCTGACTGAAGACAATGTACATGAGAAATGCCATGCTCTCCTCCAGCACTCTGCACTTTCTGGTGTGCAAAGTACAGTTGAATTTATAGTGATCAGGCAGGCTGTCAAATCTTCTGCTCACATGGTACCTCAGCCTGTCATTGGAGACAATATGATTAATGTGCACAAAAACATTTTCACCTCCCACAATTCTTCCTGCCTCTGTCAGTTCTTTGAAGGCATCCCAATAGTCTGAAAGAAAATCTTTGTGTTGCTCCAGTACAGAGCTCATTGAGAACTCCATGTTGAATATACTGTGGTATAAATGGAAGTTACTCTGAGCCTTGCATTTGTGAAGAAACTCAAATAGGAGCAAATCTGGAGAACTGTCCTCTTCTGGTTCCATTTGTTTTTTGATGGAAGAATCAGCACTCTGCTCCAGCCTCTTCTTTTTGCCTGTTCAAAAACTTATATACTATGAATTCTATATGCTGACATATGCTATCAGTGAATGCATTGTATATCACCAAATAATTCCTTCATGACATCTCATCACTCACCTGGTGATTGCTGAGGTTTTATTATAGCAGCAGAAAAGTCCAGCTTCCTCTTGAAAGGTGGGGCCTGGGAGCCAGCTGTTCCAAAACAAAAACATTTCTCATCATCAAGGAAGATCTCCACAGGGCTAAAGGTAGCAAATTAATGAGGTAGAAGTGAGAAACAAATAATACACAGGAATTTGCAGCAAAATGCGATATGGGCTGTTTAGAGAATTGTAAACCACTCTCCTCGCATTTTGTTGCAAATTCTCAAATTCTGGTCATGTGCATGTCAAATCAAGAACTTGGTTCATCTCAGTGATTCCTGGACACTATGATCTCATATGCAAGAGAAATAATGGAATGAGTGATACTATTCATGAGGAATGTGTCAACAACAGGAATTTGCAGCAAAATGCGATATGGGCTGTTTAGAGAACTATAAACCACTCTCCTCGCATTTTGTTGCAAATTCTCAAGTTCTGTTCATGTGCATGTCAAATCAAGCACTTGCTTCATTTCAGTGATTCCTGGACACTATGCTCTCATATGCAAGAGAAAAAATGGAATGAATGAAAATTCTCATGAGCAAGGAGTCCACAACAGGAATTTGCAGCAAAATGCGATATGGGCTGTTTAGAGAATTCCAAACCACTCTCCTCGCATTTTGTTGCAAATTTCTTGTTTCTGTTCATATCAACCTACAATCTAATTTCTGGGTGATTTACCACATTGTGGAAGAAGGATGGAGCTGAGTGAAGACATTGGGACATAAAAAATCCAATGGATGGAAGAAATAAATGTTGAAAAACATTGAAACCAAACTAGAACTCTGACCTTTTTTTTCCTTTTCCATGCTGATTGAGTTGCACTGGTAAATCTCCTGCTCTTTCTCTAGCTTGAACCTTGCACTCTAGGTAACCTGGAGATCTGGCAGTACTGTCTTCAGGCAGGCTGCAGTCTGGATGGAGTGTGCTGGGTAGGAAAGAATCAGAGAGAAAGGATCAGGAGAGAGTCGTGGCAGGGATGAGAGATTGGAATCCAGGGGAGGGAAAAGTGGTTGTGGTATTCATGATGAAATAATGAATGGCACAAGTTCCAAGGAATAAAGTGTACTTTCACACGTGCCAGATTTCAAACTCCAAGAGATCTGGGTCCCATCCACACGTGTGAAAAACGACTAGATTCCACACGTGTGAGATTTAGTGATTCTTTAATTCATTTTGCACTTCTTTGTGGTATCCTGTTTTAGAACTCTTGCCCTCCAGTCTCTGCTCTCTTGCCTCCCTACCTCCATACTCTGCAGCATCAGCATCTTGTCCAGTAGCACAGAATCATCCTCAGCATAGATTACTCCTCAGCAGCACAGCACATCCACAGATAGACTCCAGGTCAGGAACAATGGGTTCTCCCCTTAGTCTCTGCAATCTTTTTGCCTAAAATAGAAAAAATACATACTGTATGGAAATGCATAGACTCAAACCAAGACAAAGAAATCACTGTAGGAAAGCAGATCTTCAAGTGTGATATTTGCATGTGATCTTCTTGCATAACCTCCATTCATACTGTATTTGGTTGGAGAAACATAGAAATCACTGTAGGAGTGCACCAGCATGTCATTTAGAAAATTTGCAGCAAAATGCGATGTGGACCTGTTTGAAATTCCAAACTGCTCATATCGCATTTTATTGCAAATTTCTGTATTTGACTTCTTCCACCCCTGTGATTGCCTTCTCTTTGTGAGAACATGTTCTGGTTTTTTGACTTCCATAGCTGTAGTCTTCTTGCATAAACTCCATTCATACTGTATTTGGCTGGAGAGACAAAGAAATCACTGTAGAAGTTCACCAGCATGTCATTTCAGAAATTTGCAGCAAAATGCGATGTGGACCTGTTTGAAATTCCAAAATGCTCATATCGCATTTTATTGCAAATTTGTCTATTTGGCTTCTTCCACCTCTGTGATTGCCTTTTCTTAATGAGAACATGTCTGGTTTTGTGACTCCCCTTAGTCTCTGCAATCTTCTTGCCTAAAATAGAAAAATTACATCCTGTATGGAAATGCATAGGCTCAAACCAAGACAGAGAAATCACTAAAGGAATGCAGATCTTCAAGTGTGATATTTGCATGTGATCTTCTTGCATGACCTCCATTCATACTGTATTTGGTTGGAGAAACATAGAAATCACTGTAGGAGTGCACCAGCATTTCATTTAAAAAATTTGCAGCAAAATGCGATGTGGACCTGTTTAAAATTCCAAACTGCTCATATCGCATTTTATTGCAAATTTCTCTATTTGGCTTCTACCACCCCTGTGATTGCCTTTTCTTTGTTAGAACATGTTCTTCATGTCTTTGATCTCTTTCCAATCCTTTGTATGCAGTTTTTCAGAGTGATGGCAAGAACCAAATCAACTGCAAGGCAAGTTGGCAAAGGACCAGGTCTTGCAGCAACAGCAGCTGGGACAGGTTCCAAGAAGTTTAGTGTGCCTCCAAAGGGAAGAGCTTCACATGGCAGGAAGGGTAAGCCAATGAGCTTGCTCAAGCAAAAGGCCAAAAGATTGAATAAGGGTGCAGGTGTGCTTAGGGAAATAAGGAGGCAACAGAAAGCCATAGGTTTTGCAATACCCAAAGCAACCTTTCAAAGACTGGTGAGAGAAATTTGTGACAGTTGGAACCTTGGGTTCAGGTGGAATAGAACTTCCATTCTTTCCTTGCAGGAAATGGCAGAGGATTACCTGGAGAAATATTTTGAGGATGCAATGCTTGTAGCAGCCCATGCTCACAGGGTGACTTTGATGGCCAAAGATTTCAACACTTTGTCCAGAGTGAGATGGAGATATGACAAGCTGGTTCATCCTGTGGAATGGCAGGACATCAAAATGAGAGATATATTGCTAATTCCACCTACAAGGAAGGTCAAGGTTGATGAGGTAAAGGTTGTTGAGGTAACACACTCAAAGAACACAAGAGGGAAGGCTGCTTATGAGGACTCACTGAAGCAGCAAGTAAAAGAAACAAAATCTGTGATAGATGTGGAAACTGGAAAGAAGGAGCTACACATACATAGAAGGTTGAAGGAGCTGGGCCCTGATGTAGTTGTACATATTGAGGATGAAGTTTCAGTCAATGATTTTGATTTGACAAAACAATGCTTAGCAGCATTGGCTAACAAGAATGAGTATTGCTCAGATACTATCATTCTTGCAATGCTCTAGTAAGTGTCTTTAAATTTTACATTTTTTGCAAATCAATCCTCCTTGTAACTCTTTTATAACCTACCCTAATTATGTTCTGATCCTATGCAGCATGATGAGAAGCTGGCTTCATCCCTCTGTACAACATACAGTCCATATTGTTGATCCAGCCATTTCTTCTAGATTAAGAGATGCAAAAGAGACTCCCATGAGTATTTCCAGCTGGTTCAAACAATGCAATTTTGAAGTAATTGACATTTTGCTACTTCCATATCATAGCAGGTATGTGGGTGACTACTTCTTTTAAGATTCTTCTTTAATATTGGGAACTCTTGTAGCCTTTCATTTGCTTATGCTTTTTTCCTTATGCAGTGACCACTGGAGTTTTGTGTCTATTGACATCCAGCAGAAGCAGTGCTTTCTATTCAACTCTCTAAAAAACACACACAGAGAGCTGAAATTGTAAGTACTGTGTGTGCTTTCTGAACTCAAAACTTCATTATTTTGATACCATACTAACTAAATTATACATATTGCAGTTGTATTAGAAGGCTATTAGATGCATTGGATCATTGTCCTCCAAATGTCTCTCTGTTGGATTCAATAGAGCCATTAAGTCTAGAGGTAAAAAGTCAATTAAATGCTATGTCTTTGAACTTATTGAATAATTTTGTTTTGTGCTGATGCTCACAGTTTCTAACATTTTTTTCTAACTGTACAGACACCACAACAAAATGATTCAAGTAGTTGTGGATGGAGGGTGCTGATCAATGCAAAATATATACTTTCAAGCTACTTTGAAAAGGAACAGCCAGATCTGGTAAGGAAAAATACTTTTCATTTAGCTTGAATATAATTCATAATGATACAAAGTGTTCTAAATTATCCTCTGCCATTGCAGATGAAAGAGGATAGCTTCAGCCCCAACTATGTACATAATTTTAGAGCTCATACAATTTTGAGGTTTTTGAGCTATGCCTCCCCCAAACCTATTGTAGCAGCTACTGTGGAGCTGGGTGAAAGCTCTAAAGTACAAGAAGGTGTCATACACCTTGATCCCACATATGAAGCACCTGATGTTGAGGACCAAAAGCCACAGGAGCAATCACAGAGTGCTGAGGAGGAGCAGACACAGGAGCAAAGACCTGCTGCTGATGTTGAGGAGAAGGTGGAGAAGCAGCAAAGAGAGGCTTCTGGGGCAGTGGAGGAGACAGGATGGAGCACGGACAGGATGGAGCAGCAGAGAGAAGATCCTCCAGAAAATGTAGAGCAGCCTCTGGATGAAACTATACATAAATAGAAAATGGATGTTAGAAATATGTTCTACAGATTCAGCTAAACAATTCTGTACAAAATCTTACTTGATTGAATACAAAACCTTTCTTTATGGAGTATGTGTGATCTCAATTTTAAAATTTTCTATGTCTTTGCATTTAACTGAGCTCTCTCTTCTTCTGAGTAACTGCAAAAAAGCAATATGAATTAGAGTGGTAAATTAAACTAATAGCAATGCTTATAGAGACTAGGATAAATCAGATGGTGTACCTTTCTGTTCTTGTAGATAAATAAAAAGTCGTTTGAGATAGAACCTTCAATCTCAAACAGAATGTCACTGCGTAATTGAGCTAGGGAGCAACATTCTCTTAACGAGATACTGGCTACCACATCACCATTCTCAAGAACATCAATATCAATAAGTTTATTTTGTGCACCAAACGACTCTTCATCTTGGTCCATTGGGACAAGCTTTGAACCTAGCATTCGACTGCGCTTGTAATAAAAAGAGAAAATAAAATTTTGTGATGCAACCATGTACTTCTTCAGTTGCATAGAAGGTTGGACCACCTCACAAAACACTGAACTACATGTCTTCTTATCCCAACCTTTATCCAAAAATTGTGGCATGCATGCCGAATTTGTTGCTTTAACTGTGAGCATTGTTTTTGAAACCTTTATTGGAAAGGTATTAAACAAGTCTACAAAAACTGTGAGAGGCATGCACAAAGAAATTTTTACTATCCTAGTGGCAATATTGGGCCTCAGAGCTTTCTGTACTTCTGTAAAAAGCTTCGCCCTATATGCCTCTGTAACACTAGAATGTGGGTGAGGCCAATCCACCGAATTCCACGCCGGAAGGTCTTGTTTTATTAATACACCATGTGTGTTAGCTTTGTCCAGCAACTGATAAAAATGATCAGTAAAAAATATACCCGATTGAGCTAGCTCTGTTGCACATCGACCTTGGTATTGTTGTTCTCCTATCGATCCATGCAGAACATCTATAAATCCCAGAATACAATCGATGTTTTGCCATGTCTCATACGATGAAGGATATAAATCTGAAATAAAACAACACAAGAATGTCAATAAGTTAAGAGAGAAAGCTTCATCTTAAAAATCCATACACCTCATGAAGGAAAAAACCACAATAGAAAAATATACAATTAGGCCTGTGTTGCGGAAGATTTTTTGGATAGTCTCGCAAGACAAGTTCTTTATGCATGTACACGTGCTGAATCAAAACTTCTTTCACGGATATCTTCCCTTTGGTGATTTTAAAATCTCGTACTCTTCCCTTCCACGATGCCAAGAAAATGTTTTTTGTCAGGGGTCTTTTTCTTTTGCTAGGTTGCATGAGCACCCATGCTCCTTTCGAAACACTAAACCTTTCCCAAGTTCCTTCTGTTTTGACTATACTTGAATTCTCTACCGACGAAATAGAAGAAGCAGGTCGACGGGGTAAGGATGTTTGGTATAATTCTGCCTTCGTAGCATTATCATCCACAGAGCGTCTTGCACAAGAACGGCCGTGGTTTTGGTTCACCATGGAGATTTTCTGAATCTGTAAGAATAGCAAAGTAATGTAACTAAGATAACAATTTGAAGTTTCAAGAAAGAGAAAGTGGGCAAACAGACAGTTGACGAGAAACATCTTACTCTACGCCAAACAGGATCAAGGGAGCAGTTTTGGAAAAGGAAGGCAGTTGCACAATGAGGCAATGGTGTAGAATGGTAGACCTTTCGCACGAAAGGCGGCACAATATTTGAAAATTCAAAGGAAGGTGGAAGCGGGAAGGATCTTGTCAGATAAAATGTCAGTTTAGATTCTATCTTCTTGTCCAAAGATCTTCTACGAATAAAAAACCAATCTCCTCATTAATGTAGCACGCTTGTACTTACATAAAGTATTGTTTCTTTTTTCTATTTTCTCTTATTTTCGTGAATTTTCAACGTTACGTTGGCCTTCTATTGATTGGTTGAGAGCTTATTTTTCCAAACCGTAAAAGGCCCCAAAATGAGCTCCCTTTTTTCCTAATGTGCAACAACATGATTATACACCCTTGATACCTGTAAGGGATATAATGTCCCGCACTTGGCACCTCTTGTCAAAACCATAGAGCCCTTCTGAATTTTCCAACTCTGAAAACAAAAGGTGGTCTGAAAACGAGAATCATCTAGCTGACCCGCCCCACTGAAATAAGACTCTTGGTCAACTTAGGCACATGTCTCACATTTTTCAAAACAAATGCAGACCCATTTGCAAAATAAAACTTTATGTCACCTGCTCCCACCATGGATGCTTTTATCGAAGGTATATTTATATATTAATGTAAAATCTTGGCGAAACTTTATCGAGCTAGTTTTTTTAGTTTCACAGTATTTATAGAATATAGTACACTTTTGTATATTTTCTTTTAAAATTTGAGGTAAAAGTTGTAATTCTTGGCGGAACTTTCAAATCCTAGCAAATGTTTCAAACATTTATTTTTATAAGGGCATACAAACTTTCGATACCAATATAAAAGTTTCACTTCTTAACGAAAAACACTGTATTCAAAAGTTTTGGACTTTTTTCCCAAATAGGTCACCTCCACATCATATTCACCTAAAACACTCAAAAATGGGTATTTTTAGAGCACGACATATATTCACCTACACACAAGGATGGCCTACAAAATAAGAGTAGAGGTATAGAGCATAGGGAAGAGAATGTGAGAGGAAGGAAAATTCATTTTTAGTATGGTATTTTGCAGATTTGATGTCATAAATTAACTCATTGTCCCTTTTCCAATCGTTTTGACAACAAACATGACTACATTCTCAAACTTCTAGTGAAAGTTATGATGGAAACAGGGGAAGGTAAAAAATTTGGGGTTATTACTAACGTACATAGCCACACCACTTATGCACTGTGGAGTTACGTGATGTGTAGATGGAGGAAGTATAAAGAACAAAAGAAGCAAGCAAAGAGAGCCATCGCCATAGCCAAGCTCCATGTTGAATATTGTTGCCGTCTCACTTGATGATGACGGTGATGGAAATGGCAATGGAATCCTCTTGGCACTATCACTGTGTTTGATTCCACGAGGAGGTGCTCAATTACAATCTCTCTTTTTGCGTTCTTGTACATGATTGCACTGCTACATTCTTGTATCGAAAACTGTGCAAAGCATCTAGTATCTCTTGTTGTGCCTTTCTAGAATTGTTTGTATTTCATTGCCTTTACCGATGTAAATTCAAGCTCTCCGTAGGTAGCTTTCACAAAGTGCTGATTTAATTTTCTAAAAACAATATGTGTGGTTAAACACTAAAATTACAAAATTCAAATAAAACATATTCCCTGTCTCAATAGAGCTACCTGTCCGGATCTATTTTACTAATTAATTTGTTATTATTTATTAATTGAATAGTAAATAAATTGGATAACATGTATATGATAATCCAAGAGTTGTTGCTATCAACATAGAGGTGTGTAAAGATACACCTTTTTTTGAAAATGATGCATGAGATATCTTCTCTTATGCCTCTAAATCTCTTCCAGAGTCATTAGTCTACTTTGTTGCAGCCCATTGATGCACAATTGGAAACTAAACCTTAAACCCTAAACCCTAAATGCTAAACCCCAAATCTTAAAAGCTAAACCCTAAAATGTAAAATAAGTTCCTTTGTTTAAGATCTAAACCCTAAACCCCAATTTAATGGCATAAAATTAGAAAAAAATCAAATTCTAAAAGCATTTTTTTGAGAAACCCCCCTTTATGTTGTTAATTTCTTAAAAAACAAAATGTGAACAATTGTTCTAAAAAACCCCCGTTTTGAGGTACAAAATGAAAAAAAAAAGTGAGAATACGTTTTTTGGGGAGAAAAAGCAAAAATTTTCAAATCTAGGAACTTTTTTGAGAAACCCTAAGTTTATGCTATTAATTTGAAAAAAATATTCAAAATGGGACATGGTTTGAAAACTCTCATTTTTTGGTATAGATTTGATTAAAAATTAGAGACGAGGGGAGGGTAGACAAAACATGTGCGTATAAAAACGGGAAGAAGGGAGAAAGTGAGGGGGGAGTTGGGAGAGGGAGAGGGGGAGTACTAGGGAGTAGGAGAGGGAGAGGGGGGGCAAAGAGGAGGGAAGAGGGAAGGTGAGGGAGGAGGAAGTAAGAAGAGGGAGGGAGTGAGGGGGGACTATGTAGAGGGAGAGGGAGGGTGAGGACATGGAAATTAAAGGGTCTCTCTCTCTCTCTCTCTCTCTCTCTCTCTCTCTCTCTTTTCAAAGCCCCTCCCGCACCCTCTTCTCTCTCTCTCCCCACTTCAAGCCCGCCCCCCCTCCCCCCTCCTCTCTCTCTCTCTCTCTCTCTCTCTCTCTCTCTCCAAGCCCCCCCCTCCAAAAAATATATATATATATACTTTTTTTGGGGGGGGGCAAGGTGTACATGTTGCCAACATGTGGCCCATGCCATATGTTGCCCCCCGTGCTTCCCCTTCCCACCAACATGTGGTGCATGCCATATGTTGGCAAAATGGCATACACCACATGTTCTTTTGGGGGAGGAAGGGGGGGGGGGGCTTTTCTCTCTCTTCATTAAACCCCCTGCCCCTCCCCACACACACACACACACTTCCCCCTCTCCCAACTCCCCACTCCCTCACCTTCCCTCTCTCCTAGTCTTTGCTCCCTGCTCTTCCTTTCCCTACTCCCCCCTCACTCCCTCTCCCCCTTATTTCTTAAACCCCCCCGCCCCTTTCCCCCTTCACCATCTCCCAAGGTATGAAAGGAAGATGTAATAAATATGTTTGCATGGAATATAGGCATCCAATTTGCATGATCGTCCAATGAAGTCTTCACAATTGCAAGAAGGAAATGGAGAAATGTCAACCTTGTATTCAATACCTTTTTGCATTGATCCTTCTGTAGAAACAATGAACTCAGCATGCTCCATGGCCTTCACGACTGTTGCGTCCTTAACAATGCATTTCATGACCAATGACCTCTGAATTCTATTTTCCATTTCTTTGGAGATTTTCTTTTGCCATCTGATTGCTTTGCCATCTCAACGCCGAGGTCGATCTTCATGCAATACTATTGTTTCATCATGGGCTTGAATTGGTGAAGCACAACTTGCACCCACCATTGGAGTTGATACTCCTAATATGACAAACCCTGAGCTTGTCAACCTGGCAGTCTCTGCACTTGTCAAGGATGTTCCTGATTGAACCTTCCACCTTCTTGGTGATGGTCCGGGAATACCTGTAATGCTAGTTGATGGCTTCCACATGTGGGTTACATCATTTCCACAAAACCAAATCATTTGGGAGCGCACTCCAATTGGTGTTTGAATCCTCCCAAAGAATGATGGTGCAACAACTCCACGTCGATTTTCACCATCCTTTATATTGACAAGCTTGTTACATTTTCCTCCTTGTCCAAGCCAACAAGCCTGGCAACGGACTTGGCTTGTTATAGGAACTCTTCATGTTATCTCCATCATTAAAACATACTTCAGATACAACACCCATTTCCTTTGCAACATTACTTGTTAGATCAACAACTGTTTTGGCACTAATGTCAATCCGAGATTTTGAAGATCTTTTTTTTAAGGTCTCTAGACTCGGCCCACTTCCAATGAACTGGCCCTTCAAAAAAGATGTGTATCTAGAGCTTTGTAGAATTGCATTTGAGAGGTAACTAATAGAGGCATTGTAGAGACCAACATATTTGACATGGTTCAATCCAGCCCGCCAATTGCCATGAATAGACTCTGCTAGATTTGTTCAAGGTATCGAATACTTCTCATTACATACTCTGCAAACCAAGCATTGCAGACATATTGTAATGGCAAAATTACATTATTAACATGATTTAAAAAAATTCAAGAGAAATACAAAACCAACCTCTATAATGTAGTGGCCCCAATGGGAAATCCTAGCATGCCACCATGCAAACCAAGTTTCAAGCCGTGGCAAGTCTGAATCACTTGCATGGCCTGCATTCCACCATGCCCTTAGCCTTCTCATTTCGACTTCTGCAGCTTGCTCTATAGAGGCATCCTTCCAGCGTCTACATCGGATTTTAAATTCCTCTTGGCTGCCAACTTGTATACATGCCTTTGCATGGGAATGAAGACTTTGCTCCCAATGGAAAAGGCAAGACCGCTCTTTCCCTTCCATTATATTGTCAGGGCCACCATTGAAAGTGGCACGTACAGCTCTCTAGTTGGCTTGGGCCTCATCTACCATGAACCCTTTGAATTCAGCATGGTCAAACCCTTCTGAAATCATTACTTTGTTGAGAGTATCCCAAAATAGAATTTGTGCGTTTGTATCTTCCACCTTGAAGTCACAAGTTGCAATTGTTTGCAACTCTTAGATAAAAGGATTATACACATGGCAAGCCATGATAGTCCAATCTTTCATTCGCTTCACAAAATCAAACAACACCCAACAATGACCAGTTCTCCTCCAGGTCTCATTTTATTTACCAAAGTCAACCCTTGAACCAGAACCTTGGGTATACATTTTAAATACATGACACCTGCTGAATGAACTATGTTGCAATTGTCCAGGAAACACTACACTTTGGAAATAATTATATCTACAATGTCTTTTCAAGTATAAAATTCCATCTAGCCCATCTGACACAGGTCGAGAGTCACGTCAACCCTCCTCAATCCATCTTGATAATCTATACACAGACATAAAGTTGGTCAATATTCATTGTCAATAACATAATTTAATAAACCAATGCAATAACAAATATTATGGTAATTACCTTCTTTTGTCGAGCAAAGGTTCACATTGTTTTAGCAAATCTTGTAGCTCAACATCTGACATCTTAATCCCATCTTGCACTTTTTTAGACAATAAAGTTTCCATAATAATGTCTTGGACAATTATATTTTGTATCCCTTTAGGGCATACAGCACCACCAGCCCTCACCATTTTAGAAACTTTGGTTTTAATGGCATCCTTTGTTCTCCTAGTCAAACCATCTCCAATGGGATGATTATGATGGCCATGGTGTATGACTACACGAGTAAGATTCACACCATCTCTACATTCTGGCATGCAGAGTAACATTTCACAGTAACATCTCTCCAAGCAAACTGGTGGACGACCACAATGTATACATGATAAGGAGCCATATGATTCAATTGACACATTTGCTGGGGCCACTCTAATCAATCTCCCATCCCATTGTGTCTCATTCTCTATCCCAATTCCTTTTTTATAAAACCACAAGTTGCATTTATACAACGGACGTGACCTCCACATTCCTTTCTATGAACCACACCAGGAAATACTATATTTGTTGTAATAGGATCACTCCAAACATGACCATCAAATTTTGACTCCGTACCTTTTGTGTAATGTTTCACTGAAGTAGTTGGTAACTCAAAGAAAACATCACCATCATAAGTAGAAGGCAACTCATCCATAGTGACGTGCATTTCAACCTTCTCATAGGACTCACGCAATCTGTTCTTTATAGGTAGTTGCATAATAATGTCAATGACACTATGTTGTTTGTCATTCTCAATGTTGCTAGCTGAATCATGTTTCCTTGCCTCATCATTTTTGTTGCAAACAGAGTAGAAACCTTTTTTGTTTTTGTGCACTAGAGTCTTCTGAAGTTCATTGTCATCAAGCTTGAATCTTTCTCCCTTCATGGTGAAAATATCACCAAACTGCACATCAAGGTGAAACATTTTGTATCCATCATCATGGACTTTGTATTGCAGCTCCATTGTTAAATCAGACCCATTATCACTGAAGTGCTGATGGACAGATATGGACCCAAGTGTGAATTGAAAATGGCTAGCAAGCACCATCTTTGACAACACTCGTCTACCTACGAAAGTGCGAACAAACATATGCAAAGATCTATCAGTAGTTGTTTATGGAGAAACATGGCCTCAAGTTTGGTCCACATGTTAGTATGGTGTCATCATCACTGAAGGTGTAGGAGGTAACAATGTATGCTTCAATGTCTCAGGCCAAAAGCATGCTCTTTGCATGCTTTTGTACTATGTGTTAGCACGCAGTCCAAAAGCATGCAAAGATCATGTTTTGGTTTGAGACAGTGTCACATACATTGTCATGATCTAGATCAAATTGTTGGGAGCAGCCACAGATGAGAACTAAATATGGATGGTAAGAAAACATAGACCATGATGGACTAAAATCTGAAAAAGATATCCTATGGAGGCTCACGATAGAAAAACAACAAAGTTTAAGGTCTTGTTTTCATAATTTCCCCTTTCTTAGCTCTCCGATGCACCAAAGAAAAAGGTTTAGTAAACTTAAAAGTAATTCAAATTACTACTAAAAGTATATGTGAGTAGTTGTTTATGGAGAAACATGGCCTCAAGTTTGGTCCACATGTTAGTATGGTGTCATCATCACTGAAGGTGTAGCTGACAATGTATGCTTTAATGTCTCAGGCCAAAAGCATGCAAAGACTCTTTTGGTTTGAGACAATGTCGCATACATTGTCATGGTCTATGTCAAATTTTTGGGAGCAACCACAGTTGAGAACTAAATATGGATGGTGAGATAACATAGACCATGATGGACTATCTGAAAAAGATATCCTATGGAGAAAAACAACAAAGTTTAAGGTCTTGTTTTTATAATTTTCCCTTTCCTAGCTCTCCCATGCACCAAAGGAAAAGGTAAATTAGTAAACTTAAAAGTAACTCAAATTAGTAAGGATTTCATATGTGTGATTCCTGATCTTCCCTTCCCAATGACTATGACCATGCATACTTCTTGTTGCAATTAGACTTATCTAGGAAGGCAAAAAAAGTCAAGTCTCTATCTTCAACTTCTTGTCTATCAGCCAAGGCTAGAGTTGTTGTTGTAGGACAGCACATCGGACATGACATCCAGAACAAGGAGGCCACCGAGGTCATGGACGAGGGAGCTTTGCAGAGTAGAAGGAAGGGCCCATGGAGATTGGGCTTTGGAGATTGGGATAGGAGGCTATGGAGGGGGAGGTTGAGCTACAGGGGAGGCATGCATGTATTTGGACCACGTGTTAACACGCAGTCCAAATGCACTCAAAGTGCATGCTTTTGTGTGGCTTTTTAAGTGTATGTAGAGGAAGCACGATATTTGAAAGAGCCACTCACCACCAAAGAAGGATCTCTCTGTGTTCTGCATATGGCAAAGAAGGTTTTCCCCTCAACAAGAAAATACGCTTTTTTGACGTAGGAGGTCTCATCAATACACAAGTGGGAAGCACTACTATGGTTAGGCCCAACCTGACATTGAGAAAGAGATGAGAAGAAGGGGAGGGGTGGAAGTGGCACTGTGTGGAGTTATTAGTGTGAGAAAGGGGAGGGGTGTGAGGAAGGGGAGGAGTCGTCAGTGTGAGTGATTTCTAGACTTCACCTTTAGCAAAAATGGGGCCCATTTTGCCACTCAATGCATTCATGAGGATAGGAAACGTGATTGTCAATCAACATCCTCCCTGCTGTGCCAAAAATCCATTCACAAATTTAACAATGCTCAAGTGCACATGCCTGACAACGCTCCATTGCACATGCAAATCTTTAAAAGGTGCTGAAAGATCTCATGGATGAAATTGTCATGCTCATTGATAAGCTGCTATGGACAAGTAGTAAAAATCTCATTGATAAGCTGGTATGGACAAGTAGTAAAAATCTCAATCGCTATGGACAAGCAGTCGTTCATGGAAGCTCTTGGCATCGGTTTTAGGTCAAGGAGCTAGTCTTAGCACTTTCAACACCAAATCCCACATTTCCAATTGGCGAGCCAATTCCAAGGTCAATATAGGTAGCCATTGGCCTTCTTAAAGCATCATCCTTCTTACCTCACCAGAGAGTTCCCAGGCAACTACGGCTGGGACACTACAAGTCTCTCGATGGGGGAGAGGAAGAAGGTGCGAAATTTCATCGTTCAAACACTCCTTCGATAAGAGACTCAATCACCTATGCCATGTTCTCTATGTTTGGGTGACTAGCCATGTTCTCTATGTTTGGGTTCTTTGAATTGAAGCGCAGAGTCATAGTCCAAACTTGTCCAATTCCTACAGACAGACAACTTTTCCAATTCTCATTTCCTACATTAAAATAAAATGGGGGACTGATTGCTCCTAGCAGCAGTGGGGATAAGTAAATGAATTTTAAATGTCAGCCTTGATCCTGTGTCATAGATCCTATGCCTAGATTGCTCCTGGGCCTTCAAAACTCACAACAGTTTCCAAAAGATTGCACATAAATAAACTAAGGTAAAATAATTAAAAATAAAATGGTGAAATGGTAAACATCCAAAAAAATCCTTCATTTTTTTTCTCTTTTATATATATATATATATATATATATGTATCTGACAACCATGACAAACTAGCTTGATATCATGGAGCTTCTCCTATTAAGTGACATATTTCTTTGGATTGATAGTTCACATTATTTTGCAATGTTTTTAACCTTTGATAGGCAATGCTAAATGGCTATAATTTTTGGAAGTTTAAGATATAAACCCTAAACCCCAATTTAATGGCATAAAGTTAGAAAAAATTCAAATTCTAAAAGCATTTTTTTGAGAAACCCCCATTTATGTTGTTAATTTCTTTAAAAAATCAAAATGTGAACAATTGTTCTAAAAAACCCCCGTTTTGAGGTTAAAAATGAAAAAAAAAGTGAGAATATGTTTTTTGGGGAGAAAAAGCAAAAAATTTCAAATCTAGGAACTTTTTGAGAAACCCTAAGTTTATGCTATTAATTTGAAAAAAAATTCAAAATGGGACATGGTTTGAAAACTTTCATTTTTTGTGTAGATTTGATTAAAAATTAGAGACAAGGGGAGGGTAGCACATGTGCATATAAAAAGGGGAAGAAGGGAGGAAGTGAGGGGGAAGTTGGGAGAGGGGGAGTACTAGGGAGTAGGAGAGGGAGAGGGGGGGGCGAAGAGGAGGGAAGAGGGAAGGTGATGGAGGAGGAAGTAAGGAGAGGGAGGGAGTGAGGGGGGACTATGTAGAGGCAAAGGGAGGGTGAGCACATGGAAATTAAAGGGTCTCTCTCTCTCTATTTCTTTGTCTCTCTCTTTTCAAACCCCCTCTCGCACCCTCTTCTCTCTCTCTCCCCACGTCAAGCCCCCCCCCCCTCCCCCCTCCTCTCTCTCTCTCTCTCTCTCTCTCTCCAAGGCCCCCCCCTCTAAAAATATATATATATATACTTTTATACTTTTTTTTTAGGGGGGGTGCGGGGGGTACATGTTGCCAACATGTGGCCCATGCCATATGTTGCCCCCCCCCCCCCGTTCCCCTTCCCACCAACATGTGGTGCACGCCATATGTTGGCAATGTGGCATACACCACATGTTCTTTTGGGGGAGGAAGGGGCGGGGGCTCCTCTCTCTCTCTCTCTCTCTCTCTCTCTCTATCTCTCTCTCTCTTCATTAAACCCCCTGCTCCTCCCCACACACACACACACTTCCCCCTCTCCCAACTCCCCACTCCCTCACCTTCCCTCTCTCCTAGTCTTTGCTCCCCGCTCTCCCTTTCCCTACTCCCCCCTCACTCCCTCTCCCCCTTATTTCTTAAACCCCCCCGCCAATTTCCCCCTTCACCATATCCCTATTCCTCCCTCACTCCCTCCCTCTTCCTTTCACCCACATCGCATGTGGTGAGAGGAGGAGGAGGGAAAGGTAGAGGAGGGGAGGGGAGAGGTGATCAACTTGAGAAAGAGGAGGGGAGGGGAGAGGCGACATGAGAGAGAGAGAGAGAGAGAGAGAGAGGGGGGGGGGGGGAGGGGAGATGAGGGGAGAGGAGAGGTGATGTGAGAGAGAGAGAGAGAGAGAGAGAGAGAGAGAGAGAGAGAGAGAGGAGGGAAGGGGGGAGAGGGGAAGGGGTGAGTTGAGCGATGGGAGAGAGAGGAGGGGAGAGGTGAGCGACATGAGAGAGAGAGAGGGGAGAGGTGGACGACGTGATAGAGAGGAGGGGAGAGGTAAGCGACATGAGAGAGAGGAGGGGAGGAGAGGAGGGGCTGGGAGAGGGGAGAGGCGAAGTGAGAGAGAGGAGGAAAGGGGGGATAGAGGAGAGAGAGGAGAGGAGTCAAGGACAAGGATGGTGGGAAATTTTTGAAATGTCAAGGAGAGACATGCCGAGATTTCTTTTGAAATTTCCCCTTGATTCCTCTCCCCTCTCCTCTATCCTCCCATAGATTTCAAAATAGGAAAGAGAGGGATGGCGGGAAATTTTTTCAAATTTCAAATTAGGGAAGTGGGGAATGGCGAGAAATTTTTTGATTTTTTTTTTGAAATCTATATCATCAAGCCACATGTTTTTTTTTGAAATCTATATCCTTTTTTTTTTTTGGGGGGGGGGGGGGGGGGACACATGTGGCTCACGCCACATGTTTGGGGGTGGGGAGGGGAGGGGGCACATATGGCTCAAGCCACATGTTTGAGGGGGAGGGGGGGCACATGTGGCTCAAGCCATATGTTGGGGCCGGGGGGGGCACATGTGGCTTACGCCACATGTTGGGGGGGGGGGGGCACATATGACTCAAGCCACATGTTTGGGGGGAGGGGGGGCACATGTGGCTCAAGCCATATGTTGGGGCTTAGGGGGGGGGGCACTTGTGGCTCACACCACATATTGGTAAGGGGGGGGGCAACATTGTCCTCATCCTCCTCTCTCCCCGAACCTCCCTCCTCCACCCTTGAAGCTCTACAATGCATCGACAAACCTTCCCATACTTGCCACGTGGCTAGTATGGTATTAGTCTCCATATAGAATAGAATAGAAGACAATGCACATACTTCACATTATCGTTCCCTTCAACCACTCCTCTTGAAGTAGTTACAAGAGGAGCTCCTCACCCACTCACCACCACTAACTACCAAGATGACTTGCCTCCTCTTCTTTTACATCCCATACTTCCCGTCATCATCGTCATTGTTTTCAACCTCCTTAGCTTTCCTCGAAGATGCAATTGAACAATCCATTTCTTTACTATGTGACTGAAACAAAGTTCTTGGAGGTCCAATACACAAAAAACTTCTTGCAGTTGAACACATTTGTGTGAGTGAGAGAAATGGAGGTCTAGGTCACGAAAAACTATTTGCAAAAACTTTCCACTTTTCAAGAATTGTACACCTAATTGTTTTGTCTTGCGAGAACCTTCCACTTTTCAAGAATTGTACACTTGCACCTTGGAGGTCCAATACATGAAAAAATTTGTGTAGTTGAACGAAAAAATTGAGAGAGTCATTGGAGGTCCACAAAAATCTTTTTGCAATAACCTTCCACTTTTCAAGAATTGTCAAAGTTTTCATAATTCCTTCCCTACAAGCCTACTTTTATTGATGAAACTCTCAAACATGTCAAATGCCATTCTTTGTATTTACTCAATAACAAATTAGCTAGCTCATCATATACAACCATTTTCACTTCAATGAATTGCATAGAGCTTTAGCCAAAATCAAACTTCATCCATCATATAGAAAGTCAACACATAACTCATCATGATTTTAGTAACTATTGACAAGGTGCAAGATTTGGTTTGTACAATACGATTCTCCATTCGTACCATCTCCTCACCTTTACTTGAATGAGAATTAGGTTTTTAAATCTAAAACTACACAAAGGTACTATCTAATCCCTCACAAACCCACTCCAATGTGCATGCTTTTTTCACCAAAACATGCTACATACATCGCAACCAATTGGGATAGGAGAGGCCTACCCATTTCTATCTTGATGGAAATTAGGACGAAAATCATCTACTATTATTTATCTTTCTACTCCTTGCATGGATCTAGTCAACTTCCCATGCTATGCCTTGTCTCTACACTCAACATTTTACATGTGCACACATTACAACCAGCTAGGACTAGAGGTTCCATCTCCTCACCTCTAACAACATGGAAATTTAAGATGGGTTGTCTTAGATTGTGTAAGTTACTATGTATCTTTCTACTCTCTCACGTGTACCCGCTACATGCTATGTCTCACCTCTACTCTCAAGATTACAATGATCGCATGGCTCCTACACACATATCAAGGAGGAAGGCTTTAAAGCAATAAGTATTCAAGTGGGAAAACTTTGCCTATCATAATAACTTAGAAATGGCTCCCCATTATATATGTTCAAGAGAGTTATTGCCCTAAAATTGGTGCATCACATCGTGCCAATAATAATTTGTGAGCCCCCTAAACTGCTTGACCCTTAATTTGCTCTCTTTATTTGATTTGATAAGGGAACCTAAATGGCCACCATCTTACGTGGCTACACCAATTTTGAATCACTAAATTGCCACCTTCTTAACTAATTGTTCCAAGTGATTCCATCGATTTCCCTTGTGCACCATCATGACTACCTATATAATATGGCCATAAGCATTAGTAAATCAATTGCATGAAGGTCATATTTCTTTCATGAAGTTTTTCCTAAGGGGGGATTCTTTTTTATGAGTTTTTCTAGAACGAGTTTGTGAGGTTTTTTAACTTTTGGAGAGTCATACATCATAGGTGATAGCAAGCAGAACCTTCAAAGTCATGATCCAAGTAGTCTATTTTAGTGAAATGTTCAAACAAAGCCCATGCTCTTCCAAGTACTTTGTGGCATTATCGGTTGGGGCACATGAGCCAGAATGGAATAAAACTCTTATGTAGTAGTTTGGGTTATGTACCGCATTTGAGTTTTTCTGACTTTGAATTTTGTGAGAGTTCTTTCTATGGGAAGCAGAATAAATCAGCCCATGAAATAAGAGGAAAGAAAGAGCTTGAAAGGATTGATTTAGTGCATTCAGATGCATGTGGTCCCATGCCTACACGGTCATTAGGCGGGGTTGAATACTATGTGACATTCATTGATGATGCAACTAGGAAAGTATGGGCTTATGCTATAGCTTGGAAGTGAGATGTGTTCCAGGTATTTCAAAAATGGCTGGCTTTGGCTGAAAATCAGTCAAGTAGAACGCTTAAATACCTATGGACTGTTGACAATGGTGGAGAGTTTATCTCTCATGACTTTCAGCATTTTTGTGATACACGTGGGATCAAGAGGGAGCTCACATCCCCTTGTACTCCATAGCAAAATGTACAGATGAACCGCACCATTCAGGAAAGGTTGCGATGTATGCTTTCCAATGCAAATCTTTCAGGTGATTTTTGGGCTGAGGCAATGAAGACTGCAATGTATGTGATCATCAATAGATCACCTAGTAAGAGTTTGGATGGTGGTATTCCTCAAGAGGCATGAAGTTGCAAGAAACCCTCTTACTCTCATTTGCATATATTTGGGTGTGAGGCATATGCACATGTGCCAAAATAGCTTTGGAAGAAGCTAGATCCTAAGTCTAGAAAATGCATCTTTCTAGGTTATGGTGAAAGTGAAGAGATGGGCTATCATCTCTAGGATCTAGAAGCAAAGACGATCATACAAAGTGGAGAGATGAACTATCATCTCTGGGTTCGGATAACACACTTACGAGCGTGGCTTTTTACGGATATGCATCACAGTGAGGCAAAAATGGTGTTTAATGCTTGATCGACAATGCAAAGCCTATTTGATGGGCACAATACCTTGCACGTGCTTCAACCTAGGTGGTATTGTGTTGCAGGAAAAGTGGCACCCCATCCGATAAGTACTTGTTAGAAAATAATACACCTAGGATCGTGTTTTTTGATGGTGGTGCATAACACTAGGGGGAAAATGGTCTATAATGCGTGATCGACCATGCAAATCATATCCAATGGACACAAGTCTTTGCACATGTCTCAACCTAGGTGGTATTTACATGCGTGCAAATTGGCACGCCCATCCAATAAGTACTTGTTGGAATAACACACCTAGGACCATGTTTTTTTATGGTTGTGCATGACACTAAGGCAAAAATGATGTATAATTCTTGATCGACCATACAAAGCATATGTGATGGACACAATACTTTGCACACACCTCAACCTAGGTGGTATGGACTTTGTGTGCAAAGTTGCATGCCCATACGATAAGTACTTATTCGAATAACACACCTAGGACCATGTTTTTTTATGGTTGCACATGACACTAAGGCAAAAACGATGTTTAATTCTTGATCGACCATACAAAGCATATCTGATGGGCATAATATCTTGCATGCACCTCAACCTAGGTAGTATTGATTTGCATGCAATGTGGCGCACTCATCCAATATGTACTTGTTCGGATAACACACTTAGGAGCGTGTTTTTTACGGATGTGCATCACACTAAGGCAAAAACGGTGTTTAATGCTTGATCAACAATGAAAAGCCTATCCAATGGGCAGAATACTTTGCATGCGCCTCAACTTAGGTGGCATTGACTTGGGTGCAAAGTGGCGCCCCCATCCCCGATAAGTACTTGTTTGGATAATGCACTTAGGAGTTTGTGAAGTTAGTAGTGTTAAAAAAGGTGTGATTCAATGGATAGCCAATTTTGAGTAACAATTGACATTAGAAAACTATTTGTGAGGTTAGTAGTTTCAAAAAACTTGTGCTTATTATGAAAATAGTTGAATCTAATTATTATGAAAACGTTTGTGCTTAGTAGGATATTTATTAATCAAAAGAAAGAGAAGGGTGACATTAGAAAACTATTTGTGAGGTTAGTAGTTTCAAAAAGAGCGTGTTTATTATGAAAACAATTGAGTATAATGCTTGAAGACAATTGCGCTTAGTATGAAAGAAAGAGAAGAGTGAAAGGAAAGGAAAAGGAAAAAGACTAGTGAAAAGAAAGAAAAGGAAAAAGGAAATAGAAGGGTAGAAAAGGAAAATCTTAATTTGCCCTAAAGAATTATAAAAAGGTCTTTCATTCTTATCTCAATCAATTGGAGCAAGAAGGAGCAAGAGGAAGAATCAAGGAGAGTCTACATCCTATCTACAAAACCTTCAGCTAGCTTAGCCAGGTATGAAGAATTTATATTTATGTTTCCTTTTCTTAAATATTTAAGAAAGAGAAATTGAGAGAGAAGAGAGAGGGAAAAGGAATCTTTTTTAGAAGGAGAAGGAGTCCATGGTCGACGGAAGAAGTAGGGATGGTAGGAAAAGAGAAGAGAGATGGTAGGAAAAGAGGGATGGTAGGAAAAGAGAAGAGAGGGGATGGAAGAGAGGAGGGGAAGGAAAAGAATAGTAGCAGGAGGGAGGGCGATGGAAAGGGAAAGGGAGAGATGTACGAAAGAGGATGAGACATACAAAAGATGGACGGAAGGATGTACGGAAAGAGAAACGCGATAGAAGAGAGACAGGACCGAAGGGGACGCGAGGAAAGAGACCTAGAACTAGGAAGGAGGGACGAGACGGGAGGGGACATGATGGAAGGAACGTAAGAGATGACGGAATTAGGGGGCATAAGAGACGATGGAATTAGGGGGCGTAGAGACAACGAAAGGAGGGGCATAGAGATGACGAAAATTGGGAGCGGGATGAGGGAAGGAGGGATTGCATCCCCTTCCCTTATTCCTGTGGCTGCCGCCAGGGAATAAGAGAAGGGGATGCAATCCCTCCTTCCATCATTCCCTGGCGGTCGCGACCACTAGTGAATAAGAGAAGGGGATAACAAAACCCTTCCCTGGTGGCCGCGGCCGCCAGGGAATAAGGGAAGGGGGATATCCCTCCCCTTCCCTCATGGCAACGCTGATGCAATTCGGGGACGAAAATTTGAATGCTGCAGTGGGCGATGCGACAATGCGACGATGGGAATTTGGGCAACGATGGAAATTTGGTCGACGATGGAAATTTGGATGTTGTGGTGGGCGATGTGACGATGGGACGACAAAAATTTGGATGGATGGATATTGGAATGGACGAACATTCGGACGACGACGAAAATTCGAACGACAATGAAAATTTTGATGGGCGGACATTCGGGCGATGGAGAGTGGGGACGGCCGAATGGGCGATGGCTTAACAAGCGGGCAATGGAGGGAGAGAAGGAGGTGGGAAGAAATTGGGATTGGTGAGCCAGGTAGAAGTGTCGTACTATTAAAAAATATAGTGTCGGAAAGATTTGTTACAAGTGTACTATTATCGGTAAGAGATCTTGTGAAAGAATATAGAATGGAAGAATGTTTAGGAGAATGCTAGGTTTTTTGTTTAGGAGAATGTCAGCTCTTTTGTTTGTAGTTTTAATTCAAATCCTCCCGCACTTTTTGTTTACACTTCAAATTTAAATCTCCCAGGCAAATTTTCTCCTAAATTCTTTAGAAATTTGAATCCTTCTCAATCCGATTCTCACTTTCCTCTCCTCTTCTTCTCCTAATCGACGTTTTCCTCTCCTAATCTCCTCCTCCCTAATCGATTGTCACTCGTCGACCCTAACAGGTAGAGATTTTCCTCTCTCCTCTCGTTACTCCCCTCCCCTTAATTGCCACCACCACCTTTAGCTCCAAATCACCGCACGAATATCCGTCGACCTCTCGAATTTTCGTTGCCCACAGCCAACGGAAGGAGGAGACAGAGAGACGACGGAAGGAGGGGTATAGAGACGACATAAGGAGGGGGCACAAAGATGACAGAAGGAGGGAGCGGGATGAGGGAAGGAGATAATCAACCCCCTCCCCTTATTCCCTGGCAGCCGCGGCCGCTAGGGAATAAGGAGAGGGGTTTACAAGGAGGGGTTAATGAATTCGTTAGTAAATTAATTAGTTCATTAGTTAGTTAGTTAATTAATTATTAGTCTACCATTTCACCATTTTATTTTTAATTATTTTATCTTAGTTTACAATTTATGTGTTTACATAATCTTTATTTCATTAGTTTGTATTTTTTTTAACATAAATCAAAATTAATGAATTTAATATATAATTGTTTTGTATTTTTGAATTTAAGTTTAAATATCTTAAATAATGTATTTATATTTTTAATTTTTAATTCATTTTAGATTAAATGTATATTTAAAGTATATTTAATTTAGTTTAAAATGTTTTGCTATATATATATATATATATATAAGAGAAAAAAATGAAGGATTTTTTTGGATGTTTACCATTTCACCATTTTATTTTTAATTATTTTACCTTAGTTTATAATTTATGTGTTTACATAATCTTTATTCATTAGTTTGTATATATATTTTTATTTAAATCAAAATTAATAATTTTAATATATAATTATTTTGTGTTTTTGAATTTAAGTTTAAATATCTTAAATAATGGATTTATATTTTTAATTTTTAATTCACTTTAGATTAAATGTATATTTAAAGTATATTTAATTTAGTTTAAAATGTTTTGCTATATATATATATATATGTAAATAAATAAATATATATATCTATATATATGTATGTATGTATATGTATGTATGCATATATATATATATGTATGGATGTATGTATATGTATGTATGTATGTATGTATGTATGTATGTATGTATATATATATATGTATATATATATCTATATATATATATATATATAAGAGAAAAAAATGAAGGATTTTTTTGGATGTCTACCATTTCACCATTTTATTTTTAATTATTTTACCTTAGTTTATAATTTATGTGTTTACATAATCTTTATTTCTTTAGTTTGTATATATATTTTTATTTAAATCAAAATTAATGAATTTAATATATAATTGTTTTGTATTTTTTAATTTAATTTTAAATATCTTAAATAATGTATATATATTTTTAATTTTTAATTCATTTTAGATTAAATGTATATTTAAAGTATATTTAATTTAGTTTAAAATGTTTTGCTAAATTAAATATACTTTAATTACATATGAAAAGAATCAAAAAAATTTTATAACTCTTGTTTTGCAGGTAACCTATTAAAATGAATATGAAAAAGAAATTATTTCTTGCCTTTTCTTCTATTTGACCGTTGGTATAGCTTAGATTAGCATAGATTAGTTTATCCATAGAGGAGAGCCCCCTAAATTGCTTGACCCTTAATTTGCTCTCTTTATTTTATTCGATAAGGGAACCTAAATGGCCACCATCTTACGTGGCTACACCAATTTTGAATCACTAAATTGCCACCTTCTTAAGTATGTGTTCCAAGTGATTTCCCATCGATTTCCCTTGTGCACCATCATGATTACCTATATAATATGGACATAAGCATTAGTAAATCAATTGCATGAAGGTCAGATTTCTTTCATGAAGTTTTTTTCTAAGGGGGGATTCTTTTTTATGAGTTTTTCTACAACGAGTTTGAGAGTTTTTTAACTTTTGGAGAGTCATACATCATAGGTGATAGCAAGCAGAACCTTCAAAATCATGATCCAAGTAGTCTATTTCATTGAAATGTTCATACAAAGTCCATGCTCTTCCATAGTACACTGCGATCCATTTCTTTGATCCATAAACATAATAATTTTGGGGACTAGAGGGTTCTGACAAATACATTTATAGCCATATAGCATTGCCTATCAAAGGTTAAAAACATTGCAAAATAATGTGATATATCACTTCAAAGAAATAGCGTATCAAAGATTTAAAACATCACAAAATAATGTGAACTATCACTCTGAAGCAATATATCACTTAAGAGGAGAAGCTCCATGATATCAACCTAGTTTGTAATGCTTGTCAGATACATCTTGGGAGAGGTCAAAGTTGATTGAATAAGAATCATACCACCATAGCGCTATGTCCTTAAACAAATGATATGAAAACTAATGTATCCAATCACACATTGGCATCAATTTCTGGGAAAAATAAGAATCTAAGCAAGCTTTGTAGAGGAAAATATAATAGTTGTCTTATCAAGACAATTCCCAAAGATGTACAAAAGAAGTTGGAGCTCACAACTTAATCCTTGATATGTTAATATAATAGATCACCAAACATAAAGGAAAAACTAGTAGACTTATTTGTGTGATCTTGTTGCTATTTTTTGTGCTCACCCTTAGATTGTACTTTTCCAAAATGTCACTTTAACTTGGAGCCTCTTCCCTTAAGAACCGCCTTGTGATATTGCCATCACAACAATTGTGTTTAGGTGAATAGTGGACAATTTTGCAACATCCAAGAGGCAACCTACCATAGGGAGAGGATGCACTTAAGCCTTTCCAACAACGAGGTATGGATTTAACTTTCTTGGTTAGTGGTCAAGTCCATTAGGGAGCTATATATTCTTTCATGCTGTCTAGCTTAGTGGACTATTTTGCAGCATCCAAGAGGCAAACCTTCCATAGGAAGATGATGTAATCAAGTTTTTCTAACAATGAGGTATGAATTTGTCTTCTTAGTTCATGGTCAAGTCCATTAGGGAACTATATACTTTTTTAGGTTGTCTCTTTTTTGAACAAGTCCCCTAGAGACTAGTCATTTTCACAACAATGAGGTATGTCGTTGACTTTCTTATGGATGACAATGGCATTGACATGGATCCCAATAAAGAGAAACCAATTGCTTCAGCTCATGTAAGAGTGGATCACACCCTTGTATGTTTCTCTTACATTGTTCCCACCCACATTTTCTTTTCAAAATTGACAATCTATAGGTCTATAATGTAGACATCTATATGAAGTTGCAGAGCTTTGGACACTTGTCGGGCCATTAGAGAAGATGCTGGAACAACTACCATGTGTTCGAGATCGGTGCTCTAACTTAGCAGATATGCTTCATGCTTGCCTACGCTTTCAAAGAAAAAGCATGACTAGCTTTGAAAAAGAAAAAGGCTTTAATAAGGAGGCAATTCAGCTCTCCACATAGTGAATACCCTAGGCTCAACAAGCCAGAGACCTGCGAGGATGGACTCCACCAGACTAAGGGTGTTCCCTTGGATGCGAGGTAGAAACTGTTGATGTGTCCTGCTAGATGGAAAAGCCTGAAGGCACTTAGGACCTGCACCATGGGGAGCAAGTGGTGAAACCAGGGCACGATGAGATGTAAGAGATATGAAGATATATAGCTTCCGCACACAACTTGATGGGAGTGTCCAATCACTTGTTTGCTACACAATTGTGAGATGCCCTGCCTTGATGCATAACAAGAGCAAACGAATCTAAACAGAGGTATCTCAACAAGCATAGAGCATATATATATGCAACAAACTTTGAACCGGAGGTTTGACAACAAAACTAAGCACCCGAAAAGCCCATTGATCTAATGTGACTATAACACATTTGGTTGAGATGATAATTATCATGCACGAACATCAACCTGCACCTTGTGTATCACAAAAAAACATGCCCCTACCTCGCTCACCAATGCTTACATGAATTGACCACCAGCACAATGCCACTAAGATATGAAATGGATCTAGGTACGTACAACCTTTTTCTTTTGAAGAAAACAAGTGAGATGACAAGAGAATTGGAAAAGACTTTTAAACTTAACTTCCAAAAACTGTGTGGAATAAAATTAGAGAACATTTCAACAATCCATTTGTTTTGCTTCTATGTACATAACGGTCCATCAATGTGGGCTTGTTGTAAAATCAAAGCTGAAGACTAATTATAAGGTAAGGTACAACATCCCGCGCTAGAACATCGCATGATGAGAGTTTGGCTGATCCAATCTTTGGGTCATCTTCGTTCGTGTCCATAGCCCGCAATTGGATAGTGTATTTGTCTAAGGGTTTAAGTTTGTCCCGAATTTCTTTCGCGATTGACTCCAAGTCATAACAGGGAACTTCAATCGGCCATGCGATGCTTGTAATCACAATGACCTTGAATAATATTTTGGAATAATCATCAATAACAACTTGATTTGGAACTTCTTGTTGTTGGCGCAAGACAGCCATATCTTCGTCCAAGTGATTGAACTTATGGCGAACGTCTGAAAGGAGCGATTCACGTCAGCAAGCCTCTAGGGGACGTGTTACTAAGATAACCTTGAGGATCGACATGATATGACGTAATGAAGAGCAGAGCGCAACGAAAGCCCTAATCTGTTCTTTGAGGAAAATTCTCTCGAACTCCTCCAGGACCTGGTTAAATCCAATCTCGTACATCAAATTTGACGTGCTTTACAGCTGCCTAACTCCGATCACCTTATCTCCTTCCTTTTGCGAATTCTTCTTTTGCGTGCACATCGAGAATCACTCGAGTGATTTCTGCGTCGTTAGTATTCTTTTCAGCAATGCTCTGATCGCAATCTGCATTGAATTACCTTCTACAGCGGGGGAGAGCGGAGGGAGCGGGGAGGGGAGGGGAGGGGAGGGCTGGGCGCAGGGAGTGGAGGGAGAAGGAGAGGGGTTAGCAGAGGGAGAGGGGGAAATTTTCATTTATGGAAGCAAATTTTCATTCATGGAAGCAGCACCAGGAACCGCAAATCGCAAGCTTGAACAGAACAAGGATGGCGAGTTGACGATGGCTACAGATTTTTTGGTCCGGGTGCAATTTTTCGTGCGCGACGCCAAGGACAAGCGAATTTCTCAATTCCGCCCCCTCCGGTTAGTGGGAAGCTTCTGGATCTTCGCGAAGTATGATCATCTAATGTTAATGTGTACCCATCCCCACAGGTTTTCTATTGCGGGGGGCTTGATTGCAAAAAGCAGCTACCAAAAGCATAGGAATAGGAGAAAGCGTGGCTACAATTCAATTAACTTTTTCAAAAAGGATTACACGTGGAAATCCACAAACTTGACCCTTTAAATCCCACATTACAGGAGGTCATTATTGTTTTGGCCATGATCGACATCTAAAAACCCCAATTTACACTTGGGTGTTATTATTGTATTATTCACTTTTGGCTAATCATGTAAAAGAGCATCCTCCTTCACCATTGGATCGTATGCCTCGTCGCATTCAATAACACCTACCACGATAGCCATAATATCTTCCACTTGCATTTCGGCAATTGTGGAAACTACTTCTATACCCTGTGCCAGAGCACCCAAGGTCTGCTAAATGTTGGCCGCTCTTGTTACATGGCGTTGCCGCTGTCGCTACTACTAATATCAAGATGATCAGTAGGCTTGTCTTCATCACTATCCAAAAGTATTCACTGTGTAGTCTATGTATCAAATACTCAACCTTTATATAAAAGACAATGCACATACTTCACATTTTCGTTCCCTTCAACCACTCCTCTTGAAGTAGTTGAACTTACAAGAGGAGCTCCTCACCCACTCACCACCACTAACTACCAAGAAGACTTGCCTCCTCTTCTTTTACATCCCATACTTCCCGTCATCATCGTCATCATTTTCAACCTCCCTAGCTTTCCTCTAAGATGCAGTTGACCACCCCACTTCTTTTGTAAGCCCCCTAAATTGCTTGACCCTTAAATTGCTCTCTTCACTTTATTTGATAAGGGAATCTAAATTGCCACCATCTTACGTGGCTACACCAATTTTGAATCACTAAATTGCCACCTTCTTGAGTAATTGCTCGAAGCGATTTCCCCTCGATTTCCCTGGTGCGCCGTCATGACTATCTATATAATATGGCCATAAGCATTACTAAAGCAATTGCATGAAGGTCATATTTCTTTCACGAAGATTTTTTCTAAGGGGGGATTCTTTTTTACGAGTTTTTCTACAAGGAGTTTGAGAGTTTTTTTCCCTTTTTTGATAGTAATACATCATAGGTGATAGCAAGAAGAACCTTGAAAATCATGATCCAAGTAGTCTATTTTAGTGAAATGTTCACACAAAGTCCATGCTCTTCCATACACTGCGATCCATTTCTTTGATCCATAAACATAATAATTTTTGGGGGCTAGAGGGTTCTGATAGAGATACATTCCAAAAATTAAAGCCATATAACATTGCCTATCAAAGGATAAAAACATTGCAAAATAATGTGATATATCACTTCAAAGAAATAGCCTATCAAATCTTTAAAACATCGCAAAATAATGTGAACTGTCACTCCAAAGCAATATATTACTTAATAGGAGAAGCTCCATGATATCAAGCTAGTTTGTCATGGTTGTCAGATACACCCTTGGAGAGGTCAATGTTGATTCAATAAGAATCAGACCACCATAGAACTATGTCCTTAAACAAGTAATATGAAACCTAATGTGTCCAATCACATTGGCATTGGCATCAATTTCTAGGAACACTCAGAATATAAGAAAGCTTTGTAAAGAAAAATATAATAGTTGTCTTACCAAGACAAACCCCAAGACATACAAAAGAAGTTGGACTTCACAACTTAATCCTTGATATGTTAATGCAATAGATCGCCAAACAGAAAGGAAAAAGTAGTAGACTTAGTTGTAGAAGGATATAAACCCATGGATTCCTTGATCTATGTGGGGGAGTCATCAAAGGCTTAATTCAACAGAGAGGGAGAGTCCAAATGGTGCGGGTCCCAAAGAGATAAAGTGAATGATGTAACAAGGGCCACATGGCATCAAGTAATGAGAGTTGGTGGTGTTACAAAAATGGTGTGGGATCATGCGTGGCAGCGAAATTCAAATATGTCACCGCGGGATCCATATGTGATGGTTAGATTCACACATGGTGCGAGCGAGCGAGTAGAGAGAGAGAGAGAGAGAGAGAGAGAGAGATTTATTCATATAAATATTTATTTATCTTTATATTTATATATTTATATTTATATTTATATATATTTATATATATTTATATTTATATATATTTACATATTATTAATTTAATTATATTTTATTTATATAAATATAAGTATATATACATTTATATATATATATATATATATATATAGAGAGAGAGAGAGAGAGAGTAGTGTATATATGTATTCATTTATTCATTTATTCATTTAATTGTATATTTATATTTATTTATATAAACAAATAAACACACACACATAGACATGCGCACACGCGCACGTGCAAGAGAGAGAGAGAGAGAGAGAGAGAGAGAGAGAGAGAGAGAAGGGGGGCGAGAAAAGGGGCAGAGTGTATACACACACACACACACACACACACACACACACACATGTATATATATATACATATATATACATGCATATATATACACATATATATACATGCATATATATATACACATATATTATATATACATATATATACACAAATATATATATATACATATATATATGCATATATATATATATATATATATATATATATATAGAGAGAGAGAGAGAGAGAGAGGAGAGAAAGTCTATTAATGTCCACGGGAGACCAACAGGTCTATGGGATAGCAAAAAAACCATCTAGTACATTTGCTGTAAGGAGGGTTCATGGCATCTCCCAAGGAGTGCAAAAGCAACCCCAATTATTTAGAATACCTACATAATAGTCTGAAAGAGTAATCAGCCATACATTAATTTAAGACTGAGAGTTTTTTTGTTTATTTAAACTCTTTGATTATTGCCATGCCTTCACAATCAACTGCTCATTTTCCATCCTTCCTAGCATCCCTGACTAAATTAGCTAATTATGTTGCCTTATTCTTCAATTGAGTTTGTGTAAGTTCCTCAGCTATCCATATCTTGATCCCCTTCAACTTGTAAGATTGTTGAAGAAGCTTGATCCATAAATCTCGTGACTTAAGTGTAAGAATAGCATGTCCTTTGGAGTGCTGGATAGTAGTTGTCCCATCATCATCATCATCATCATCATCATCATTATCATCATCAACCTTCCATTCAATATTAGGCATGGCTTCTTTGACATGTGCTAAAGTCTCATTGAAAGAGTCATCATCTTTGAACCATCCTTCAGGGAGCCCCCCCACTCTAATCTTGAATGCATTATCATGTATGGCTTCATGTTCTTTGATCTCTTCCTGGATATCAATCTTGTTTGCCTTTCTGTCAAACTCCTCAATCACTTCTTTCTTGATTGATTGTACTTCAGTATGGACCATATCTTTGACTGTAGAGACTAGTTCATGAGTAGGAGGAGAATTCTTACATGAGTTCACAACCTTAGCAATTACTGCTGACTTGCTGGGCCCCTCTAGAACTTGAAGTCATGCTTTTACTTCTGCCATATCAAGCCTTAACTCTATGATTGCTTGCTGCAAATAATAAATATGTTCATGTTGTCCAATGATAGGTCGTTTGGACCCTTCTTGTTGGTAATTGTGTGCATACGGAGATAGTGTCATGGCTGCAATTGTAGAGTACCAGAACCTAATAGTTGAGGTTGATGGAGTTGAGGGGGATTTGGAGGAGAGGGTAGGCCATTCCATCTTGGTTATTTATTTAGACCTTCCTAGCTGAACCTAACCCCTGAGTTGGGCTAGGGGTTGAGCCCAACTCAAATTTAGAGACCCTAGGAGCTTGCTGCGAGAAAGTATGGCCTGGTACGATGGACTGGTACAGGATGTACGAAAAGGATAGGGAGAATTGTATGGGTTGTACGAGGAGCTGTACATGGGGTTTTAGGACTGTACGGAGAAGCTACGAGCAGTTGTACGAGGCTATAGAGAGAAAGTACGATGAGTTGTACGGAGGGGTTACGAAGATGTATGGCATGTTGTATGGAGGGGTTACGGAGCTGTATGGAGGGGTTACGGTCGGATGTACAGAGGGGTCACAGAGATGCACGGCGGGTTATACTATGGAGGGGTTACGATGGGGTTACACACACACACACACACACACTTTTTTTTTTGTGAAACTAAGAACATTATATTATGAAACAACCATTTTACAACATGGCAGTGCTCCAGAAAAGAGCCAATGCTCTATCCATCAGAAACAGTAAAAGAAAAGCTCAATGCAAGAGACATCCAAATCCTCCCACATTCGAGCTCTCCAAGCTGAAGTTTGAGAGGCATACAAGGAACCAATTTCAAAAATTTCTCCATTGATCATGCATTGGATAATCATCCATCTTCCACAAAGATCATTATATGCTACACAGGGCTGCAAATCATGTCTAGCTAAAATGCACACCCCAGAGAATTGATCAGAGCCTGCATAGAATATATCATATCCTGAAAAGAACCTGTTGTCTCTGTGCCAACATGGACTTAGGTAGAACAGAATGTGTGTGTAGAGTAGTGGCAAAGCTCCGCTTGTACTTGCATAAGGCTAGAAATAATCCCTTTTAGAAATCCAACTTGCATGTTCTACATGCAAGTTCTACATATGATTTCTACATGCAACTCCTACATGCGAGTTCTACATGGAAGTTCTACATACGATTTCTACATGCAACTCCTACATGCGAGTTCTACATGCAAGTTCTACATGCAAGTTCTACATACAATTTCTACATGTGAGTCCTACATGCAACTCCTACATGCGAGTTCTACATACAACTCCTACATGTGAGTTCTACATGCAACTCCTACATGCGAGTTCTACATGCAACTCCTACATGCAATTTCTATATGCAAGTTCTACATGTATAGAGAGAATGTCTTACAATTCCTACATGCAGAGAGAGAAGCTCTCCAACTTGTATAACCTCCAACCTTGCAACCCATCCTCTCCCTCTCCTCCTCCCTCCTCCTCCTCCCTTCTCCTCCTCCCTCTTCCTCCTCATCTCGGGGGGGTCACTCATCATATGTAACCCTATCACGTGAGTTCAACAGAAGGATTTTTTTAATTTCCAAAATTTACAGAAATAAATATACATAAGGGACTATTTAAAATAGTTTTCAAAAAAAATTTACAGATTTGTATAGAAAAGGGGTACATTTTATTAATGAAAAATTTACAGATAAGGGATTTTAGAAATAGGCCTTGAACGCACGTGATATAGAGGGTTTATACATAGTGACCCCCCCGAGCTCCTCATCCTCCCTCCTCCTCCTCCTCCCTCCTCCTCCTCCACCTCCTCCTCCTCCCTTATCCTCCCCCCTCCTCGTCGTCGTCCTCCTCCTCCTTCCTCTCTCTTCTTTCCCCCATGCTCTTACACCTTCTTCCTCTCCCACTCCTATGCTCCCCCTAAACCCTTAGTTCCTCAATCCTTAATCTCCATGATCTACAAGGGAGACGAGTTCTCCACCATGTACTCTACTCTAAACTTTTGAACCTCTTCTAAACTCTGGAACCTCTCTCTAAACCTTGGAACCTCCTTCTAAACCTTGGAACTCCTTCTAACTCTGGAACCTCTCTCTAAACCTTGGAACCTCCTTCTAAACCTTGGAGCTCCTTCTAACCCTGGAACTCCTTCTAAACCTTGGAACCTCCTTCTAACCCTGGAACCTCTTCTAAACCCTGGAACCTCCTTCTAAACTCTGGAACCTCCTTCTAACCCTTAAACTCCTCCTAAACCCTGCAACCCCCAATGAAGGCAAAAGCCTTCATTACCTCAACCATGATGATACACGTTCCTTTTACACACGCATGCACTATGTTTGCTTACCACACTTAAGCCTACGTCTCTCATCGGAATACGACTCGAGGTCCTAAGCTACACGTATACTACAAACGACAACCCCGATATATCTGTAGGTGACAAAAAGCCTCGGAACCCTCCATACTGAGAACAACCCTACTCTTCCTACGGAAGCCGTAGAAAAGAGGCAACAGAACCCATGTTGGCCAGCAAAAGAATGTTGATTATGCTCTTGCAGACACACAACATCTGGATGAGTTGTATTTACATAGTGCCAAAGGAGCCTCCATTTATTCAGGTTGTATTTACATGTTGTATTTACATAGTGGCAAAGGAGCCTCCATTTATTCGGGATGAGTTGTATTTACATAATGCCAAAGGAGCCTCCATTTATTCAGGTTGCAGAGGCCCTGTATATTGTAAGAAACACATTTAAGAGAAACATGCATGAAAATATGTACAAGGAATAAGTAAACCTCAAAAAGAAAAGGAGGCATCCAGCCTGCTATTGCCTCAGGGTCTTGCTGACCCTCAAAATCCAATTCCCTGACAAGATCATCTTCTTCACAAAGTGGAATACCCTTCTTGACTACATTGACCCATGCCTTTGAGATTGTGCTATCAGAAGAGGTAGATGGTTGACCAAGAGAAGGAGTAGAAGCATCCTAATTAAGGGATTGCAGAGGTCACACACACACACACACACAAAGAGAGAGAGAGAGAGATAGAGAGAGAGAGAGAGAGAGAGAGAGAGAGAGAGAGAGAGAGAGAGAGAGAGAGAGAGAGAGAGAGAGAGAGAGAGAGAGAGAGAGGTTTGTGGAAGGCCAAGAAGGCCTATGAGACAAATTAGATCACATCATTGGGAAGAGACACCCATGGTGTGGAATATGAGACAAATGAGGGAGGGAGAGAGAGAGAGAGAGAGAGAGAGAGAGAGAGAGAGAGAGAGAGAGAGAGGACACAAAGAGATAGTGAGAATGAGAAAGGGGGGGAGGAGAGAGAGAGAGAGAGAGAGAGAGATTATATAATATAATGTATCATATTATATATATATTTATATATTTATATATATACAGAGAGAGAGAGAGAGAGAGAATATAATCTATAAATATTTCTTAATGTATAAATGGAACCCATTGTGCCCTAAGGAAGTTTAAAATTAAGGAAGGTTGTCAGATCATTATTTAATTCCTGGTCACTACCCGCCTGAGGTGTGTTATCTTTTCTGCTCTTAGACATCACAACAAACTTTCACAATACCAATGGAGGCTATATGGATTTGAGCACAAAATTGCACTTCCCAAAGGAGTATCCCAACATTGATAAGCTAGGCTAAATACACATTTAAATTTATGAAAACACAATATGCGAGATGATGAAGGCACTTACAATTGGTAATGTGTTGTTGGTGTAGGAGATTAGCATACAAGTCTTGCCAACAACACTAGCTCTAACCATGACACATTTGATGAATTTGCTGATGTGCACAGTGTTAGGGTGGGCTACAATAGTGGCAGTTTTTGCAGACAAATCGCAACTATAACCCTAGGACTCGCCGCACACAAAAAGATGCGATCAGAGACTTCAGCATTTGAAGACTAACCCAATGGCATAATGGCCTAGCATAGGACTGTGACACTGTGCCATGCAGTTGGCCTAGCACAAGACTACAACAAAGCAAAGTGACACGTAGCAGTGGCCCTACGGCAAACAGTGTGCCGTACTCAACACCATCTAGCCGTTGGAGGTACCGAAATCTAACTTTAGGCAAGCAGGACGGCCTGACAACCGATGTGGCATAATTATATATACACACATATTAATATATAAATAATAAATAAATGAACATATACATATATATTATATACACGCACTTTTTTCTTTTGTGAAAAAATACACATACACGTATATAAATTTTTAGATTTATATTTATAGATATAAGAATATCTCTTATATTTATCTTACTTGATATATTTATGTATATCTTATATAATATACATTAAAGGAGGAAATGGAGGAAAAAGGTTTGGGGAGCTTTAGAGGAGGGTTGCGTAGCTTCAGAGCGAGAGGAGGGATGTAAAACGTGGTGGTCATGGGGGATAGAAGAGCTCGAACTATGACCAAGTGGTAGCATGGATACACACACACACACACACACACACACAGATAGAGAGAGAGACAGAAATACAAAGAGACAGAATATGTATATATATATATATATATACTTTTACACACACACACACACACATAAATGTGTATATTTATATCTATCTTATATACATATATCTCTTATCTTTATATATATTTATATTAATCTTACATATACATTTTTACATGAGGAAATGCATCAAGGAGGTTTGGGAGCTTCAGAGGAGGGTTGTGTAGGTTCAGCAGGAGAGGAGGGCTATAAGTGTGGTGGTCAGGGGGGTAGTAGAGCTCAAACTATGATGACGAGGTAGTCAGAAAGCCGAGACGCCAAAAGCAAGCTAAGTAGAAAGCCGAGCTGCCAGAAGCGAGCCAAGCTATGTACGAGCACATAAATGTAAGTTCTAAAGTCTTTTCATTATTTTCAAATTCTTGCTATTAATTCCACTTCTTGCCAAATTCATTAAATTCATTGATTAAATTAGTAGCATGAGTGACTTAATAAATCACAATATTGACTTCGTTGCCATATCATGGACTTCAATGACTTAACAAATTATTTGATTGAAGAAATTTCATCGACAAACAAGCATTGAGCAACTTTCTTGTTGTTTGTCCTTCTATCATACTTCCCGCCTGCCTCCATTTGCTTTGCCATGTCTTCCGCATAGCATGGTAGGAAGCTACAGAAATCAACATAAGAGACCAAGTCAACTTGACATTACAATAAGCACAAATTTCTTCAAGTTATGGATTATTAAACTATCAAGATAATCTCCTTGCTCACAAAACAAGTCACTAAAAATTCTTATTAAGCACAATTAAGATATCTTATCACATATAGGCCATATGGATTTGCCACTCAAATTTTGATTTTACTATTTTAAAGTTCTCAAAATATGAAAAAGAGATGACACTACTTAAGAGGTCTCAAAATATAAAAATAAAACATAGCAAAATGTTATATCCAAGTAACCAGTGTCTCACTATGAGTCATCATATGGATTGGTTGTAGGCATCAAGGCATACTCAGACTAATCCCCCTTTGAAGTACCTACATCCAATCTAGCTCTCTTTGCACATGATGCCTGCACAAGGGGCTCCACAATGGAATGCACAACACTACTATCACTATTGAATGAAAAGCAAGAACGATGAGTAGCCTATCATGCTCGCATAAGTGGCGATGTTCCACATCCCATCTCCATGCAAAGGCCATTTGCAAGACACAACAAGCTCAAAATACAACCCAAAAAACTAGTGGACCTCTCCACTGATCCTCTAGCATGCCTACTCAATGAAGATCCTGCCATCTTCTCTGCATTTGGAAGATAGTGAGTCCAAGAGTCACTCCTCTGCTTGATGTGAAGTCTGTCAAATAATATCTGGCTCTCCTGGTAGAACATGAGTGGACGTTGGCCCACATGTCTAGCAAATACAACCATGAAGGAAAGCATTTGCATACAAACAATGAAAGTTTGAATACATCTAAACTTTTCTTACCTATTTGATAAATGAAAACAATGGATGAAAGAAAACCAACCATCAAATCCTCTCCATTCTCCATGACATGTCCATAAGGCACTCTGTCCCTAACGACTACATGCTGTGCAACCTCCAAACCCTGAACATGAATGTATTTCTCCAACCATGTAATGGAAGGTCCTTCAAATAAAGATTGTGCCAACATGTTAGAAAGACCAAAATCAAGCAAAATCTCATTTAATTGAGAGAGTATGTTTAAAGTTCTTTTACCTGCAAGAGGACAGAAGAGAACTAGCCATCCATCATCACTGAGTGTAGCAGCTGCTACACTAATACCATATCTAACATGGTCCTCTGTAAGCTTATTTCATGTGGGAATCCCAACATGTCCCTCCATCTCCAAACCTGTAGGAAAGTCTAGCAGTATAAAGCCTACACCCATTTTACTTTCCCGCCCATCCTATTATAATCCCTCCCCTTGCTAGCAACTCCAAGAAAGAACTCATGTACGTTTGTGCAGGCATCATTCTTCTTGGCAGTTGCAAAATCTAATCCCATGGTAATATAGTCACCTATTGTCGAACCAAACATAGACATGTCTCCATGGCCATCCAAAGGTGATGGGGGGTGATATGCAAATGTGATGAAATCTTTCACCATTTTCTTTTTTCCTGCCAATTAGTTCAAATGATTTAGTAATAAACAAGAACATAAGCTTCATACTTTTAAAATATAACAAAGTTGATTTTTCTACCTAGAAGAGAAGCCTCAACGACTGGTTCCTCATCCCTAGTCTCATGAGGTGGAGTATCCACGTCCTCTTCTTCTGCAAAACAAAGATTCCAATACTTCCAAAGTGTAAATTCTATAGAATTTTTCTACCAACTGGGCTACAAAATAATTGATGGCATACCTTTGTCTTTAGTTGTTTGTTTAGTTATTTGTTTTGTCTGCCTAGAGGACATTCTCTTTGAAGTAACTTCTTTGCCAATCTTCTTACTTGTTGAGTTCTCATCAAACATGTTTCTCTCACATGTAAGTACTTGCCCAGCTGCTGGAAAGTCAATCCACCATGGGTAGTTACTAAGCTCCCACTGGGACAATCCATGCATCAAACTAGGGTACATGCAAGTGTTGGGGCTCCCTATCTCAATCCAACCTTGGCATCTCAATTAACTTATTCTCCTTCACAAGGTGCTTCAAGTACCTTCAAATTGGTAGAAGCTTATTACTTACCAAGTGGAGAAATCTAGTTCTCTCTCAAAGGAATGACTTATAGATCATGCACAACTACTTACCAAATGGACAAATCTAGTTCTCCCTCAAATCTAGTTCTCTCAAATCTACACTTCCCAATCACATCTATCTTCATGTCCATCTGAGCAAATTCATCCTCATCTTCTTTTGATTCACCTGAATCCCTAACCTTTGTGACTAAATATTCCTCAGGCACTTCTTTCTCCTCATTTACAAGGATATTAGGATACTGGACACTTGAGCCCACTACAACTTGTTTCCCCTTTTCCTCAAGATGAGGATGAACATCTAGCTCTGGAGGGTCATCTTTCTTGAACATTTTGGTGGAATTGCTGCAACACGACGACCATGAACCAAATATGAGTTGGGGTAATACACTACTTTGCAAGATTTTGGCCTCAACATTACCTTTTTCATGAAGCTTCATATCAAGAAAAGTATGTATTTTTCATCTTGGGGGGTTCATTTATCATTAGGGCCTCACTTCTTATTTAGAAGTTTGGTGCACTTAATATAGCTACATCCTTGCCAAGAATGTAGAATATTCTCTCAACTAAAGTTGCGTGGTGGCACCATTTTCTGCACGTTAGTTGCATGGACAGCTTGCTGTCTATCAACATATGTGGGTGGATTCACATCCTGCAAAGTGATTCTCCTCATTTCAACATATGGCTTCTAGATCCCAGAGATGATAGCCCATGTCTCCACTTTGTATGATCTTCTTTGCTTCTAGATCCCAGAGACAATAGCCCATCTCTTCACTTTCACCATAACCTAGAAAGATGTATTTTCTAGACTTAGGATCTAGCTTCTTCCAAAGCTATTTTGGCACATGTGCATATGCCTCACACCCAAATATACCCAAATGAGAGTAAGAGGGTCCTTGCGACTTCATGCCTCTTGAGGAATACCACCATCCAAACTCTTACTAGGTGATCTATTGATCACATGCACTATAGTCTTCATTGCCTCAGCCCAAAAACCACCTGAAAGACGGAAAGCATACATTGCAACCTTTAGAAGATAACATGGATGAATGTACTATATTAAGATTGGGGACAAGACTAGATAATCTTATTGTTGGTTGAGGTGGAGGCGGCCGAGCTATCGCATGAGGACACGTGGCAAAAGGGTTCACGGCATGATGACAGCAGTCTTCTGCGAGGTCCTAGCCTAGCCACCATGCAACTCACTGTTGGAAGGGTGGCATATTGGCAATCTGAATTACAACTCTTGAGCCATTGTTTGCATGTACCAATTGCTTGCTACTTACTCTTCATCACACTTGAATTGCTACTTACTCTTCATCACACTTGAAGTTCTCTTGAGTGCATTTGCCTTCCAACTCTCATTGGCGTTCATTGTGTTATCTCGTTTCTTCTCCTTTGCCTCACCATGGGGATGGCTCATGCTCAAATTTTTCCTCTTCTTCCGTTGGTGTATATAGACTTCCAGTCGATTGATGCTCATCTCCAGCGGCTACGGATTCGTAGTTTCAGCAGTATTGATTGGCAGAGGGTGGTTGTGTCGCTTGATGATGATGGTGATGGCAATGGCAATGGAATCCACGAGGAGGTGCTCAATTACAATCACTGTGTTTGATTCCACGAGGAGGTGCTCAATTACAATCTCTCTTTTTGCGTTCTTGTACCTGATTGCGCTGCTACGTTCTTGTACCAGAAACTGTGCAAAGCGTTTAGTATCTCTTGTTGTCCCTTTCTAGAATTGTTTGTATTTCATTTCCTTTACTGATGTAAATTCAAGCTCTCCGTAGGTAGCTTTCACAAATTGTATCTGCATTCTCATATGGGAGGCTACGAGTCATGCATTTCATATTTCATGTAAGATAAGAAAGCATTCATGCAGTCATAAACATTATCGTAGCCAAACTTTAAAAACAGCCACTCGCAGGAATGCCCCGACCGATCTTTTGTGCATAAAGCCAATCGGTCCATTTCTCATTGCTTCAAGCATAATGATGGTAACTTGCCATCTATTGCACTTATCTTCAAGGCCGTTGCTAAAAAGCTCGCTATAATGCGTTGCAAGCGTCACCAACCTGAAATTAGCTGGTAGCTTCATGGCAGTTATGTTCTGTTTGCTTGCTTGCCTTACGTTATTTGAATGCTGAGATGGAATTCATTTGCGAGACTAGCTTATCAGTCGACAAAATGCTTCTCAAGATGACTGTGGTGAGCCAGATGTAATAAAGATGCCGAGGAGTGTTTATGGATGAGGCCCTAGGGAGGTCAAATAGAGTAACAACATGCCAAGAGAGGGTGCACTCAGCTGGTGATGGGAAAAAAACATCAAGAGAGGATGCATTCAGCATGCCAAGAGAGGGTGCATTGATGGCTAATTACCAAAAACCAATCTCATCATCTGTAAGATTTTCTCCCAATCGAATTGCTGCATGGAGTCAGAAATCTATTAGCTCGCTTCACCGATCCAAGTGTAGGATAGACAACAGTGAGCACCATATACATATATTGATTGGAAACTACATTTGAAATCCCTTCACATTTGTAGAATCGTTAGGTTTTTGATTGTGAAGAGCTTTTGAATTGCATGCCATGGTGCAAAGCTGCAATCCATCAAAATGTAATTTCTTTTTAGGAATAATGAGGTGGATGTGCAACATCCATGAACTATCCTAAGAATATGTTGGTGAGATCCTCCTGGACATAGAAGTTCGACAACCATACCTTGAGTTTTCCATCGATGTAGTATCAATGTGCCATCAACTTTAGTTGAGATCCATCCTGGAATAATATTGCATGATTCCCAATGTCACTTTGAACTAGAAAATCGACAAGATCAGCCCGCGTCTTAACATTAAGATGTCTTTGTCACATTGCAAAGTGAAGCCTTCAAGTTAGAGACAAGCATGCTATCAATGAGCTAAAGGTCTTAATGAGGTCTTAGCGCATTGGGATAGTAGGGAAATTCTACAACATAGATGTGCAATTAGGTGAAATTCTCAACAAAGGTTAGAAGAGATAGAGACTAAAAGGCATCTAGGGAGCATCTAGGATACATCTCAACCAAGAAGAGATAGAAACGAAAAGGCATCCGAGATACATCTAAACCATGCTTTTTAGTAGCCATAGAAGCTCCAACAAAGGAAATAATAGAAGGTTGGATGGGAATGTAGGAAGAGAGAAGAGGCTGCTACGATGCCAGAGCCTACAAAATGTGGCTCAAGAGGAGAATGCAGCCATGAACAATGCATTACAAAGGGATGGCAAGGCAAAAGAAAGCTCTAGAGGAAACATAGGAATAAGTCTAGGCCCTAGGGGGTGGTAGAAGCAATTAGGAGAGGGAAAACAGAAGCTAGCAAAACCTCTTGTGGCTCAACTTGATAGGCTCAAAGAGAAAGCACTTAAAATCTTGACCCAACTCCAAGAATCACTATTTTCTTGCTATGGAGGTGACAAGGTAACATAATGTCCCAAGTTTGAATAATTTGGTTTGAATTGTTGGACTCTTTGCATGAAAAAATGATATTATAGGTTTGGGTTGTGACAAAGTAATTGCGTATTTAGTATTTTCATATATACTAAAACTATTATTGGTTTGACTTATTTTATTGTATGGGTTTTAAAAAATAGAAAGTCAACTGAATGTGGTAGAGCTTGAATTGTTGAATAGCTTGCATGCATTAAACTAGGGTTTACAAGCACTCTTTCATGATTAGAAGTTGTGAGGTCAAATCATCCCTAGCTGGGCTTGCAATGGAAGATCTAGAGAAGCTACAAGAGTTCTAACTAATTGTTTTTTGCTATGCATATGATTGAATTACATCCTCATTTGAGAACTTGACATTCTAGATTTCTCAAAGGTAAAGTCTATGCAAACGATTGAATTACAATCCTCATCTTGAGACCTCCAAATTCTCGATTGCTCAAAGTTCCCTATTGGTCTTTCTCTTAATTTAGTAGATTAGTAGAGTGCGTATACTATAAATGCAAGTTGCTATTGTGAAGATAGTGGGAGAGAGGGAAGGAGTCTCACTTAAGGCTTTCTCACAAGCACAATGGGGGAATACACACAAAGGTGGAGGCTGAAAACAGTTTTCCTCTTCTTAGTTGTGAAAGCCAAAAGAACTCTAGTATAAAGAAATAGAAGAACCCTATATGTGGGTCTCAAAACCAAACTCAACTAACTAAGGTGGCATACTAACTGAGCCACGAACTAGAGTAGATAAGGATAGTTGTCATCCAGCTATTATTCATGGGCGGTGTACCAACCGCATCTGCAGCTAACAAGTCGGTGACAAATGTACAACGGTCACCCTGGCATATCACGAGTGGGGCTCGATATCTCAACACTCCCCCTCGAGCTCAATCCCAATTCCTGCACACCAAGCAGGTCTCTGAACTTGCGCAGCTTCTCTGCGCCCAATGCCTTCGTGAATATGTCAGCTACCTGATCCTCTGTGCTGACATAAACTAGATCAATAAGACCTAGTAAAACCTTCTCCCGCACATAGTGATAATGCACCTCAATGTGCTTTGTTCTAGCATGATAGACTGGGTTATTTGCCAAGTGTATACTGCTCATGTTGTCACAATAAATGACAACTGGCCCATCTGTAGACTGATGCATATCATAAAGTAGCTTATGCAACCAAGCTACCTCACATGCAGCCATTGCTGCACCCCTGTACTCAGCCTCTGTGCTCGATAAGGCAACTGTAGGCTGTTTCTTACTGCTCCAAGTTACTGCAGCACTCCCAAAAGAGAACACATATCCACTGGTAGATCGTCTATCAAAAATACTACCAGCCCAATCAGCATCAGTGTATCCATGCAACTGTATCTGAACCCCAGTCTCATAAAATAGTCCATGCTGCAATGTGGACTTCACATACCTGAGTATGCGTCTAGCCGCATCCAAATGCGGTTTCCTTGGAGCCTGCATAAACTGACTTACCAACCCAACAGCATAGCTCAAATCTGGCCTGGTAATAGCAACTACACCGGTCCCATGTGCAAACATTGCTGCACTCAATTCAGGCATGTCCGCATCCAACGTAAACATCCTGCCCTTCTTCTTTCCTTTTGCTATCAAGCGACCATTATTCTTCATATCCTCAACAAAGCATCCATGAGGATTAAATCTGACCTGCAAGCCCTGCTCAACCATTTGACCAATAGAAACCAGGTTCTTGGTGATATTCGGAACATGAAATACATCAGACAGGTATTTCTTTTTCCCATCCTGCATAGACAAAGGAATTTTACCAATCTGCACAATAGGATGTGCAGTATCATCACCAGTCTCCACAAATCCTGGTTTTTCCATTTTCCTTGCATCCTACATCCATTCTGCATGACCTGTCATGTGGTTTGACGCACCTGAGTCAACATACCACACATCATTGCTTTCTTCTGCACTTGTCACAGAATTGGTCATATGCTGCACCATAAACAAATGCTCATTTCTGTCATCACCCTGTCTACTAGAGGATGCATAATTGCCTTGTTGCAATTTTCCATTCATAATGTCATTCTGCTTTTTGTAGCAGTCTTTACCCATATGCCCCATTTTACCACAGTAGTAGCATTCAACATTGCTGTTTGCATTTTGGCCTCTCTGCCATCCACCACGACCTCTTTGGCTCCCCCTGCCTCTAGAGTTACCACGTCCTCCTGCATAGGACTGGTTTTCTTGAGTTTGCTGCATATTCTGATTTCTACCATGGCCAGATCGGCCTCCTCTACCTCTGCCTCTACCTCTTCTAGCATTTGAGTAGAAGACAGTTTCTTTTGAAGTTCCTCCTGAAGAAGATGCACCACCATTTCTCTGCTCTTTAGAAATTAGAAGAGCAATCAACTCCTCAAAATCAGGAAATTTTTCACGGACGGCAATGGATGTCTAGAACTGTGCATAATCCTTTCCTAGACCATTCAAGGTCACAGAAACTAAATCGTCATCATCCACTGGCGACCCAATGGAAGCAAGTGCATCTGCAATTTTCTTCACCTTCATGTGGTAGTCATTGATGCTCATATTTTCTCTCTGCACATTGTGCAACTCCTGCTTGAGCTGCATTTTCCTGGCCTGCGTATTTGTGCTGTACATTTTTGCCAAAGTATCCCATGCCACCTTTGGCGTACTTGCATCCTGAATATGCACAATCATAGAATCTGAAATATTGATAGACAGCCAGTACATAACTTTTCTGGCTCTCTCATGCCATCCTTTAAATGCCTGCATTTCCTGTTGATTGGGAACATTAGGAAGAACTGGTTCTTCTTCATTTCCTGTAATGAACTCCCAATATCCTTTTCCCATAAGGAAATTCGTCATTCTAAACTTCCATGCTTGGAAGTTGTTCTTGTCAAGCTTTTCAGTGACAATCTGTGAAAGAGAATCAGATGCCATTACAAAACACTGCAAAATATTCTGTCACTGCAAAAAACACAGCTTCTGCCTCACAAGGGCAAATCTGCAAAACTGACGAAAGTGGTATCTGACCACACAGTCACTTCCTAGTGACGATTTTGCATCAACAAGCAATAAGGATGATTCTGCACCTCCCAATATCTCTGCGCACAGGCATACGATGCAATTTCTGCGGCAACTTTTCACCGACCTGCAGAATAGTGGTCGCACAGCAAAAATAGGGCCTTTTTCTGAGTGCCTGCGGAGAACTTCCGCCTCCAAAATGGGCAGCATATAATATCCTCTCGCCACACCGCAAAGGGCGTCTCAATCTGAGACAGTGCACTCTTGCACTTCCGGCTGTGCTACCTGCAGAGATTTGCTCCCAAACTCGAAAAAGGAAAGCAACACTGGTCCTCTTACCAGGACACCGCGAACTTGGTTTGCTTTCTTGAGCTCCTTACCACGAACCAGGCTCTGATACCATGTGAAGATAGTGGGAGAGAGGGAAGGAGTCTCACTTAAGGCTTTCTCACAAGCACAATGGGGGAATACACACAAAGGTGGAGGCTGAAAACAGTTTTTCTCTTCTTAGTTGTGAAAGCCAAAAGAACTCTAGTACAAAGAAATAGAAGAACCCTATATGTGGGTCTCAAAACCAAACTCAGCTAACTAAGGTGGCATACTAACTGAGCCACGAACTAGAGTAGATAAGGATAGCTGTCATCCAGCTATTATTCATGGGCGGTGTACCAACCGCATCTGCAGCTAACAAGTCGGTGACATAAATGCACAACGGTCACCCTGGCATATCACGAGTGGAGCTCGATATCTCAACAGCTATTTGCTAGACACCCTCTCTCTCTCTCTCTCTCTCTCTCTCTCTCTCTCTCTCTCTCCCCCTCTCTGCACTCTCCCCTCTCTCTGTAGATTTCAAATTATGTGCCAAGTCTCCCCCCACACAAATGTGTGGTTATGTGCTAAATACAAATCGCTATTTGCCAAATTCAAATTGATATTGGAACCCAAGGAAGGACGCATTCCTTGGTCTTATAATTTTTGGAGAGAAAGCGTGCCAACTCTCCCCCCACAAACACATGTGGGTATGTGCTAAATGTAGTGCTATTTGCCAAATCTAAATTGCTATGTGCCATATCTAAATTGCTATGGACTAAAGGCAAATTGATATGAACCAAGGAAGGGCACATTCCTTGGTCTTGTAATTTTTAAAGAGGAAGTGTGTCGACTCTCCACCCATATAAATGTGTGATTATGTACTAAATGCAAGGTAGTATGACTATGTGCCGAATCCAAAGTGTACACAAAATTCAAATTTCTATATGCTAAATTCAAAGTGCAAGTTGTGTTGAATGTAAATTGATATGAACTCAGGGAAGGGCACATTCCTTGGTCTTATAATTTTTTAAGAGGAAGTGTGCCAACTCTCCCCCCACACAAATGTGTGGTTATGTGCTAACTAGAAAGTACTATGTGCCAAATGTGTCATAAATTCAAATTGCTTTGTGCTGAATGCAAATTACTGTTGGGACATCTCAAGGTGTATGCCTCAGGCACACCTTGGTTTCTGTGTGTGTGTGCTAGAGGCACAGTTAGGTGCCCATAAGCACAGTTAGGTGGTGGAAAAGCCACATAGGATGATTGAGAGAATCTAGGAGCAGATTGAGGAGATGATTGTGGAGCTATGAGCTCATCAGTGATGTCAGTGAGCATGTAAGAGGTGCCTACATAAGGACCTCTCTCTTCTTCATTCCATAATGCAAGTACTCTCAGTTTGTGTCCACTCTACTCTCTTCTTTCAGTGTTCCAACATGGTATCAGAGCCAGGTTGATCCTCCTTGAGCCCATTTCTGCCACATCATCTTCTTCTTCTTCATCTTCTTCTTCTCCATTTTTCTCCTTCTTCCCCAAATCTTTGAGAGCTCTGTTCTCTGCCTACAGATGACCATTGCCCAAACCCTCTGAGCTGCAAACTCCTCTAGTATGGGCGAACTTCCAGCTGCAAGCTTTCTGGGAAATTGCGACTGTACGTGAAATGCTGCCACTCACACTGATCGACAAAAAATCGCGCAATTCTATCTGTATACTTGTCTATCTGCAAATTCCTTTTAGGTGAAGATTCTCCATGCTTTGGGCTATCTTGTGTTGAAATATGAGCAGCAATGGCTGCATATTCAAGGAGCAATCAGCTAAAAACCAGTCGACGTTGATGACGCTCCAGCCAACGGTATTGCGCGCCATTTCACCCAGCCTCTGTGCTGGATCTTCTCTGGTATAGCAGCTTTCTTTTGCTTCAAAAAGCCCTCTTTTCCTTGCTCTGAGGAGTGAGCTACAAGCCCTCCAAGTTCAGCCTTTTGATTTTGACAGTTTTGGACAAGTTTTGAAGATGATGCTACATAAAATGCTACTCTAGCATTTTTGGTTTTTTAAAGCTCTCAATAACATCAGTACAAGTGTAGCTTCAGTTGTGCTTTGAATTGCCATACCTGGTTTTGATTGGAAAGTATTCATTTTAAGCCATTTCTGTGAAGCATGTAAGTGAAAGCATCACTGTTTGAATTTTGGTCACTAGTCTTTGCTACATCAAGTGCTTATATTTTGGAAGCCTTTTAGTTATTTGTTGCCTTGTAAGAGAGAAAGACAAGTCTACCCAATATCTGGGTTAGACCCTCTCATGGCTACCCTATTGAGCATAGATAAGTTCAACGGAAAGGGCTTCCACACATGGCAAATGAAGGTGAAATTTGCATTAATGAGGGAGAACTTATGGGGACTTGTCAAACCGACTCCAACCGCTTCTTCTACAGCCTCCAATGCTGGAGAAACATCAGCTCCGACACACCCAGCAAGAGACCCTACCAGAGAGGAGAAGGCATATGGTATCATTGCTCTTGCTCTAGGAGATGATTATATACATCATATCTCTGACTTAGAGTCTCCTTCAGAAGCTTGGCAGAAGCTTGACATGATTTTTGGTGCTAGCTCTCACATTTCTAAATTATCACTTAAAATCTCTTTCTTTGAATTGAAGATGGTTAGTGGTACTACTTTGGCAGCTCATGTCAACTATATGCGGAGTCTTATGACTCAATTAGCTTCTATTAACTCTCCTATTTCTCCGGATGATGCTATGGCAGTGTTACTTAAGAGTATGCCTGAAGATTATGATCACATAGTTACCACTTTGAAAAATCTTCCTAATCCTAATCTTGAAGGTATTATCTCTACTCTCCAAGAAGAAGAAAGGCATATGGAGCTCAAGAAAGGCAATGACACTGCTTATGCTGTAAAATTCCAGAAGGGCAAGTATACTCCTTGCAATCACTGTGGAAAGACAAATCACCTTTCAAAGGACTGCTTCAAAATTAATCCATGCAAGCACTGTGGCAAGAACAACCATAATGAGAAGTTTTGCAGAGCCAAAGCAAAGAAAGAAAATACAAATCTACTTTCAGTTGATGAGCCTCCACAAGATGAGGCATCCCATGAAGATTATGCATTTTAAATCATCTCTATGTATGCTCCAGATCTCTCTTTTTATGTTGAGTCAAGGTACTCAGCCTGGATAGTCCTCCAAAATGAATGAAAATAAACTATTGTGTTTTGTGTGTTTTGTAAACACCTCTGGCCACCATATGATGTAGGCCATGTGTATGTGTTTTGTTCCATGGTACCTCCTACAGACATTGTGTGCATGTACATGCAGGAGAGATAACCATTGGAAGGTCTTTTGTATCCCTTTCTGTTTTACCTTACACCCAAGGGAACCCTTGCTAGCATGAGAACCTAGCCACTAATAGATCCATGACCACCATGAGATGGCATGAGACACTTTGGACTAGAGGTATCCTTGACATAGCCTGAGGCATTCCCTTGAGGGGGGGTATGTTGGGACATCTCAAGGTGTATGCCTCAGGCACACCTTGGTTTCTGTGTGTGTGTGCTAGAGGCACAGTTAGGTGCCCATAAGCACAGTTAGGTGGTGGAAAAGCCACATAGGATGATTGAGAGAATCTAGGAGCAGATTGAGGAGATGATTGTGGAGCTATGAGCTCATCAGTGATGTCAGTGAGCATGTAAGAGGTGCCTACATAAGGACCTCTCTCTTCTTCATTCCATAATGCAAGTACTCTCAGTTTGTGTCCACTCTACTCTCTTCTTTCAGTGTTCCAACAATTACTATGCATCCAAGTAAGGGCACGTTCCTTGGTCTTATAAGTTTTGGAGAGAAAGTGAGCCAACTCTCCCCTCACACATACTTGTGGTTCTATGCTAAATGCAAAGTACTATGTGCAAAATGCTTTGTGCTAAATTCAAAATTTTGTGTACCGAATGCAAATTGAAATGAACCCAGGGAAGGTCATGTTCCTTGATCTTATAATTTTTGGAGTGGAATCATGCTAACTCTCCCTTCACACAAATCTATGGTTATGTGCTAAACGCAAAGTACTATGTGCGACACACAAAGAACTCTGTGAACTAAATGCAAAGTGCAGTGTACCAAATTCAAGTTTCTATATGCCAAATTCAATTTTCTAAAAACATGTTCTCCGCTAAATGCAAAGAACTATAAGCCAAATGCAAAGAACTATGTGCCGAATTCAAATCGCTTTATGCTAAATGAAAATTGAAATAAACCCAAGGAAGGGTTCCTTGGTCTTATAATTTTTGGAGACACAGTGTGCCAACTCTCTCCCCACACAAATGTGTGGTTATGTGGTTAATGCAAAGTACTATGTGCATAATGCAAAGTGTTATGTGCTGAATGTGAAGTGCTATGTGCCAAATTCAAATTGCTATGCGCTAAATTCAATTTTTTAAAACAAGACTTGGAGTTATATGCTAAAGTTACAAATTTCAAATAAACCATATTCTTTTGTCAATACAAACTCAAATTGCCATATGCTAAATGCAAATCGATATGAACCCAAGGAAGGGCACATTCTTGGTCTTATAATTTTTGGAGAGGAAGTGTGCCATCTCTCTCCCCACACAAATGTGTGGTTATGTGCTAACTACAAAGTACTATGTGCCAAATGTGAAGTGATATGTGCCAAATGCAAAGTGCTATGTGGTGCTAAACTCAAATTGCTAAGTGCTACATACAAATTGCTATGTGCTAGATACAAATTGATATGAACCCAAGGAAGGGCACATTTGTTGGACCTTATATTTCTTGGTGAGGAAGTGTGCCAACTCTCCCCCCACACAAATCTGTGGTTATGTGCTAAATGCAAAGTACTATAAGCCAAATGCAAAGTGCTATATGCCAAATTCAAAATGCTATGTGCAAAATTAAAAGTGCTTTGTGCAAAATGCAAATTGAAATGAATAAGAAGATGAATTTGCAGAAGTGTCTGACAAGTACAAAGTGCTATGTACTAATGCAAAGTGCTATTTGCTACACTCAAATTGATGTGTACTATATGCAAATTCATATGTGCTAGATACAAATTGATATCAGCCCAAAGAAGGGCATGTTCCTTGGTCTTATAATTTTTGGAGAGGAAGTGTGCCAACTCTCCACCCACACAAATGTGTGGTTATGTGGTAAATGCAAAGTACTATAAGCCAAATGCAAAGTGCTATATGCCAGATTCAAAATGCCATGCGCAAAATTAAAAGTGCATTGTGCCCAATGCAAACTGAAATGAATAAGAAGATAAATTCTGCAGAAGTATCCGACAAGTGCAAAGTGCTATGTGCTAAACTCAATTGCTATGTACTATATGCAAATTGTTGTGCTAGATACAAATCAATATCAACCCAAGGAAGGGCACGTTCCTTGGTCTTTTGGAGAGAAAGTGTGCCAACTCTTCCCCCACACAAATGTGTTGTTATGTGCTAAATGCAAAGTACTATAAGCCAAATGCAAAGTGCTATATGCCAGATTCAAAATGCTATGTTTAAAATTAAAAGTGCTTTGTGCCAAATGCAAATTGAAATGAACTTATAACTTTGGTCAATAAGTGTGGTAACTCTCCCCCCACATAAATGTGTGGTCATGTGCTAAATGCAAAGTATTATGTACAGAGCATAAAGTATTATGTGTTGAATACAAAGTGCTATCTGCCAAATTCAAGTTGCCAAATTGCTATGTGCTAATTCAATTTTCTAAAAACAATACGTGTGGTTAAACACTAAAATTACAAAATTCAAATAAAACATATTCCCTGTCTCAATAGAGCTACCTACCCAAATCTATTTTACTAATTAATTTGTTATTATTTATTAATTGAATAGTAAATAAGTTAGATAACATGTTATGATAATCTAGAGAGTTGTTGCTATCAACATAGAGGTGGTGTAAAGATACACCTTTTTTTTTTAAATGATGCATGAGATATCTTCTCTTATGCCTCTAAATCTCTTCCAGAGTCATTAGTCTACTTTGTTGTAGCCTATTGATGCACAATTGGAAACTAAACCTTAAACCCTAAACCCTCAATGCTAAACCCCAAATCTTAAAAGCTAAACCCTAAACCCTAAAATGTAAAATAAGTTACTTTGTTTAAGATCTAAACCCTAAACCCCAATTTAATGGCATAAAATTAAGAAAAAATCAAATTCTAAAAGCATTTTTTTTAGAAACCCCCATTTATGTTGTTAATTTCTTTAAAAAATCAAAATGTGAACAATTGTTCTAAAAACCCCCGTTTTGAGGTACAAAATGAAAAAAACAAGTGAGGTTGTTTTTTGGGAAGAAAAAGAAAACAATTCCAAATCTAGACTTTTTGAGAAACCCTAAGTTTATGCTATTATTTTTAAAAATCAAAATGGACATGGTTTGAAACTCTCATTTTTTGGTATAGATTTTGATTAAAAATTAGAGATGAGGGGAGGGGTAGACAACACATGTGCGATATAAAAAGGGGAAGAAGGGAGAAAGTGAGGGGGGAGTTGGGAGTGGGAGAGGGGGAGTACTAGGGAGTAGGAGAGGGAGAGGGGGGGCGAAAAGGGAGGGAAGAGGGAAGGTGGAGGAGGAGGAAGTAAGGAGAGGGAGGGAGTGAGGGGGGACTATGTGGAGGGAGAGGGAGAGGGAGAGGGAGGGTGAGGACATGGAAATTAAAGGGTCTCTCTCTCTCTCTCTCTCTCTCTCTCTCTCTCTCTCTCTCTCTCTTTTCCAACCCCCTCCCACACCCTCTTCCCTCTCTCTCCCCACTTCAAGCCCCCCCCCCCTCCCCCCTCCTCTCTCTCTCTCTCTCTCTCTCCAAGCCCCCCCTCCAAAAATATATATATATACTTTTTTTTCTTGGGGGGGGGGGGGGGGGAGGGGGGTACATGTTGCCAACATCTGGCCACGCCATATGTTGCCCCCCTCGCTTCCCCCTTCCCCACCAAACATGTGGTGCATGCCATATGTTGGCAATGTGGGCATACACCACATGTTCTTTTGAGGAAGGGGGGGGCTTTTCTCTCTCTCTCTCTCTCTCTCTCTTCATTAAACCCCTTGCCCCTCCCCACACACACACACACACTTCCCCCAATCCCAACTCCCCCCTCCCTCACCTTCCCTCTCTCCTAGTCTCTGCTCCCCGCTCTCCCTTTCCCTACTCCCCCCTCACTCCCTCTCCCCCTTATTTCTTAAAACCCCCACCCCTTTCCCCCTTCACCATCTCCCTATTCCTCCCTCACTCCCTCCCTCTTCCTTTCCCCCACATCGCATGTGGTGAGAGGAGAAGGAGGGAAAAAGGAGAGGAGGGGAGGGGAGAGGCGACATGAGAGAGAGAGAGAGAGCGGGCGGGGAGGGGAGATGAGGGGAGAGGAGAGCGATGAGAGAGAGAGAGAGAGAGAGAGAGAGAGAGAGAGAGAGGAGGGAAGGGGAGAGGCAACATGAGAGAGATAGGACAGAGAGGTGAGCTACGTGAGAGAGAGGAGGGGAGGGGAGAGGGGAGGGCTGCATGAGAGAGAATAGGGGAGAGGGGAAGGGGAGAGTTGCGCGATGGGAGAGAGAGGACGGATGAGGTGAGCGACATGAGAGAGAGGGGAGAGGTGGGCGACGTGATAGAGAGGAGGGGAGAGGTAAGCAACATGAGAGAGAGGAGGGAGGGAGAGGAGGGGCTGAGAGAGGGGAGGGGCAAAGTGAGAGAGAGGAGGAAAGGGGGGGACAGAGGAGAGAGGGGAGGGGAGTTAAGGAGAGGGATGGCGGGAAATTTTTGAAATGTCAAGAAGAGGCATGTCGGGATTTCTTTTGAAATTTCCCCTTGACTCCTCTCCCCTCTCCTCTATCCTCCCATAGATTTTAAAATAGGAAAGAGAGGGATGGCGGGAAATTTTTGAAATTTCAAATCAGGGAAGTGGGAATGACGAGAAATTTTTTGTTTGTTTTTTTGAAATCTATATCATCAAGCGACATGTTTTTTTTTTAAATCTATATCTTTTTTTTTGGGGGGGGGGGGAGGGGGGACACACGTGGCTCACGCCATATGGTTTGGGGGTGGGTGGGTGGGGGAGGGGAGGGGGCACATATGGCTCAAGCCACATGTTTGGGGGGAGGGGGGCACATGTCGCTCAAGCCAATGTTGGGGCCAGGGGGGCACATGTGGCTTACGCCACATGTTGGGGGGGGGGAGGGGGGCGGAGGGCACATATGGCTCAAGCCACATGTTTGGGGGGAGGGGGGGCACATGTGGCTCAAGCCATATGTTGGAGTTGGGGAGGGGGCACTTGTGGCTCACAACCACATGTTGGGAGGGGGGCGGGGGGGGGGGGGGGGCACATATGGCTCAAGTCACATGTTTGGGGGAGAGGGTAGGGGAGGCACATGTGGCTCAAGCCATATGTTGGAGAGGGGGCACATGTGGCTCACGCCACATTTTGGGGGAGGAGGGGGCACATATGGCTCAAGCCACATGTTTGGGCGGAGAGGGGGGGGGGGGGCACATGTGGCTCAAGCCATATGTTGGGAGGGGGGGGGGGGGCACATGTGGCTCATGCTGCATGTTTGGAAATGGGGGGGGCACATATGGCTCAAGCCACATGTTTGGGAGTGGGGGGGGCCTTCTCTCTCTCTCTCTCTCTCTCTCTCTCTCTCTCTCTCTCTCTGAGCAAACTTGTTGCAACCAAAAAAATAGCTCCTCTAGGGGTACCTCCCGAATTGGTTCATATATTTATGTATCTGTCAATTGCCTTTCTCCCTCTTTGAGTAGATACCAAGACTTATCCAAGATTACTAGACCAAGAGTTTTGTCAGCTAGTTTGATAACAATATCGCAATCTTTTGAGAGCCATTGTCAAGGTATAAGGAAAGTGCATTTGGAGACATTGGAGCAACGCGAGATAGACTCGTGGAGAAGCTATGGGCCAATGGTTATAATATCTTCAAGAGGTTGGAGAGTCTCTCTCTCTCTCTCTCTCTCTCTCTGTGTTGGAGTTGCTCTCTCCCCAAGCTGCATCATCTTGTGTAGAAGTCCATTCTTACTATTGTGACCTCTATAAGTATGGTGAGGAGTAGGAGTACAAGAACATGCAATGTTGTGACCTCTTGTGTGTTCCACAACACCAAAATGCATTGGATGAGTGGATCCCTTGCACCTAGATCTTGAATGACATGAAACGATTAGCAAAAGGTCCACATAAGCTTCCCAAGAGCAAGAGCGTTGATATCTTGCATGAGCGGAAGGGCCGCATCTTAAAATTCAAGTTTGGGAAGAAAGGATGGCTTGCAAAGGTGCAACACATCTACATGAAAGGACATGCGATTGCATCCATCATTCACCAATCAAGGATACCATCACACTATAAGGATTTCTGTCTATGTACCTTATTTCACTTATAAGTGTAAGGAGTCCATTTTGGAAATTTCATGTTGCCTTTATAAGAGCTCTTATTCATGGCAGATATATTTCCTTTGGACTTTAAGGAGTGGGAACAAGTTGAGTCATTCATAGGTAAGTTCACTATGATTCATGAGGATTTAGGTAAGCAAATGCATGCTGGGAAGAAGTCGGCCTCCTTGTGAAAGAAGAATGTGTATCGGCATAATGCAACACACATAACTCAAAGGACGACATCAAGCTATGGCCGTCTGCAAACCATTGCCACCACACCTTCAAGACATGGATTGTAGCATGGTGGACTTGAGCAGGGATGTTTTTATCGAAGGCTATACTTGTATATTAATATAAATCCTGGCGAAAGTTTATTGAGCTAATTTTTTTAGTTTCGCAATGTTGTTTAGAAAATTGTATACTTTCATATATTTTTGTTGGAATTTTGAAGTAAAAGGTGTAAATCCTAGCGAAACTTTGTATTTTTTTGCATAAAAGTTTCAAATCTTGGCGAATGTTTCGAACACTTATTTTTATTAGGGCATATAAACTTTCGATGCCAATATAAAAGTTTTACTTCTTAACGAAACTAACATGAAAAAAATCATCCATGGACTTGAGGACATTGCAATCGTGCAAGGCCAAGATTGCAAAGGATGTGGGTATGGCCATGAAGTTCACATTTGGATCCAAATGGGCAAGGTTGCCGTGGTTTATGCCTCTACACATTTTTGTTTCTTGTTTGCATAATATGCATATGCATAGAAGAAAAACTACATGTGGTCTTGCAAGTATGTAGATGAAAATTCTCTTGAAGATTTACTTGGGGCAGATTGGGGAACTAGATGGGTGCTACCAAACAACGAGTTTTTTCTAAGCGAGTATGCGAGTTTTTTTTCGGTATAATACACATTGGGAGAGATGCTAGCAATTCTAACATGCAAAAACGGTCTCATGGAACCAATATGAGGCATTCTTATAACCTAGAAACTGAGGCTCTTGTAGTTGATCATACAAATTAACTCTAAACAAGAAAAGTAGTAAGATCTAAGAAAGAGAAATGATTACAATTGTTCATAAAATTCTTGGGGATAAGTTTTTCCACCAAAAGCATTTACTTTGTTATACATGAGAGCTTCAAAGAGACAATGAGATCATCTATAAGCCATCTTAGTTGCTCAAGTCTATGGAAAAAAAAACATGTTCTAAAAGACACAAGGCATTGGAGAAGTCCAAATTCATAAGTGAATTTTAAAATCCATGACCTACCAAAGAAGAATTAAGATGTATGAAAGAGCAACGATCTCAAATATTCATAAATTTCTTGGTGATAAATTCCACCAACTGCATTTCCTTTTTTATACATGAAATCTTGACAGCTTGGAAGAGACAATGAGATCATCTATAAACCATCTTACTTGCTCAAGTCTATGAAAGAAAAAAACATGTTCTAGAAGACACAAGGCATTGAAGAAGTTCAAATTCATATGTTACTATTCAATTCCATCACTTGCGAAAGGAGCACTAACATCTAAGAAATAGCAAACAAAATGTTCTTTCAAAACTTGGGAGACTGTATTAATGCTTGATCAAAGCATATGCAAGGACATCCAAAAATATATAGCTTAGACTACTTTGTTTTTTCCTCCATTGCAATGTCATCCACAAAAATACATTTGGGAGCCAATTTCATCCTTTTCTTACGAGGATTCTCATCCTCTTGACATGCCATTCTATCTGCAACTTCTCGCACATAGCATGGCAATGCACTGCAATCATCACCAAGGACTATGTCAATGGCAAGAAAATCCCAAATCATATCCAAATCCCAAATCACAAAAAACACAAGGATGCTAAAGTAAAGGTACCATACTAGTCCTCCTCTGGATCCTCCAATTCATTTATGCCTTCAAAGGCTTCTTCCTCACTTGAGCTACTATCAACATCTTCATTCTCTTTAGCATGTTCCATTGAAATAAAGAGCTCCTCCACAAAAGACACCATCCTCTTGTCATTGTCCATACCACAAACAAGTCTTCCACAGTGCAACGCAGCCTCTATAGTGCTACCACAACCCATCATTAGGTCAAGTACACCGCCATTTGATGATGTCAATGCGTCTATCAAAGCTGCCATAAATATTGGGCTCTTCTCCAACCCACTACCTGAAGAAAGAAAGTAATGAACATTGTTTAATCTAATATTGGATGGCTCTTCACCAACCACATTATGAAATATCTACCAACACACCAAACCAATCATACCACGACATAAAGTTTCATCTCCGTAAACATGTTTAGCAGTAGCAGGTAGGAAGTGTCGAACACAATCATGTGACAAGTCAAGAAATGGATAACCATCAACACAATGCTTGATTGTGAAAGGAATGCTTCCCTTCCTATGATAAATAGACATCATCAATAAATGTACCTTCTGCAAGAAAAAGGGTTAAAGGTGAGATATATAAATGTTTAAGTGCAACACAAACTTAAATGCTTCTTGCACAATGATGAAGTTTCTTTCTACAACACACGAACTTCTTCCCAAATCAAAAAAGTTAACATACCTCCCTTCCATTTGATGCTCCTGGAGTCAAACCCACAGCCTCATCAAAGTACATGTACATTTGCAATGTCAACTCATGGTTCTTCATCATGGCAGCAGCACGAACCTGCCTATGAAGACTCTCAATGTGAAAAACAACTGTGTCCTGCGTCAAAGACTGCCAAGTCTGCAATAGTGAATGCATCATCCACAAGCTCAAGCTTGACCTCATTCCAACATGGTGTGGACTCTCCAAATCCTATGGCAGACAGTTCTGTTGGTAGGTCGAGAACAACCAAGTCCACACCCCATGACCTCATCTTTCCCCTCACACTTCCTGTCTTTTGCTTTGCAATGAAAAAATCTTTCAAAGTCTTGTAGGGCACACTTGCAATTTTGTGTTGAAGATCTCTTGATATTTCTTGGACATCGCCACATGAACAATCTATGCATTTTCTAGCAAGAGAGACTTTTTCCCAATAATAAAGCTCTCCGCTTGTGTATTGAAATAGTCTACAAGCTCCCAATGATGATACAAAATGAAAGTCAAATCAAAATGAAACACCAAGACCAAAATAGGATTAGTAACAAGTGAAATGAGAATATGATTGTACGAGGTAAATGCAATAGAAGTCATATGTAACTACCTTTTGACATATCATCATCATGCTCTCGAGCCCTCTTGCAGGGAGACGGGCCATGAATTGGATCCAAATGCACTAGACTCCTGGAATGATTGAATCCCTCATGAATAGGTGTTGCTATATTTCTCAATAGTTCATCCTTGTGGGCAAGTTACTTCTCCTTTTCAAAGTCAGGAAATTCACCCAACTCAAAATCAATCCACCAAGGACCATTCTCAATCTCCCATTTGGACAAACCCCCAGGTCTATCTATATTTCTTGCAATTCATAAATATCCAAACTTAAAATATTGAACATATTTTTCAATGTCCAAAAAACAAATGTACTTGTTCTTATCTTTCTCTGAGTACATTGTTGTCACAGCGTCTTCAATATCCTTCCAAGTCTGCATAACATCTGGACATTTGGATACTACTCCATTGTCCATCAACATAGACACATATCTACAACTCTCCAAAATTTAGAATGATATTGAAAAACTTGAAACTATATTAGAGAATTTGGGAAAATCCCAATTCCCACGAAATAAAATATAGTCACTTCAAAAGTAAAATTTGATGTTTTTTATTGAAACATTAGCTCCATTGAGGACCATGCACAATACTTTCCCAATTCCTAGAAACCCAAGCAAAAATCTTCTGTATGTTGCTATGGCAAAAGGCCTTAATAGATGTGAACATGGCTCCATGGCCAAAAAATTTGTTGATTTGCTAGTGAAAGAAAGATGTTTGTTGTTTTGTATGCATCAAAACCACAAACAAAAGCCAATTTATAGATGTTGCGTTAGGAAGATTCATTGGAGTAAATTAAATTGCAGTATTGATATATGCAATAGGATTGTTATAGATCTTTGACATCCATCATATAACTGTGGTCTTCAAAAACAAAATTAAACTTGCAACAACTGTTAATTTTTATTTGGTATATAAGATGTATCAAATTAATGTCAAATGCATATGTTTCTATGTTGATAAATTGCAGTATTGACATATGCTATTGACATATGCAATAGGATTATGGTAGAGCTTTGACATCCATCATATAAATGTGGTGTTCAAAAACACCGTTCCATCACAATAGAGCTCATGAAACTCTCCATCACAATAGAGCTATAATCAAAACCATTGACATAGCCAATTTTGCACCACATCGTTTAACATAATCATTAACAATTCCATACTAGTATTCATACTCACAAAGTAGCTCATCTCCGAAGGAGATATCCTTTATGGTTTGCACAGTAATGTAGCCATGGGCACTCAAATTTCCTTGTGACTTTTGAGCCCAAGGTGGTAGTTTAGGGATGTATACAAATATAACATTTGTTCTTTCTTTATAATACATTGAGCTATTTATATATCCAGCAATGTTTCCATACAATACATCTCCCACAATACATTTCACATCTGTCAATGGCTCAATGAATGGATCTTCAAACATTCCATAAGTCTTCATCCTTGGGAAAAACTTGAGGAGAGATCTCCAAGTATCATAATCATACTTTGGACCATTATATACCATCAAATCTTGTTTTTTCTTGATGCTCGTATGTACAAAAAGACCATATCCTGCCCTAGGTATTGTTGATTTCTTTACTTCATAATGGATGCCATCCATTTCGAACACGTGCTCAATGGGTATGGGCAATTTATGTTTCCATAAGCCATTGGATGCAGGGTCAAAATTTGTAATAAGATAGCTCTTCAACTTTTCAGGACAATCTGCAACACCTATCATATGTTTAAAATCAAAAAATCATTCTTTTAGTGGAGGAATACAAACTCACATCACAAAGCACATAGCATTTTTTGGACAAGGTACTAACTCAATGTCTATTAATTCTTTCACAAAACAAATTGAAACATAATGTTTTGCTAGTTGAATCTAACCAAATAGTGTCCAGAATGTAGGTACAAATGTTTTAGTTGAGCATTTGTGTCTACAACTCTAATTAACAAGATCACTCACATTCCCTAATGGTTGTCTATGCAATAAAATTGAATCAAGTTGGCTAAGAATGCCCTTGCAACATCGGCAGTGATTCCCCTTTCCTTGCATCCAAGAACCATAGCAAAGCGTTTTGCCTCACTATCTTTCAATGGCCCCATTTTGGCAATTTTTCCTAGCATGCATTCTTCCTCTTCATTCAATGTAACATGTTGAGCATGCACCATACTTCTTGTAGTAGGACAAGTCCCTCTCACTCTAGTTTTGGTTATAGGTGAAGTAATACCTTTCTCTGTGTCTTTTTTTGAACTACGAGTAGACATATGAGATTCGACATTCATCCTTTCGAGAACTTCTTTGTTTTTTTCTTTGAATTCAAGGATCACTGGTTGAAAATAATAGAACATATCATGCCCTTCGACAATCGGAGCTTGACCAAATCTGTTAGAAGAGATGGCACTGCGCACATCTACTACATTATCTAGCATCTGTAGGTACGGTAATAACTCATGAAGCAAAATAGAATCACCACAATCTATATCAAATTTTGTAGGGAAAATGCAATTTTCTGCTGGATTAACACAACCCGTGTAAGGCGAAACATCAATGAACACTGTTCTTGCTGGTTTGCATTCCTCTTTAAAACAACACCACACTCTCATCAATGGTTTAAACTCTGCTTCCACATTCATCCTATCTGGTCGAATGATTCTACTCTTTGTATGCTTGTGGCATGCCATCGCACCCCAAACCATGAAGAAATGTAACTTTCTGTTAACATGATGCTCCAAAGTGTCCAGCATGTGTTGCACCATGCCCTTTTCTCCTGAAGTGGACCAAATGCCAACATGGTAGTGATCGAGCAACCATTGTAGAAACTCTAAACACCCAGGACGGAGAACAAGCCAATGCTTCCCATTGTGCAAGCTCATATGTTTATTTGACTTCGAAAAACAACGCTCGAGCAATAACCCTTTCAAATCTATTATCATCGCTAGTCTTATTTTTGTTATCACCTCTTTTGACATTATTTCTGAGGGTGACATTATGTCTTCTCCTTTACCTTCTAAGATTTCTTCCTGCACCTTGGCTTCATACAATGACATTGCATCTTCTCCTTTACCTTCTAAGCTTGCATTCACATTTGTCAATGGAACATTAACTGCAGACATTGCATCCTCAACATTTTCAATCAACCATGTTGAGCTTGGAACTTGCATGCTAATGTTCATATTAGGCACATAATGAATCATTGGATCAGGTGTCACATGTACAGGCAATGCTTCTAGCGATGTGAAATTGAGATGGCCAATATCTGTTAATAAACAAGGAAATGAAATTCATAAGTAGAAACAAACTGAATATTGAGATGGAAAACCAAATTGTCAAACTTTAGGTTGTGTGCTCTCAATGCAATTTGTTTGTGTGAAAGCATTCATGTTTTTCTTTTTCAAAACAAAATTGGAATACTAAAAAAAAGAAAGCATTCATGTTCATATGCTTAGTATACCCCCTAAAGTTGTTGAATCTATACCCTTTCAAGTTATTTTAATCCCCAAAACTACATATCCTTACAATGCCAAAAACCTTTGCATAATAGATAGAGTGGAGTCCAACATTATCTAGCATTGCCCGAGTGTTCCCACTAAGAAAAGATTTGGCCAAGCGGCCAAAACATATTTGAGCATTCATATGAAGTGAATAAGGATAGAAACAATAATTTACACTAATTCATTCATCACGATCAAGACTCAACACACTTTTTAACATTTATGAACTCATAAATAAATTTGGATGTGTATCACACTCTAAAGGTATTACAACATGCAAACACATCTTTTCATGAAATATAGAAAATTAAACATATTCAAGAATACATATGAATGTTTGAATTATGGCAATGAGATAGAATGAATTTCCAAGTAATATTAAAAGATCTTTGGAACAAAATTAATACATCATATGGAGAATATAGCAAGATAACATATGGAAAACACGAACACCATATAAAAGGACAATTTCAAGGACCTGTTGCTTCCTCTTCTGTTTCCCAAAACTTTGAAGCGTGTTTTTGTAAATGCTCACGCTGCTCTTCATTGAAGGGTTGAAGCTCTTTTTGTCCTGGTATGGTATCAATTTCTTTATCCCCTCCACCTTCAATTGTATCATCTTCTTTTGATACCCCCTCTATTGCCAATATTGGTTCTTGCAAGCCAGCCCATTGTCGAATTTCATGATTACTGTAAGCATACGTGCAACATATACTTTCAACCTTTGCCAACTCCTCATAAGTCTCAACAACTGAAACAACACGCCTCTTACAAGAAAGAGACTCTATTGCAGCAAGCCCCTCAGAGAACAAGTCCAATACATACTCATCTTCTCGACAGAAACCCATGATCATGTCTTTCATGATACTTGAACGTTTTCTTTTCAAGGATAATTCAATGTAAAATTCATCATCATCCTCCTCGTCATCATCATCCTCATCACCTGATTCTTCTGCACCACTTGATTTTTCATATTTTTCATCTGCAACATATATTGATATCAGGCTTACATTGTGAATTGGTATAGCGCTCAATATTGTTGAAATGCTTTTCCTTGCTTACCAGTACACAGGCAATTAAGCCATCCATAGATCCAGTGACAAATATATCTGTAGTTTCAAAATTAAGGCAACCGAAGTGTATTTTATATTGTCCGCATGCCTTATTTAATGCATTCTTCAAACATGATACATGATCCATGGTCAAGAACACCACAAGAAGGAATTGCACTGGGGGAGAAGCGATTGTCATCAAGCTTTTCAACAAACACTCAAAGCGATCCTCATTCCAATTTCTACTTCTGCTTGGTCCATACATTACATCCAAAAAGGCTCTTGGCACCCCTATTGCCATTGGCTCTTGGTACACATTATGTATAAATTCCATTCCCTCCATGTTTGAACCGACTGTGTAGAACCTCCAAGGCCGGGTGGAATTCGGTCCATGACTTGCACCTTCACTTTGTCCCATAATCCACCTCAGATACCCCTTTGCAGCATCAGGCAATGGTGGAGTTTCCTTGCCCTGTTGAAGCTTCACTTTTAACCATGAGTCAGAGCAACCACAAATCCGATGATACAATTCTGGAGTAATTTTAAAATGTGATCTGCACTCATCCCAATTTTTTAACATTAAAGAAGGCCGTTCTGCCGATATAAACATATAAAGTTCTTCTTGTAGTGCAACATCTCTCTTGATCTGCATAGCTCGTCCTTCAATATCAAGAATCATGGCATCAGTCTTTGTTTTAGCTATGACTACTCTACCTTCCTTAATGTCATTTTGAATTTGACCAATTTGATCATCACTCAATCCACGCAAGCATCTAAACATTGAGACTGTGGGTTGCCTACGGCATTTTCCATCTTGTGAATATTTTCCTGCAATGTAATCCTCAAGGATGGAGATCCAACCATCATAAATGGCATCGCTTGTGATTATCATATGTACATCCTTCGTGGCAAAGCTATTGCCCAATGTTACCTTGCCAGTGTCAATGAAAGCCTGCAAAATATATGAATCCATTAGAATGCAATAATTAAGAAAAACGACTTGTAAAAAATGATTCATAATTCAAATCTGTACTTACATCCCAATTCTCACGATCTGGATGTCCTTTTGCAAGCCCTTGTTGTGCTTTCTTGGGTCTGTTAAAGAGAATCCATTGTCCCCTCACCTGCTTAAGTATATCAATGTATGGAGATTGTCTCAAGATATTTTGAGACTCCAGGTTTGCTATCTTTGATATCTCCACACAAAAGCGTGCGGGACAATTCACTACAATCCTCACCTGGCGGGTGCGGTAGTAGTTCTTTCTTTGGGCCGTGCTGTTATCATCATTAGATGTGAATATTTTAGCAGCATATATTGAATGTTGTCCAGATAGTATCCAGTAGTGGCACTTGGTTAAATCCTTTTTATCTACCCTTTCTAGGGGCTGCTTTGTTTCAGGATTGAAAGGCATTAAATCCGCTACAGTAGCAGGAGGCCTAGAGTTATAACCGAAGTCTGCAGCAAGCTTCTCCACATGCTCTTTGTTCAACCCTCTATATACATAGCTTGGAGGAGCTTTTTGACATCTTGCAACTGGAATTGAAAATGTTGCATGCAACCCGAATGGGTAGTATTTTTCATATTCCACCAAGCCTGATGGTTTCTTTTGCCCTTTTTTTCCTATGACCTTTCCACTTGGCTCCAATTCACTACCACTGCTTCTTTCCACAACTGCTAGCATACCCTCTGGAGGTGTTCCTTCTTGTGGTAGATCAACTATAGTTAGCTTTCCTTTCTTTGCTCCTTCTCCGCTACCACCTGGTGCTTGAACCATAGTCGATTTACCTTTCTTTGTTCCTTCCCCACTATCTTCCCCACTCTTACGCTTCTTTAATGTTGCTGAAACTTTGCGATATGATTGAATGATTGTTGTCACTGTGTGAATTTCATTTCCATCAGTTGATTCAACACTTATCCAGCCTCTTGAGTGCATGTTGTCATCTACATCAGACTTCATACGAGATGCTTCATAATCACTGGGATCCAAGAGAAACTTCTTATTTTGATTTATAATGATCAACAATCCAATATCTCCCTCTTTTCCAACCACATCTTCAGTGATTTGATGTACCGATCCAACACAAGTGTATGCACTTTTATCAGGTAATAAAACAAATAAGTGAACTCGTGTCAACTGTGCTCCCTCAATACTATATATGTCAAAGTACCAAGGTATGCTTTTCTCTGCAAATCCACTTACAACTTTCTCAACCTTCTTCACATTTGTGTCTTTCCTGTAAAAGACCCAAGCAATATACAAAGTATCATCTTTATAATCTTTAAAGTTAGACAAAACACATTATCGATAAACATATCTGATATAGAATCTAGAATTGACACTAGACCTAGTAGTAGATTTGAAAAAGTACTAGATTCTAGGGAGATTTGGCCACACTAGGGAGAATTGGCCGTGCGGCCAAATCTTATGGGCTTCTTTTAAAGCACTGGAAGGGGAGGTTTAGATGTGTAGCCAAATCATATGGGCTTCTTTCAAAGCACCAAAGTTTGGGGAGATTTGGCCTTGTGGCCAGATCTTGTGGGCTTCTTTCAAAGCACTAGGGTCTGGAGAGATTTGGCTGTGCAACCAAATCTTGCTAGCTTCTTTCAAATCAGTCAAATCTTTCTAGCTTCTTTTAAATCACTTGGGTTTAGGGAGATTTGGCCGTGCGGCCAAATCTTGCTAACTTCTTTCTAATCACGAGGGTCTATGGAGATTTGGCCGTGCGGCTAAATCTTTTCAAAGCACAAGGGTTTGGGGAGATTTGTGTGCAGTCAAATCTTGGTAGCTTCTTTCTAATCACAAGGGTCTATGGAGATTTGGCCGTGCGGCCAAATCTTTTCAAAGCACCAGGTTTAGGGAGATTTGGCCGTGTGGCCAAATCTTGCTAGCTTCTTTCTAATCATGAGGGTCTATGGAGATTTGGCCATACTACCAAATCTTTTCAAAGCACCAGTGTTTGGGGAGATTTGTGTGTGGTCAAATCATGCTAGCTTCCTTCTAATCACGAGGATCTATGGAGATTTGGCCATACTGCCAAATCTTTTCAAAGCACCAGGGTTTGGGGAGATTTGTGTGCGGTCAAATCATGCTAGCTTCTTTGTAATCGTAAGGGTCTATGGAGATTTGGCCATGTAGCCAAATCTTTTCAAAGCACCAGGTTTGGGGAGATTTGGCCATGCAGCCAAATCTTTTCAAAGCACCAGGTTTGGGGAGATTTGGCTGTGCAACGAAATCTTTTCAAAGCACCAGGTTTAAGGAGATTTGGCTATTCAGCCAAATCTTTTCAAAGCACTAAGGTTTGGGGAGATTTAACTACGATGCAAAATCTTTCTAGCTTTTTATAAGTCACGAGGGTTTAGGGAAATTTGACTGTGCGGCCAAATCTTGCTAGCTTTTTTCTAATCACAAGGGTCTAGGGAGATTTGGCCATGCGGCCAAATCTTTTGAAAGCAACAGGATTTGAGGAGATTTGGTTGTGATGCCAAATCTTTCTAGCTTCTTTTAAATCACCTAGGTCTAAGGAGATTTGGCCATGCGGCCAAATCTTACTAGCTTCTTCTAATCACGAGGGTCGAGGGAGATTTGGCCATGCGGCCAAATCTTACTATCTTCTTTCTAATCACGAGTGTCGAGGAAGATTTGGTTGTGTGGCCAAATCTTACTAGCTTCTTCTAATCACGAGGGTCGAGGGAGATTTGGCCATGCGGCCAAATCTTGCTATCTTCTTTCTAATCACGAGTGTCGAGGAAGATTTGGTTGTGTGGCCAAATCTTTTCAAAGCAGCAAGGTTTAGGAAGATTTAGTTGTGATGCCAAATCTTTATAGCTTCTTTGAAATCACCAAGATCTAGGGAGATTTGGCTGTACGGCCAAATGTTGTATGTTTTGAAAGAAGCCAGAAGATTTGGCCGCATGGCCAAATCTCCCCATTTAAAACTTAAAATTCAAATCTTAAGATTCAAATTTCAAATCTGAAAATTTCAAAATCTTAGATTCAAAATTCAAAATTTAAAATTCAAAATTCAAAATTCAAAATTCAAAATTCAAAATTCAAAATTCAAAATTCAAAATCTTAGATACAGAATTCAAATTTCAAATTTGAAGATATGTAAGTGAAATCATATACTAAAGACCCTACTTTCAAATCACACTTCGAGATTCCTACTTTTACAAGACTCTTTCTTTCAAATCGTGGTGTTCCGAAATGGAGAAAATGGAGAACATGCAAGAATTAGGTACACTTTCGATTTCTTTCGTTTTCTTACTTGAATGATTGAGTAGCCATCGTAGGAGCTAAAGAGAGAGTAGCTGTAGCAATTGTAGAAGTTGTCTCTCTTGCTGGAGTAATTCTACTGGTGTGGGCGATGAGGAAGAAGATGGACGGAACGAGGAAGGAAGGAGGACGAGGGCTCTGATGGTAGGAGAAGCAGAAACCAAGCACCAGGAGGAAGATGACGGACGGAAGAAAAAAGGCGTCGAGGGCGATGAGGAGGAAGATGGAGGTGACGAGGAAGAAGGCGTTGCGGTGATGAAGGAAGGAGGAGCAGAAACCGCATGGTAAGGCGTTGTAGTGATGAAGGAAGGAGGAGCAGAAACCGCGACGGGAAGGCGTTCCAGTGGAGCAGCAGAAGCCACGACGGGGAGGAAGAGGGAGCCGACGACGAGGAGGAAGAGGGAGCCGACGAAGGAAGGCGTTGCAGCGACGACGATGACGAGGAAGAGGGAGCAGCAGAAGCCACGACGGGGAGGAAGAGGGAGCCGACGACGAGGAGGAAGAGGGAGCCGACGACGGAAGGCGTTGCAGCGACGATGACGACGAGGAAGAGGGCGCCGACGACGGAAGGCGTTGCAGCGACGACGAGGAAGAGGGAGCCGAATGGGGGGAAGAAGCAATCCCCCAAAAAAGCATGCTTTGGGGGAAGGGAGCAATCCCCCCAAAAGCATGAAGAGCAAAAAAAAAAAAAAAAAAAAAAAAGACCTCTTTCTAATCCAACTATTGTGTGTGGAATCTATGGAGAGTTGAATTGGTAATGGAATTTTAAAACCTACATAGTTAAGTACACATTGCTAGAACAAAACTCGGATGGGGAACCTCCCGAGACCTCTTATTTTGACATAGTTTTGAACTTTTTTGCTTGCAATTAGCTAAGCAAGGGTGGAGGAGTGTTTTTCAAGAACTACCCCATCTAAGACGTTGTCCTAAAGCTCTCAAACCACCCTAGGTACACATTGGAGATCTAGGAAGGGAGAGAACAAGGTGAGCCTAGCACTTGATTCCCCATGAAGACGAATTCAATTCCTTGTCATAGGTTTACTTTTTATGCTTGGTTTAAAAGGCTTGTTTAGCTTTGCCTTTTAAAGTTTTGGTTTTTTAATAGTTTTAGATTTTCTAGTTTGCTTTTAAAGTAATAGTATGATTTTAAAGTGTAATAGCATGAATCATGAAAAGCATGAAAAGCATGTACGATTTTTTTGAAAGTAGGATCTCTACATTTGAATTTCAAAATTTGAAACTTGAAACTTGAAATTTGAATTTTTAATTTTAAATTTTGAATTTTGAATTTTAAACTTTAAATTTTAAATTTTAAAATCTGGATCTTCAATTTTTAAATTTAACGTTTGAAGATTTGTCCATGTGGCCAAATCTTCCTAGTGATTTCAAATAAGATTTGGCCATGTGGCCAAATCTTCCTAGTGATTCGAAAGAAGCTAGCAACATTTGGCAGCATGGCAAAATCTTCCCAAACCCTAATGCTTTGAAAGATTTGGCCACATGGCCAAATCTCCCAGAACCTGGTGATTTGAAAGAAGCATGCAAGAGGAGGTTGCACAGCCAAAACTCTCCATACCCTAGTGCTTTGAAAGAAGCCTGCAAGATTTGGCCACACGACCAAATCTCCCCAAGTTTGAAAGAACGCCACAACCAAATCTTCTCAGTGCTTTGAAAGAAGTCACGGAGGTCTCGAAGGATTTGGCTGTGCATCCAAATCTTGCTAGCTTCTTTGAAAGCACCAAGGTTTGAGCAGATTTGGCCGTGTGGCCAAATCTTATTGCTTCTTTCAAAGCGCTAGTGTCTTAGGAGATTTGGCCATGTGGCCAAATCTTGTGGGCTTCTTTCAAAGAACCAAGGTCTAAGTAGATTTGGATGTGTGCATAAATCTTTATGGCTTCTTGAAAGCACCAGCATCTCGGGAGATTTGGTTGTGTGGACAAATCTTGCTATCTCCCTTTCAAAGCACCATGGTCTGTGAAGATTTGGCCATGTAGCCAAATTTTGCTGCCTAAAATTTAAAGCACCAAGGTTTAGGAAGATTTGGTCTTGCAATGAAATCTTGTAAAGTATTTTCATCCTAAGTCACACCATTAGATATCAATATTGAACTATAACAAATGCTATGTACTATGTAGATGCCACATTGAAAGTGGGGGTTAAAGTCAACTTGCTTGTCAGTGGAAAGATTGTTGCCATTGGGACAATATTCTCTACATCACATGATGACATGTGCCAAGGTGTGCCCTTGGGAGAAAACAATGTATCGGTGGCGATCGATATTTGTATGCATTAAAGTGCACTTCTTCCATTTCCTACAATGGATGCATTCTTAGTCTATGAGGCTTTGGGTAGTGTTGTTCGTTGGAAAGCACGATCAATGAGTTGTGTGGACAATGTCAATGAAGCTATTGTACCAATGAATGATATAACATTAGATACCATTGACGTTGAACCTCTATGTGAGTATGATGAGTTTTCCATTCGAGAATCATGGAAGGACAAGAAAACCAAGAGCATTGCAGAGGGTGTTGTTTTATATGTCTACCCATTTGAACCTATAAATTTTGAGATGCTTGGTGAAGGTAATCTAGGTGTGGGAATTGAAAAGTATCACAATGATGTATCAGGCATCGATACGATCCACTTAATCAAATGGCCCATTGCACAAATAACCTTTTTAGATGGAACTTCATTAAGAATCGATGACACCATGAATTCTTCAAGTGGTTCTGGGAAAAAGCACATGGAAGATGAGGACCCAATGGAAAAATCCACAAAAAAGAGGCGTTACTGCATGATAAAGAGAAAAGCTAAAAAACATGGCATGCCATTAGCATCATCTAGACTCACAAGGGATGCAGTCATAAAAGTATCTATGATTGATTGTTGTAAACAAAATTGTTGTCAATTTGCCGATCGTCAAATGATATCCAAAGTACGCATAGAGTATTGGGGCCAAAGTTTGGAGGCTCGCACCAATTATGTATATGACACTCTTGGGGTTGCTTGTCGAAAAGATGACAATGGGCAGTTCAAATATGTCTTTTCATTGAATGGTATTCAAGTTTGTTGTAGAGCATGGTATGAAATGCATGGTATTCCAAAAACAACATTTTATCGATACAGGGAGGAATTTGAAATTGGTATACGAAGGTGCATACATGGTAATAAAGGAATCGTGCGGAGAGGTTGGGACCACACAGAACTGGGTAGAGCCATAATCCAAGATTTTGTGGATAACAATTCTGAGCGTATGCCACACAAAAGTAGAACACTTCAGGATGGATCAAGGGAAACACAGTTGGTGATACCGGATATATACAAGCAGGTTGATATTCTCTATGAAGTTAACATGCAATTAAAGCATAGTTTGGGTTGTAAGGAGATGTCAACTTCCACATTCAACCGCATATGGAACTCTGAATTCAAGCATGTAACTTTGTCAAAAACAAGTGAATTCTCTAAGTGTGGTTTATGTAGTGCAATCAAGGCTCAGCTTGCAGCGACAAAATGCCAAAATGAACGTAATAAGTTGATGGAAGATAGAAGAAAGCACATGTTACAACAAAAAAGTTGTAGAAATGTGTACTACACTTGGCGCAGATTTTCTGAAATGTATCCTCAGACATACTTGTGCATTATCCATGATAAGATGGACCAAAAGAAGACAGCCATCCCTAGATTACGCAATCGTTCAAAGGACACAGACAAATCCTTTCAGCTCCTAGTGGCTTTGACTGGCATGATAACACATGGACATGGTCAAGGACGTTATGGTCATTTTTCTTTATCCTTGTCGCCGTCGGATCCTAACTTCACAATTGGTTCATTGGCTTTGTGTTTGAGAAATCTTGAAAGATTTGATAACCATGCACTTGGAGATTTGGTACATGATGGGATGCCAAGGTCTGACAATGCTCTGCTAAATGCACTAACCTCAAGAGAAGCATTGGATTCTCACTATGTTTCTAATGGCACGCAACAACTTCATCTTGGGGCAGTGGGTGGAACATTCAAAGACCTTGGACTTGGAAGTTCCCATCAAGAAAATCCTTATAAGAAACTACCCGAACACCTATTGTTGCAGTTGGATAATTGTGGTTCCGAAAACAAGAATAGGTACTTGTTTGCATACCTATCATTACTTGTTGCTCGAGGGATTTTCAAGTCAATTCAATTGGGATTCTTGATGGTTGGGCATACACATGAGGATATTGATGCAATGTTTAGCAGGTTTTCAGAGAGGTTAAGAACTAGCCAAACATTGACATTTGCACATCTCATGGATACTTTTAGACAATGTGAGGAGTCTTCTCCAACGCCATTTTTGGTAACTGAAGTCCCTGATTTCAAGAGCTATGTTGATGGATGCCTATGCGATGGGAAAGATTCTTTAGTGGGACACTCAAAGCCTCTCCAATTTCGGTTCTTTATGCGAAATGAAGTTCCTATCATGCAATATAAAGTGCATCCACGATCATTAGATTGGCAACCAAGTGAAGGTGGCATTGAGTTATGGAAGAGACATCCGGATGGTCATCCAATGCTACCAAGTGGAGAGCCACCTTATGTAACCATGTTCAAGTATGTGAAGGACCACTTAGATGTGATAGTTGGTATCAAGGAGTATGTACGCTTTTGGGAAAAATGGGCACACTTGCAAGGTCCAGAAGCATCTTTCACAAAGTTTTACAAGCCAGTAGTGAAGTACTGGAAGAGCATGATTGATGAGCTTGATAAACCAAACAATAGTGTAGAGGGAATGTATGAGAGATTTTGGCCAAAGACGCAACATATTGATTGTGTGCAAGTAGTTGATAATGAAAACGATGAGTTTCAAGGAATTGAAGAGTTGAATGATCATTACTGTGGACCTCAAAGGAAAAAGCCAAAACAATCATTTGATCCAATGGTTGATGTACAAAAAGGACACTTTCTTTTGGTCCGACCAGCAGAAAAAATTTACCCAATTTGGCTAGGCATTGCTCAAACTGATGTACAGAAGGATAATAAATCTAAAAATTTCAAGAAGGTTTTCATACAATATTGGGCACCTATATGCAAAAGACACAATGCACAAATTGAGGAGGTATATGCAGATTGTTGGAACAAGGTTTGGATGTGCAATAAAGGTGATCCTCCACGTTGGGAATCTGTTGATGCTATTGTATGGTCATGGGTTCCAAAATGTAACCTCTCAAAGAAGGTTTCCTCAAAGAGCAGCAACCTCCCCATCAAGGTGAAGATACCAACCATTGCATGCAAGCGAGCTTTATCCTATTTGTCTCATAGAATAGATTCCGACTCTGATGCTGACTCCACAATGGAGTGAAGGTACTTGAAAAGCATGACTTTTTTTTCCTTGCACAACAATAATTTAATTGAATATCGACAAATATTTGGAAGGTATGACATTGATCTTTTTTCTTTATCTTTTTTTTTGCAGACCATTGCTTTGTGGTTGCAAGTTCTGCACACTCGACAAAATATCAAGGACTAGTGTTGCATTCTTACTTTTTCTCCAACTAAACTAAAAATGGTGTTTTTGAACACCACCTTTTTTCGAGAAGAGGCAAAAAATGCTTCGTTAAACTCAAACATATGATGTTTTTTTCTCAGCTAATGCAAAACAGGCACACTCCAAATTGTGAGTTTCATATACACGGCAAAATCCAGGGAGAAAGTCAATGGAGTGCACTCAATGCATTGTAATTATAACCCCTCAAAAAATACCATGCATTGGTCGAAACCTCAACATTTGACATTTTATTTATGTTGATGCAAACCATGCACATTTGCGAGATTTGGATGGACTACCAAATCTATGGGAAAAATCAATGAAAAACATTGAATGTTACATAATTACAACCCCTCAAAAGTTCCCAAATTATCAGGATTTTCCCAAATTCTCTAATATGGTGTTGCACGTTCCTTGGTCTTATAATTTTTGGAGAGAAAGTGTGCCAACTCTTCCCCCACACAAATGTGTTGTTATGTGCTAAATGCAAAGTACTATAAGCCAAATGCAAAGTGCTATATGCCAGATTCAAAATGCTATGTTTAAAATTAAAAGTGCTTTGTGCCAAATGCAAATTGAAATGAACTTATAACTTTGGTCAATAAGTGTGGTAACTCTCCCCCCACATAAATGTGTGGTCATGTGCTAAATGCAAAGTATTATGTACAGAGCATAAAGTATTATGTGTTGAATACAAAGTGCTATCTGCCAAATTCAAGTTGCCAAATTGCTATGTGCTAATTCAATTTTCTAAAAACAATACGTGTGGTTAAACACTAAAATTACAAAATTCAAATAAAACATATTCCCTGTCTCAATAGAGCTACCTACCCAAATCTATTTTACTAATTAATTTGTTATTATTTATTAATTGAATAGTAAATAAGTTAGATAACATGTATATGATAATCTAAGAGTTGTTGCTATCAACATAGAGGTGGTGTAAAGATACACCTTTTTTTTTTAATGATGCATGAGATATCTTCTCTTATGCCTCTAAATCTCTTCCAGAGTCATTAGTCTACTTTGTTGTAGCCTATTGATGCACAATTGGAAACTAAACCTTAAACCCTAAACCCTCAATGCTAAACCCCAAATCTTAAAAGCTAAACCCTAAACCCTAAAATGTAAAATAAGTTACTTTGTTTAAGATCTAAACCCTAAACCCCAATTTAATGGCATAAAATTAGAAAAAAATCAAATTCTAAAAGCATTTTTTTTAGAAACCCCCATTTATGTTGTTAATTTCTTTAAAAAATCAAAATGTGAACAATTGTTCTAAAAACCCCCGTTTTGAGGTACAAAATGAAAAAAACAAGTGAGTATGTTTTTTGGGAAGAAAAAGAAAACAATTTCAAATCTAGGAACTTTTTTGAGAAACCCTAAGTTTATGCTATTAATTTTTAAAAAAATCAAAATGGGACATGGTTTGAAAACTCTCATTTTTTGGTATAGATTTGATTAAAAATTAGAGATGAGGGGAGGGTAGACAACACATGTGCGTATAAAAAGGGGAAGAAGGGAGAAAGTGAGGGGGGAGTTGGGAGTGGGAGAGGGGGAGTACTAGGGAGTAGGAGAGGGAGAGGGGGGCGAAAAGGAGGGAAGAGGGAAGGTGAGGGAGGAGGAAGTAAGGAGAGGGAGGGAGTGAGGGGGGACTATGTGGAGGGAGAGGGAGAGGGAGAGGGAGGGTGAGGACATGGAAATTAAAGGGTCTCTCTCTCTCTCTCTCTCTCTCTCTCTCTCTCTCTCTCTCTCTTTTCCAACCCCCTCCCACACCCTCTTCCCTCTCTCTCCCCACTTCAAGCCCCCCCCCCCTCCCCCCTCCTCTCTCTCTCTCTCTCTCTCTCTCCAAGCCCCCCCCTCCAAAAAATATATATATATACTTTTTTTTCTTGGGGGGGGGGGGGGGGAGGGGGGTACATGTTGCCAACATCTGGCCCACGCCATATGTTGCCCCCCTCGCTTCCCCTTCCCACCAACATGTGGTGCACGCCATATGTTGGCAATGTGGCATACACCACATGTTCTTTTGGGGGAGGAAGGGGGGGGGCTTTTCTCTCTCTCTCTCTCTCTCTCTCTTCATTAAACCCCTTGCCCCTCCCCACACACACACACACACTTCCCCCAATCCCAACTCCCCCCTCCCTCACCTTCCCTCTCTCCTAGTCTCTGCTCCCCGCTCTCCCTTTCCCTACTCCCCCCTCACTCCCTCTCCCCCTTATTTCTTAAAACCCCCCGCCCCTTTCCCCCTTCACCATCTCCCTATTCCTCCCTCACTCCCTCCCTCTTCCTTTCCCCCACATCGCATGTGGTGAGAGGAGAAGGAGGGAAAAGGAGAGGAGGGGAGGGGAGAGGCGACATGAGAGAGAGAGAGAGCGGGCGGGGAGGGGAGATGAGGGGAGAGGAGAGGCGATGAGAGAGAGAGAGAGAGAGAGAGAGAGAGAGAGAGAGAGAGGAGGGAAGGGGAGAGGCAACATGAGAGAGATAGGACAGAGAGGTGAGCTACGTGAGAGAGAGGAGGGGAGGGGAGAGGGGAGGGCTGCATGAGAGAGAATAGGGGAGAGGGGAAGGGGAGAGTTGCGCGATGGGAGAGAGAGGACGGGAGAGGTGAGCGACATGAGAGAGAGGGGAGAGGTGGGCGACGTGATAGAGAGGAGGGGAGAGGTAAGCAACATGAGAGAGAGGAGGGGAGGAGAGGAGGGGCTGAGAGAGGGGAGGGGCAAAGTGAGAGAGAGGAGGAAAGGGGGGACAGAGGAGAGAGGGGAGGGGAGTTAAGGAGAGGGATGGCGGGAAATTTTTGAAATGTCAAGAAGAGGCATGTCGGGATTTCTTTTGAAATTTCCCCTTGACTCCTCTCCCCTCTCCTCTATCCTCCCATAGATTTTAAAATAGGAAAGAGAGGGATGGCGGGAAATTTTTGAAATTTCAAATCAGGGAAGTGGGGAATGACGAGAAATTTTTTGTTTGTTTTTTTGAAATCTATATCATCAAGCGACATGTTTTTTTTTTAAATCTATATCTTTTTTTTGGGGGGGGGGGGGGAGGGGGGACACACGTGGCTCACGCCATATGTTTGGGGGTGGGTGGGTGGGGGAGGGGGAGGGGGCACATATGGCTCAAGCCACATGTTTGGGGGGAGGGGGGGCACATGTCGCTCAAGCCATATGTTGGGGCCAGGGGGGGCACATGTGGCTTACGCCACATGTTGGGGGGGGGGGAGGGGGGGGCGGAGGGCACATATGGCTCAAGCCACATGTTTGGGGGGAGGGGGGGCACATGTGGCTCAAGCCATATGTTGGAGTTGGGGAGGGGGGCACTTGTGGCTCACACCACATGTTGGGAGGGGGGGCGGGGGGGGGGGGGGGGCACATATGGCTCAAGTCACATGTTTGGGGGGAGAGGGTAGGGGGAGGCACATGTGGCTCAAGCCATATGTTGGGAGGGGGCACATGTGGCTCACGCCACATTTTGGGGGAGGAGGGGGCACATATGGCTCAAGCCACATGTTTGGGCGGAGAGGGGGGGGGGGGGCACATGTGGCTCAAGCCATATGTTGGGAGGGGGGGGGGGGGCACATGTGGCTCATGCTGCATGTTTGGAAATGGGGGGGCACATATGGCTCAAGCCACATGTTTGGGAGTGGGGGGGGCCGTCTCTCTCTCTCTCTCTCTCTCTCTCTCTCTCTCTCTCTCTGAGCAAACTTGTTGCAACCAAAAAAATAGCTCCTCTAGGGGTACCTCCCGAATTGGTTCATATATTTATGTATCTGTCAATTGCCTTTCTCCCTCTTTGAGGAGATACCAAGACTTATCCAAGATTACTAGACCAAGAGTTTTGTCAGCTAGTTTGATAACAATATCGCAATCTTTTGAGAGCCATTGTCAAGGTATAAGGAAAGTGGCATTTGGAGACATTGGAGCAACGCGAGATAGACTCGTGGAGAAGCTATGGGCCAATGGTTATAATATCTTCAAGAGGTTGGAGAGTCTCTCTCTCTCTCTCTCTCTCTCTCTCTCTCTCTCTCTCTCTGTTGGAGTTGCTCTCTCCCCAAGCTGCATCATCTTGTGTAGAAGTCCCATTCTTACTATTGTGACCTCTATAAGTATGGTGAGGAGTAGGAGTACAAGAACATGTAATGTTGTGACCTCTTGTGTGTTCCACAACACCAAAATGCATTGGATGAGTGGATCCCTTGCACCTAGATCTTGAATGACATGAAACGATTAGCAAAAGGTCCACATAAGCTTCCCAAGAGCAAGAGCGTTGATATCTTGCATGAGCGGAAGGGCCGCATCTTAAAATTCAAGTTTGGGAAGAAAGGATGGCTTGCAAAGGTGCAACACATCTACATGGGAAAGGACATGCGATTGCATCCATCATTCAACCAATCAAGGATACCATCACACTATAAGGATTTCTGTCTATGTACCTTTTTCACTTATAAGTGTAAGGAGTCCATTTGGAAATTTCATGTTGCCTTTATAAGAGCTCTTATTCATGGCAGATATATTTCCTTTGGACTTTAAGGAGTGGGAACAAGTTGAGTCATTCATAGGTAAGTTCACTATGATTCATGAGGATTTAGGTAAGCAAATGCATGCTGGGAAGAAGTCGGCCTCCTTGTGAAAGAAGAATGTGTATCGGCATAATGCAACACACATCACTCAAAGGACGACATCAAGCTATGGCCGTCTGCAAACCATTGCACCACCACACCTTCAAGACATGGATTGTAGCATGGTGGACTTGAGCAGGGATGTTTTTATCGAAGCTATACTTGTATATTAATATAAAATCCTGGCGAAAGTTTATTGAGCTAATTTTTTTAGTTTCGCAATGTTGTTAGAAAATTGTATACTTTCATATATTTTTGTTGGAATTTTGAAGTAAAAGGTGTAAATCCTAGCGAAACTTTGTATTTTTTTGCATAAAAGTTTCAAATCTTGGCGAATGTTTCGAACACTTATTTTTATTAGGGCATATAAACTTTCGATGCCAATATAAAAGTTTTACTTCTTAACGAAACTAACATGAAAAAATCATCCATGGACTTGAGGACATTGCAATCGTGCAAGGCCAAGATTGCAAAGGATGTGGGTATGGCCATGAAGTTCACATTTGGATCCAAATGGGCAAGGTTGCCGTGGTTTATGCCTCTACACATTTTTGTTTCTTGTTTGCATAATATGCATATGCATAGAAGAAAAACTACATGTGGTCTTGCAAGTATGTAGATGAAAATTCTCTTGAAGATTTACTTGGGGCAGATTGGGGAACTAGATGGGTGCTACCAAACAACGAGTTTTTTCTAAGCGAGTATGCGAGTTTTTTTTCGGTATAATACACATTGGGAGAGATGCTAGCAATTCTAACATGCAAAAACGGTCTCATGGAACCAATATGAGGCATTCTTATAACCTAGAAACTGAGGCTCTTGTAGTTGATCATACAAATTAACTCTAAACAAGAAAAGTAGTAAGATCTAAGAAAGAGAAATGATTACAATTGTTCATAAAATTCTTGGGGATAAGTTTTTCCACCAAAAGCATTTACTTTGTTATACATGAGAGCTTCAAAGAGACAATGAGATCATCTATAAGCCATCTTAGTTGCTCAAGTCTATGGAAAAAAAAACATGTTCTAAAAGACACAAGGCATTGGAGAAGTCCAAATTCATAAGTGAATTTTAAAATCCATGACCTATTAAAGAAGCATTAAGATGTATGAAAGAGCAACGATCTCAAATATTCATAAATTTCTTGGTGATAAATTCCACCAACTGCATTTCCTTTTTTATACATGAAATCTTGACAGCTTGGAAGAGACAATGAGATCATCTATAAACCATCTTACTTGCTCAAGTCTATGAAAGAAAAAAACATGTTCTAGAAGACACAAGGCATTGAAGAAGTTCAAATTCATATGTTACTATTCAATTCCATCACTTGCGAAAGGAGCACTAACATCTAAGAAATAGCAAACAAAATGTTCTTTCAAAACTTGGGAGACTGTATTAATGCTTGATCAAAGCATATGCAAGGACATCCAAAAATATATAGCTTAGACTACTTTGTTTTTTCCTCCATTGCAATGTCATCCACAAAAATACATTTGGGAGCCAATTTCATCCTTTTCTTACGAGGATTCTCATCCTCTTGACATGCCATTCTATCTGCAACTTCTCGCACATAGCATGGCAATGCACTGCAATCATCACCAAGGACTATGTCAATGGCAAGAAAATCCCAAATCATATCCAAATCCCAAATCCCAAATCACAAAAAACACAAGGATGCTAAAGTAAAGGTACCATACTAGTCCTCCTCTGGATCCTCCAATTCATTTATGCCTTCAAAGGCTTCTTCCTCACTTGAGCTACTATCAACATCTTCATTCTCTTTAGCATGTTCCATTGAAATAAAGAGCTCCTCCACAAAAGACACCATCCTCTTGTCATTGTCCATACCACAAACAAGTCTTCCACAGTGCAATGCAGCCTCTATAGTGCTACCACAACCCATCATTAGGTCAAGTACACCGCCATTTGATGATGTCAATGCGTCTATCAAAGCTGCCATAAATATTGGGCTCTTCTCCAACCCACCACCTGAAGAAAGAAAGTAATGAACATTGTTTAATCTAATATTGGATGGCTCTTCACCAACCACATTATGAAATATCTACCAACACACCAAACCAATCATACCACGACATAAAGTTTCATCTCCGTAAACATGTTTAGCAGTAGCAGGTAGGAAGTGTCGAACACAATCATGTGACAAGTCAAGAAATGGATAACCATCAACACAATGCTTGATTGTGAAAGGAATGCTTCCCTTCCTATGATAAATAGACATCATCAATAAATGTACCTTCTGCAAGAAAAAGGGTTAAAGGTGAGATATATAAATGTTTAAGTGCAACACAAACTTAAATGCTTCTTGCACAATGATGAAGTTTCTTTCTACAACACACGAACTTCTTCCCAAATCAAAAAAGTTAACATACCTCCCTTCCATTTGATGCTCCTGGAGTCAAACCCACAGCCTCATCAAAGTACATGTACATTTGCAATGTCAACTCATGGTTCTTCATCATGGCAGCAGCACGAACCTGCCTATGAAGACTCTCAATGTGAAAAACAACTGTATCCTGTGTCAAAGACTGCCAAGTCTGCAATAGTGAATGCATCATCCACAAGCTCAGGCTTGACCTCATTCCAACATGGTGTGGACTCTCCAAATCCTATGGCAGACAGTTCTGTTGGTAGGTCGAGAACAACCAAGTCCACACCCCATGACCTCATCTTTCCCCTCACACTTCCTGTCTTTTGCTTTGCAATGAAAAAATCTTTCAAAGTCTTGTAGGGCACACTTGCAATTTTGTGTTGAAGATCTCTTGATATTTCTTGGACATCGCCACATGAACAATCTATGCATTTCCTAGCAAGAGAGACTTTTTCCCAATAATAAAGCTCTCCGCTTGTGTATTGAAATAGTCTACAAGCTCCCAATGATGATACAAAATGAAAGTCAAATCAAAATGAAACACCAAGACCAAAATAGGATTAGTAACAAGTGAAATGAGAATATGATTGTACGAGGTAAATGCAATAGAAGTCATATGTAACTACCTTTTGACATATCATCATCATGCTCTCGAGCCCTCTTGCAGGGAGACGGGCCATGAATTGGATCCAAATGCACTAGACTCCTGGAATGATTGAATCCCTCATGAATATGTGTTGCTATATTTCTCAATAGTTCATCCTTGTGGGCAAGTTACTTCTCCTTTTCAAAGTCAGGAAATTCACCCAACTCAAAATCAATCCACCACGGACCATTCTCAATCTCCCATTTGGACAAACCCCTAGGTCTATCTATATTTCTTGCAATTCATAAATATCCAAACTTAAAATATTGAACATATTTTTCAATGTCCAAAAAACAAATGTACTTGTTCTTATCTTTCTCTGAGTACATTGTTGTCACAGCGTCTTCAATATCCTTCCAAGTCTGCATAACATCTGGACATTTGGATACTACTCCATTGTCCATCAACATAGACACATATCTACAACTCTCCAAAATTTAGAATGATATTGAAAAACTTGAAACTGATTCAATTCAGAAAAAAAAGGAAATGAAGATGTACCTGTAAACCACTCTCATGGCACTCTTTGTGATCTCATACTGCTTTTCTTCTGACTTTGGGTTGGATTGCATTTTCAACTCAAAAGCCCTAAAAATCTTGTGCCTATATTTTCCTTTAAAAGATTCCAAGTAGGCACGCAATGACATATCCTTAGCTTTTATAGACAATGAAGAATATATTTGAGCCAGGGTTTGCAAAAGGCTCTTTGCCTCTCTCTCCAAATCAAAAAGCCATGTCTCCTTTGCAACCCACAAACTAAAACCCTTGTCCAAAACTGGGATTCCAAATGAACTCAGAACTGTTGTCCCTCCACTCAACTTTATTAAACATTGCACCCTCATCTCATTTGGTAATTGTGCATTTCTAAGGAGGTCTAGTTTCTCAACACCAATTTTAATCCCTCCCCCCTCTAAATCAATGCTAGTCACCAATTTGAACCACTCTTCAACCAATTTAGGATTAATAATTCCCAACCACTTGTTCATTTTATTCTCCCATCGTTTTTTCACAATTGTCTCAGGGTCAATGTTCTTATCCTGCACAAAAGAACAAGATTGAAGTGTGAAGAATTAGGAAAAAAAGAAAAAATAATATTTTTCTTTGGATGAGCATTATCATACCTTGTTCTTTGATGGCTCCCCTTTGCCAACCTTGGCCCTCCACCTCAATCTCATGATTAACTGTGCTCTGTTAGGCAAAACATAAATAAACAAAGGCATAACATAATGCACTTTAGTCAAAGAATAGCATGAAGTAACATGCATGAAACAAATTATATATCATGTAGGTACCTGAAACATCATCTTTGCCAAAAGGAACCTAGTTAAAGGGTACCATGCCTCCTCTCCATCATTTTTTTAATCCTTTCTTCTTTGCTCATGAACAATTTCTAAATCATTGTATGATAACTTGCTAGTGAAATACCTCATATCACATTCATATAGTTTTCACAAAAGCAAAATAACATGTCCTTGAAGGTGGTTTTCACCACTCCAACATCATTCAACCTTCACAAAGCAAATAAATTTCAAAACTTATCACAATAGAATATGAAGCTAGAAACTACATAAACAAGAAACCCAATACAGTAGTTTAGAACCACTCACTCATTTATTCGATTGAGAGCTCTAATTAGGCAAACCTCATCATCTCTGCTAGGGGCAATAAAGGAAGCCTGAACCAACACATGCTTTTGTTTGTCAAAAGAAAAAATTTCATCTGTCTCCTTTCTCCATCCAGCCAACCTGTGATTTCCATCCCAACAGATGAACATCTTACCAGCAGCAAGATCACTCCAATCATCATTGCTTTGGACCTCCCTTTCAAATTCATCATTAACATCTTTCCATATTGGATCCCAATTAGCCTTGACATCATTTGTAACTTGAATATGAGCCCCATCCATTGTTTGCATTGCCAAAATAAAAGACCCCTTCTCCTCAATGTACCCATCCTTTCTAAATGTGGATCCCATCTCCTTTGACTGCTTACCCACAGTCCTTATTTTTTGGTTCATTTGAATCCTACACAAAGGGATTTTAGGAGGAAGAGTTCTCCTAACAACTCTAATTCTCTCCAATGTTCTTTGAAGAATCTCCTATGAAAACTCAATTGACACATTAAGTTCCTCATCATCATGCTCTTGTGACTTTGTTTTTGTGACCTTTGTTTCAGAAGGTGTTTCTTTCAACTCCCCAGTAGTATCCATGTCCTCACAAGATTTGCCTTCTTCATAGCTTATCTCAATCATCTTCTCTATATCAGCCATCTGCACACGTTTATAGCTTGTATTCTTTCTAGAACTTCTTTCACAATACAAAACAAATAACTGAGATGATGACTTCTTCACAGTAGATCTTGTCAAGACCATTATCTAATAAAAAAGAAAGAGATATTAATTAGTGTATACCAAATTCAACTAACTTTCATGCTTAGAAAATGACAATGCAAAGGCCACACACCTAAGAAAATGACACCATTGATAGAAGAATTCGCAAATTTACACCTGCATAATAAAAAAGAAATATATTGACATATTAGAACACATGAAACTAATTATGAACATAAGAAAGAATTTCATACTATAGAATACAACAAGCACACATTCCCATATGATGTGTTGGCAAAATTGCCCAGTGAGGACCACAAAGTCCCATTCCCATTCTAGAAGACAAAAGAGAAAACACTAGTGTATCTTATCCTTTTCTAAGGATGGGGAATGACTCCCCACACTAGATGATGCCAATATCCATAGGATCAACTTCTTCTTGTTCATTCCATAGAGACATGTAGACTTGTAGGGGGGGCTTGGCATCCAACCCACCCTTGGGGCTTGTAACAAGAAACAGATGTGTAGACTAGTATGGGGGGCTTGGTGCCGAGCCCCCCTTTTTGACTTGTTGCAAATAGCTAGAATTGAGATTGATAGGGGGGCTAGATAGTTTAAATCACAAACATGTAGATTTTGCACCGACATGGGAAGTGAAGGGAGCACCAGAGGTAAGGAAAAGGCTGTGCTGAGAGCAAGAGCAAAGTTGTAGGGGGGGGCTTGGTGCCGAGCCCCCATTTGCTTTCAAAAGATGGGTGTGATAGTACCTTCACCTACGGAGCCCATGAGATGATGTGGCCCCAATCTTTTGTTCGCTCTACAAAGCCCTCTAATTGCAGGGCATCTGCGTCTGAGGCGTTCGACCGAATCACCCAGAGAAAGGACTGCTCGCTTGCTTCTACACCCTCAACAAGTTCTTTGATTTGCTCGATTTCCATAGTGGCAGGGCTTCCAAAGGAAACATATACAACAGAGGACGGGGGGAGAGCATCTAACCACGGTAGCCAAGCGTTCTTGGATGAGACAGTGAAGGGCCAGACATGCGGTTGACAAGACTTATGGGGGGGCTCGGCGCCGGGCCCCCCTTTTTGCTTTGTTGTTGAAGAATGAAGTCTAGATGATCCTGGGAAGGGGGCTTGGCGCCGAGCCCCCCTTTTTGCTTTGTTGAAGAATGAAGTCTAGATGATCCTGGGAAGGGGGCTCGGCTTTTTGCAAATTAAAAATGACTGTAATTAGAAAGAGTGGGGTGGGAAGAGCGGATATGGTGGATGGAAATAGTGGGGCGTGGGCGATGGCTGCGTCTTTTGACTTTCGCGGGAGGAATTTGGGAAGAGAAGGCGGGGAAGATTTCTCTTCTGTGACGGAGACAAGATATGTGCCTGTCGTGAACGACCTTCTGTAAACTGTTGTTGCCCTCGTTATCATTCGAATCTCTTGTGAAATGCATGACGATGTTGTGCACCCAAATGCATTCTCGATATGCATGAGCGGTGGAGGAGGGAGGGTGAAGTTGACCTTCTAGTCAACCTTCGTAGTGCAAAACATAGAGGCTTTTGTCACCTTGCCATTTCTCCCAGCGGTGCTGCTACACAGACCGTTGGCTTGTTGAACTGCTGGGCAGCTATGGGATTCATGACTGTGGAGGCCAAGGCATCAAAGGCAAGGGGCAGGTAGAGGAGGTTCTGCTCAGAAAACAGGGGAAACACAGACGAGGGGAGGCGTGAGTGGAAGGAGGAGGAGATGAGCGTAGAAGCAAGCTCGGTGCGTGAGACGAGCATAGAAGGAGAGGAGGGGAGGCGAGTGGAGGGGGCGGGAGAGTGGAGCGTAGAAGAAGACAAGGCGAGTGGAGGAGGAGAGGGGGCAGGAGACGAGGCGAGTGGAGGAGGAGTGGAGCGTAGAAGGAGTAGAGGGGGCAAGAGACGTGAAGGAGAGTGGAGCGTAGAAGGTGTGGAGGGGGCAAGAGAGTGGAGCGTAGAAGGAGCGGAGGAGACGAGCACAGGAGACGAGGGAGGCATGAAACGAGTGGAGACGAGGGGAGGCATAGAAGGAGACGAGGGAGCAGCATAGGAGACGAGGGAGACGTAGAAGGAGACGAGGGAGCGTAGAAGGAGGCAATGGAAGCGTGAGATGAGCAAAGACGAGGGAGGAGACGAGGGAGGCATGAGACAAGCAGAGACAAGGGGAGGCGTGATTGCGGCCAACGAAATGGAGAGTGCACGCTCGGCTATTAGGAATGTTAGCGCAATTTCTTAGCCCCAAACTGAGGGGTCTGTTAGAGCGCCTTTGTCTAGTGGTAGCGGTTTTACTTCTCGGACTATTGGCTGTGATGCATGTGAAATTTGTATCTCAGGTATCCATCATATTCCCACTCTCCTTGTTTGGCTTAGGCGACTTGTTTATATTTAGTTTTCCTTTTATGATGGCAAGTCTATGTGTAAGAAATTTTATACGGATAAATCGCCGATGCACCGATGTGAAGAACTCGATAGTCCATCAATTGCAAAATTTTCTGTGTTCTGCAGACATTAACTCTATGAATGATTCACACTAACTCTCCATCAATAACCTCTCAGGCGTGAGGGGAGTGTAGGCGTGGTATGATGGCCTGTATGGCCCGTATGGCCATATCATGATTTAATGATATGGTATGGCGGTGTGTGTGTGTGGTGGTATGCACCCCCTTTGAGTCAGTCATAAAGGCTTAGAGCCGTCCATCCGAACCGCCTCAAAGTTGGCCACCTACAAGACGTCTGCTTGCGCCTCACCTGTGAGATCGAGCGATGGAGAGAAGAAGGGCCAGTGTTGGGAGAGAAGAAGACCATTGGGAGCTAGAAGTGGGTAGAGCTAGTCTGAAAAAACACATAACACTTTCCATAATAAAAACTTTTAGTAGTGGAGTAGTGGAGTATCTAGATTTTTTTGCCATTTCTAGATTATCCTCTACTAGATTTTTTGGCCGTCTCTCCTTCCTGTTTCCTGCCTGTTTTTTTTCATTTCTAGATTTTCCCATTCTCAAATTTCCAATTTCTCGTTTCTTGTTCTCTACTTTCCCTCCACACACTCGTCTTCCCATTTCTTCTGCTATGGACTTTCCCTCCATTCTTGGACTTCCTCCCACACACTCTCATTCCCGTTTCATGTGCTCTCGAGTTGCCTTCCATTCCTAGATTTGATGTTCTCGATTTTCTCTCCATTTGCAGATTTTCTCCCACACTCTCGTAAGAGATGGCTTCTAAGTATATGACATTCTTCTCCCAAAATCATGAAGAAAGATTGCAAGTGAAGGTGCATTCTAGTCATTGTAGAATCTCAGAAGAAAGGATTTGCCAGAACTTCAATTTGCAAAAGGGCAGGTTCCACCTGTTCCAAATGATTATAGAGGGACAAAATTGCACAGAGGATAGAAGAGTTCCAGTTCTGCTCCTTACTGATGGAACTATGGTGTATGACCTTGATGTGGATTATGGTACATTTGTGGAGATCTTGACTGTGGGTGCTAATGGAAGCATTGGTACAATGGAAGGAGAGATTGGGAGCCATTTTTCGTCTCCAAAAGATTTGAAGGACATGTCCTCTTGTCGGAATTTCTCCAAGCCGACTATACCAGCAATTCCAAAGCAACATGTGGATGTGAAATGGAAGGGCACCTCCTTTGTTGAAGAATCTAGCTTGAGAGAGAAGGTTATGCGGCTTGCACCAAAGTCCATTATTGCAAAATTCATAGAGCGTGATGATGAGCATCATCAGGTACACGATTTACCTTCTTATTATAATGGGAATATTGTTTTTGAGTTGCCTCCAGTGGATGCAAATGTGAGCGGAATGGATGGAATTCAACAGGCATATGATCCACAACTGATCAAGAACAAATCCCACTTCTATTCTATCTTTGTCAAAAATTGCTAAGATCAGGGTCAGTCATTGTGGAGGCTCATTTGAATGCACAAACCCATTATGTGGTTTCCTTCTAAGACACAATAGACCAAATACTCGAGAGTGGAGAGGTCGAATCATAAATGTTCCAGACATAGGAGACCTTGGTGCTGAGAATGGTACTCTTGAATGTTTACACTGTGAAGAATAGCCATTTTGTCCCTCTCAATGCTTTGCAAAAATATCTTACTGTGAGCCAAAAGATGTTGGATACACAAGATTGGCAATACATGTTGGTTACCATGATCATGATGTTTCTCCTCTTGAAAGCAGGTGTCAAGTAGCAAATACACGAAAATTTGTACAAGAAAAATATTGGAGCAAGAAAAGTTGAAAAAGAATTGGCAAAGGAAATAATATCCCATTATCTCGTCCGTAAACTGTCAGTGGATATGTGGGAGGACACGCCAGCTCCAAGGTTACACAAATCAAAGGAGGTTAGTTTGGAGCTTTGTTTGGTGTTCATTTTGAAATAATTTTGTAGTTTGCTGAAGCCCGAAATTGCTAAAATTTGCACATGCCATAATTGTTGTTAGGTTTCGGAGATGGATTCATGAGGCACTAACCACGACAAGATTCATTAGATTGCATCATTTACTTGAAGGAACATGTTAGATATGATTTTTTCCAAGGGTGTCTGTTTCCTGGTCAGAGTCTTTGGTTGAGTCCCAGCCTTGCTATGTGATGAAAATGTCTTGCAAGGGTAGAGGTTCGGGAGTCGATCTTGTCAATAGGATGCAACCTGGTAGTGATCTTGAAAAGGCTTGGGTACATTTTGACCATGTTCGCAGAGTGCGTGGTTGGACAACAATGGCAGCTCATGTTTATGATCCAAGGTAGATCCCTTTTTTTGTTATGTATTATTGTGATGTAATCAAAATTAAATTTGTTAGTGAAACAATGAGATCTTTGAATTGCAGTTTGAGAGAACTTTTGACAATTGCCACCTGTGAGTTTAAGAAAGAGGACACAGAGGCTCAGGTTCAATTTTGGAGAATCTTAAATGATGTTGTAAGAAAATGTGGATTTGCTGAGCCCAAAGTCTTTGGGTTTATGGTGGCTGATGAGGCACAAGCAAAATGGAGAGCAGTTCGCATTGTCTACAATGATGGCCCTGAGAATGTCATGGAGGCACGAGAGAGATCATGCATTTTCCATTGGGAACAAGGTCTCCAGAGAATCACCAATAAATATGTGCATGAAAGATTCAGAGAAACCCACTTGCAGCTATGCTGAGCATGGAGGGATGCACAAACAAGGGAAATTGCACAAGAGCAATCCCGAATCATTAGAACCTGGTGGAGAAATAACCATGTGAGTTCAAGTGACATTCCATTCTTGAATCAACGGATGTCATGGTGGGAGGATAGGATAGCTCATTGGGGTAACTTCATGGTATAGGTAAGTGTTTTGAGTTAACTATATGATGAACTTTTCCTTCATTGCATTTGATGCTGAGTTTATTGTGTATAAAATTAATTCATTACTTTGGATCAGATAATGGACACCGAAGCTCTGGCCAATACTCCTCGAACAAATCTAGTAGAGTCAAAACATGGGAGTTGGTTGGCATCCGAAGGATACATAAGACAAATCTCATTGTATGATGCTTGTGTTGGGGACTTGGCATCTGCATTGTTGTAGGTAGCAAGGTGTGAACAACATGTCCAAGGATTGCATATTGGATCTGGTCCTTCGTCGTTGGAGAACTTGCTTCAACAAATAGGCAATAGAAGATCAAGTTACATTAGCCCTCAGCAGGTAGTGAGAGTTGCAAATTCTGCAGTGAATGCTACTAGGATAGAAGCAGATGATCTACACCTCGTGGGAGATGTGGAGACTGTGAGACGAAAGAAAAGGTTGGGCGACCCCTCGGGGGTTGATGACTCTCATCGCCATGACTTTGAGTACGTGGTGCGTGCACGGAGAACCTTCCAGGCATCCACTAGAAGAGATTCTGAATTTGAAGACAGGTTGGGCATGCCACCATCAACACGCAATGTTGAGAGTACAAATCAAGCTAATGACCTGCACATGCGGGTGCATGAAGATGATGTTCATGATGTTTGTTGCACCATTCGTAAGGCAGAGCGAGGAAGCAAGGTGCGTTGTCAAGCATGTCTTTCGAGTGTCAGTTGCAAATGCGGAAAATTGATTAATGAGGATAGCTTGCAAGAAAATTTAGCACCTAGTTTCAAGGGAAGAATGAACCATGCCCATGGTCAACGAGTGCAATTGTTTTGGTTTTGTGGGGATGATGTGACACATTCATGGATTCCAAGCAACAAGATTATTGGTACTCCAATAGCTCCTGAAAAGTGGCCAGTGCAAGTAGGAGTATGTTTGACAAGTGTAGAAGTAAGGAAGCTACAAAGATCCGGGTTTCTTCTGGACGTTTCTAAGATTTCGGAGAACTCTGATGCAAATAACATACCTGGTGGTGGTACCAAACCTCTGAGAAAAAGTGACTCCTACCTCTAGCCGTCGCAAGATGAAGCATAGGACAAGCATTTCAAAGGCAGCTACAGACTGCATTGAACGCTCTTTCCATGTTGCAGCTAATGTGACCCCAGGAATGATGCACAAAGTGGATGAAGATGAAGAGTTCATGGTTAAAAGCTTTGAATCTGATCCTATGGGAAAGACATATACAGTGCGTGTTTGTAATGAACCATCATGTACTTGCAATGACTTCATTCAGCATGCATCACAAGGAATCAGTGCCTTGTGTCTTCTAGAACTTTGACATGAGGAAGGGTCAATAGGATGCAAACATGCATGTGAATGCAATATTTCTATTACTTCTTTATGTTTCCCTAAACCCCTACGGAGGGTTTCTATTTGGAGAGTTTTTTACTACGAGTTTGTGAGTTCTCTGTTAGTTGTTTATGTTTTCCATTTAAGGGGGTTTTTTTTGTTTATGTTTGCAAGTTCTCTATTAGTTGTTGATGTTTACCATTTAAGGGGAATTATATTTTATACTCACTAGGCGGGATTCTATTTGGCGAGTTTTTTTCCTAACAACTTTGGCAAGGATTCTATTACTTCTTTATGTTCTTAGGAGCAAAAAAACTCACAAACTCGCTAGGAAAATACTCGCCAAATAGAATTCTCTGAACTAGATCAGGTGAACAAAAGGGTGATGCATTTCAATGCCACGCATGTAAGGACCATGTGGTTATTAGATTTATTAGATACCGTATATCATGCCAAATGTTGCATTTATGTGGTGCTTTCCTATGACGGAAGCAGGAACACATTGGAAGAAAACAAATGGTCGGTGGCTTCCCCTTGACTCTATTGATGAAGATAATACAGGGGTAAGTTTGTTTATAAATGTTGATCAGAGAGATGTCAAGAATGTGACTACTATCACATTGCAATGGACTCTAAGGGACGTGCGAGAACACCTATTGGTCATGGAGGATGGCATGTCAGAGTCCTCCGAGTTTACGTTAAATGGTGAAAAGATCGACCCCGATGTGTAGAGACGTGCATGGATAGTGCTAATTTCATTCCTCCTGCAACTTTGAAGATAGTAAACAACATACTTGACTACTGCAACATTCAATTATTTGCTATTTCTTAGTTCTTGTTTCAAGAAATGAAGGAGATTGAAAATATGGTGTAATCTATTTTGACATTTCTTTCTTGTGCTTTCATATTAAAAAAATTTCAAAAAAAATTAGGGACTTCATGATTTAGGGCTTTAACTCTTAGGGTTTTCATATATATAGAGGTAAGAGGTATTTTTACATTTATTTCTTACTTTCACTTTTAGAGAGCCATAGAAACTCCCACTCTCAAAACTATCTCACTCCCTCAGTCTCTGTTTCCACGGGTTCAACAAGAGTTGTGTTCCATGCCTTCATCTCGCAAGCTGTATTTGTAGATCGTGAGGAAGAGCTCTTTAGGGTGTTTGACAAGACCTTAGATGTCCTAGGCACATACATGCGAGCCAAGGATGACATCAAAGATCTCATCAACTATATGCATGAGAATTTCGCTGAGTTTGCATATCAGCTTGATGAGTCTTCAAAAACATGGGTTTCTTTAGATAACGTCAAGTGTCTATTTACGGAGGAATGTAGCTGCCTAATTTCTTTGGGGGCTCTTACTCCTAGTTTCACTCTATTTGGCTTCCTCACTCTTGGTAGAGGACGTACAGGTACCCTCACGTGGCTCCATGACCTCCTATCTGCTTTGAACTTCTTCCACCGCTCTTCTCTTGCTTGTTCTTCATCACTGTGTGCATCCTCCTGGCGTACCTATTCCTTTTGTGGCATATGCTTTAGTCCTTCTTAGGTGGTGGCAAGGGACCCTTGGCATCGGTATATGTCCAAGGTTGGCCATATAACAGGAAGAGGAAATATGGTCGACTTCCTTGTTGTCTGCTTTCCAACAAGAGCCTTGGCAAGGTTCTTAATGTCAACAAGATTTCCAAACACGTTTTGCTCTTTAGTTTGGATAGCTGGGGGAGACTCTTGTAGGCCAAGGGACTTCTCATGGCAAGGGGACTTCTCACGGGGAGGAGACTTCTCATGGGGATGGGACTTCTTACGGGGAGGAGACTTCTCATGGGGATGGGACTTCACGGGGAGGGGACTTCTCATGGGGAGGGGAGGTGTAAGGAGTCAGGGTTGGGCTCACAGGAGAACTTCTGAGCGTGCTCATACGAGTCTAGGGAGGGCTCACAGGTGATAGGGATGTTGTGGTAAAGGCCGATGTGGCCCTTTACCATATGTACCATTTGAATAGTCCTTATTCATTTTGATATATATAAGAGGTTGGAATAAGGTGGTCACCCCTTTTGTGACCCATACCCTGTGTGTTCTCTCTCTTGCTCTCTCACCCCTTTGTGTGCTGCCCTTTCCTACTCCCACAATTGGTATCAGAGCTTGGTTGAGCTTGGTGGAGTGTGGCCAACAAGGAGAGAGCCCGGTGGAGCTTCAAGCGGTGCATCCCATGAGCAGGAGTGGCCTGCAGATTTCCTAGAGCTGGAAATCGGATCTTGAAGAAAGAGGCAAAGCTGCTTGTGCAAGAAGAAAGGGGCAAATCCCTTTTCTTGGTATTTGCTGTGGGCATTTCCTATGTGCAAGAGCTTAAGTAAAGGTAGAGGGGGTAGAGGACTCCCCCCACTACACGGACAAAAGAGAGACAGGCTCCCAGTGAGCTAGAAGACCACTCAAGACACAAAAATCAAAGGTTTCCCTTGAAAATCACAGGCTTGGTCAACGTGATTTTTTTTGGCACGGACAATCGACGAACTCATAGACGCAGGTGCCGTGTTGACAGAGGCCCAGACGAGGTTGCAGACGCCCGTCTACAGCAGCCCGTGAGCTGCAGACTCGGAAGCATAGCAAAAAAAGGACCCAATATGTCACATTCTGTCAACTGGAGAAAGTAGCAACAAACCCACAAGGCTGTCATTTGCAGGATGAGAAGGGTGGCATCGAGGAGTATGCAGCAGCCCGTTTGCTAGACAATTATGTGAGGAAGGTTGAAGGAGCTGGTTCCAGGGAAACAATGTTGGAGGAGCGTCCGTCTATATCCGGACAATTGAGAAGGAGCTCTGGAAGCTCAGAGGAGCTTGAAGGCGGCGAGAGGGAGCTCGTGAAGGCAGACAAGCTTTGAGTGTACAGCTTGATCCAAATTCTTTCCAAGTCCCTTGACAGTCTGAAAAAGTGAGCAGGAGGCCATTTTCAGGTGCGAATACCAGTGAATACGTAAGGATTTTGGACCTGTAGTTAACTAAGAAGTTGTTGAGCTTCCTACAAGCTACAACTTTGCTGCTCATAGCTTTGGCATCCGGTCTTTTGTTGCAAAGATAATGATGCTCAAAAATAGGGACAGCATGGCATTTGTGCCCAAGTAAGCTCCTCTTTCCACCATCCACTTACCTTTCTTTTTGGAAGTTGGCAAATCCCACCATTGGGTGGTTGATGTGTGCCTTGAACACTTGGTAGAGTGGAAGTGAGGTCTGGTGTAGGAATTGTCACTATAGTGAACATTTGGGGCAAACTTGTGCCTCGGGATTTACCTTCAGTCCAAGATTGGATGCTTTGAAGTGTGGCAAATGCATTGGAAGTGATGCCAAGTTGGATGCATATATGCACTAATGCAAAGGTGATGCAGTAAATGCACTTTGGGACACTTGCAATCACTCTTTATTCTCTGGTATGCAATTTACAGAAAGTGGAAAATGCCTTTGATGCAACAGTAAATGCATGGTTTATGCTTCACAAGTGATGCGGTACATGTTTTGACACTTGTGGTTGGATGCTCTATTCCTCACAAGTTGTGAGGGATAAAAAGTGAGCAGGAATTTACAACCATCTGGCAAGACACCACTACACCGTGCACGACATCTCGAAGCGTGAGACATCGAGATCTGAGGCGACCGCTAATAGGTGGCAGCAATTCTACAAGGCTTGGCCTGCAGGTGTCTTGTATGTCTTTACGGAGCGAGGCGTTCGCTGGATGTATAGCCCTCCACCCAGCTTGCTAGCCCCTGTTCTGAGATTCCCCAGGCAGTGAGCTGGGTTTTCTGAAATCAGGCTAGTTGACAAGCAGTTTCTTTTTCTGGCATTTCTTCCACATCAGCAACCCCCAGTTGACTGATTTGTATGGTTGGTTTTTTCAAGCATTAATAGAACTTTCTCTCTCTAGGGAAAAAAATGGAAAATGAGCCAAAAACACACACAAACTCATCCTCTAAAAGTAAAACAAGCACTGCAGTAAACTTATGATAGTCACCACAGGGTTGAAAATCATAAACTTCATCGTGCATAGCAGGGACGAACTGCTATGGTATTCTCACTGACATCATCAGCAACCAACAGTAATATAGCGATTGTACAACAATACTCTCACACATGGGTCTTGTTTTCCTTGGCTCACAATGTTATTTTGGTTGATTTTATTAAATATGTGAATACATAAGGGGCATTTACTCATGGATACATAAGGGACATTTATCATGGATACATATTAAATGTTTGATGATGAAAAAAAAGCATCTTTGATGATATAATAAATGTCTCATGATAGGAATGAGATAACTTGTCTTCAATCACTTTATTTCATAGATTTAAATGTATTCAAGATCTATCCTCTCATATGTCTCTCACATTATGGTCTTGCATCTTTTACTTCACTCAATCGACAACCCACCTCTCTAAGTTTATTTAATCAGTTTCACTTTATTTGAAGTCTAACTTATTATGTACAATAAATATCTCATGATGAGAATCTAATAATTATATCATTCTTGTGTTCCATCACTTTATTTTATAGATTTCAATGTACTCAAAATCTACTTACAGGTCTTGCATTACAGTCCTGCATCTGCAAGTCTAACTTATTATATACAATAAATATCTCATGATGAGAATCTAATAATTATATCATTCTTGTGTTCCATCACTTTATTTTATAGATTTCAATGTACTCAAAATCTATCGCCTCACATGTCTCGTGTTACATCTGTTACTTCACACAATCTAGTAGTCTAGCATTCTCCAACCATCATCTTAGCAACATCTCAGCCTCTCCCAATTCTTTATTCTAAATCTTCAATCTCACATTATGAGTCTTCAGTTCTATAAATCCCTCTCTAGTCGTTCGTCTTCTACATCTCACCCGCAGCCTTACAACCAAACACTTCTTCCACTTTGCTCTCATTACCTTCCTCCTCTCCTCAAGCTTACTCCTTCCATCTTGCCCACCACCATAGCCTTTTAGCCAAACACTTCTTCCACTTTGCCCTCATTAGCTTCCTCCTCTCCTCAAGCTTACTCCTTCCATCTTCCCCAACACTTCTTCTACTTTGCTCTCATTACCTTCCTCCTCTCCTCAAGCTTACTCCTTCCATCTTGCCTGCAGCCTTACAGCCAAACACTGCTTCCACTTTTCTCTCATTACCTTCCTCCTCTACTCAAGCTTACTCCTTCCATCTTGCCCACAGCCTTACACACAAACACGTCTTCCACTTTTCTCTCATTACCTTACTTCTCTCCTCAAGCTTACTCCTTCCATCTTGCCTACAGCCTTACTCTGGAACTTGAGTCTACTCCCATTATCATTCTTGCACTCATCTCATAGCCTTACTCTCAAACTCTTCTTCCATCTCGCCTTACTCCCTCACTATCTCTTGTTCCTGTGGTCCATATTCTCGTAGCTTAAAGCTTCATGGATCTTTTTGAAGTCATCAATTTCGTGGAGGAAGCCATTAGCACCAACAAAGATTGGATCGCCGAGAACAAGGCGAATAGGGATAGAGAAAGAGACATCGAGCTCCATTAACCTCGGATAAAAAGGAGGAGTTTGCTGCTCAGAAGCGACTGGAGAAGGAGGAGAGAGGGAAAATCAGTAGGTTTGCTAGCAAAATAGATAGATTACTTTCATATAGGAGAGAGCTAATAGACTATCTAAGTGAGGTTACTTCGCGTATGGCTCGTTATGGGAGATTTCCACCTCAGGAAGCGCAAGCCATACGAAATCAAGAAAGTTCTATATAGGATAAAATTTATAATTCTTTACTTCTCTTCTGTAGTTTTAACTACATCGATCATGATGAGACGATCTCAGCTCTTGAATGGGTTGAATCTAGGATATCAATGGTGGAAAATATTAATGCCTTCCAGTGAGAGGCTTATTGTAACTTTTGGTCTTTGTTAACACCATTATAAATATTGAGAGAGTTTGCTTAATATTGTAACTTTTGAAGGTGTTTGTTAACACCATTGTAAATATTACGAGAGTTTACAACTGTTGAATCTTATCTGTTGGTGTAACTTATCTGTGTCACGTTAAATTTTATAATTTTGAATTCATCTCCTTTAAAAATCTCTAAAAAATTATTTGTTTTTATGTTTTCATCTATGCTTTGAAGAGTGGGTTTTTTCTTAAATTTTATCCAAAAAATAGTCCAAAAGTATATGTAAAAATGAATTTGTACATTGACAAGTCCAAAATTAATGAAAAAAGTGTTGCATGCGGATTTGCATGAGGAAATTTACATGGTACAGCCAGAAGGCTGTGAGGAAAAGGACAAAGAGCATTTGGTTTTCAAGCTGAAAAAGAGTCTCTAGTTCTCCGATGATGAAGGACTCTTTTTGGTGCTTCAAATGCCAAGAAGAGTAAGGAAGATATTGGTACCTATTCAACTCTTTCCGATAGCAACTAGAAGAGAGCTTTCCTGTGATAGAAAAATATGGCCCCTTGAAGAGGTAAATGTCCAAAATATCAACAGAGGCTGTAGAGTAGCATGGGGTAATTCTGATGTGGTCCTAAAAATCTTTTCTATAATCTTCAATGTATTTGTCTAGATCAAAAGAAGACCTTACCCATAAGCCGAATGCATCATCAATGTAGTGCCTGTAATATAATAGCTCTGAATGAGGCTATTTAATTTCCTGCATGTTCTCCATGTGACAAAGGAAAAGGAAAGCATATACCATGGCAGAGTTGCTTCCCATAGCTGTTCCTCTTATCTATTGCCAGAATCTGTTGTCGAATTTCAAGTAGTGATTTTTTAAAAGCAAAGTGACAAGAGACATGATGAGGTTCAGCTCCATTGTCTTGAAGGCATTCTTGATCATCTGCCACAAGGCTATGAGACCTTCATTAGTTGGGATACTAGGATATAGAGATTCCATATCAAAGGTAAAGAGAATGACATCTTTTGATAGATGCAATTCAGATATTTCTTTCAGCAAAGTGATAGAATCCTTGAGGTGCTATTTATGTCAAAGAAGAATCGAAAAAAGTTTGTGGTGCAACCAAATAGAAGCATGCTCAAAGACAAAACCATTGTAAGAGCAAATTGGTCTGCCCACCAATGTGGGTTTGTGGATCTTCGGGAGCTCTAATTAGGTGTTGTGTAAACAAAAAATATCTTTTGCAAAATGTCAAAAACCAATCCAAGCTCATAAAATAGGAGATATAGTTTCATAAGATTCCGTTTCACACGATTTATAAGTATTTTTGCAATTAAAATGCAGGTTGAATTGTGACCAAGTGTTGCATTAAATTCACCAAAAAATTTGTCTTAAGAATGAAGAAATCCAAAAGACTTAAAAGTCTAAACTCTTTAAGGTTTTTTTCATAAACATTAGGTTTTTGTTCAAACATAAGCCCAAATTGGTATATGGTCAAAGTGATACATGAACCAGAACCCACTTCTTTTGAGCAAACCATGGGAAAAGAAAAATGGGAGAAAGCCATGGATGAAGAAATGGATGCCTTGGAAGCAAATGCTACATGGGAATTGGTGCCTTTGCCTAAAGACAAGATTGCAATTGGCTGCAAGTGGGTTTATAAGGTGAAGCACAATGCAAATGGTTCTGTGAATAGATACAAGGCAAGATTAGTTGTCAAGGGGTATGCAGAGACATATGGCATTGATTATGAAGAAACATTCAGTCTGGTGCAAGGATGGCAACCGTAAGAGCAATCATTGCTATGGCTCCATCAAAGGGATTGACCATTTTTGAGCATTTTTAGGGTTATTTTTGGGCTAACAGACCCAGTCCCCGAAAATCAATTTTTTTATTTTGTGGGCTTTTGACACTTGGAAATGCCCCAAGAGTAATCCCATAGGCAAAGAGGACAAAAAGTGGTTAGCCCCCACTATAAAAGGGGAGCTTCTCTCATTTGTATTCTACATTTTGGGTGTTCCACTGATGAGCTTGAGAATATCAAGCAAAACTAGTTTGGAACAAAGCACCCATTTGTACTACAAAGAGGATTTCTCTCTTTGTGTCTTTTTGCTTTGCATTCTTTCACATGTGCTTGCTTGTTAAGCGTCTATCCGTCATCGGGTTTGGGTTCGCCTTAAAAAGGCTAGCTGATATCACCAAGTGTCATGCACAATTGTCAAAAAACACGCCCTTTCGCACAATCTTGCATGTGATTTTTCACAAGCACTCACCATTTCAACACTTCTGGCTTACAGAAAGCGCACTGCACTTTCTGTTTCACACTTTTTTAAGTGCACTCCACCGTGCACGTAATCGGCTCTCGGAGCACTACAGCTTTAAAAGATTTTTGTCCTTGATAGCAAAAGTGTGTGTGTGTGTGTGTGTGTGTGAGAGAGAGAGAGAGAGAGAGAGAGAGAGAGAGAGAAAATGGCCTTGAGGGGTCCCCTTTAGTGGTAGCAAGGACCATATCGACATCCCATATCAGGCATCCTGGATATTGTATAATGTATGTCGATATGGCACTTGCTCCTAAGGCCATATCATCAATTGCATTTTCTAAATTTTAATTATATTTTTCTAGATGTATCTCCATGCAACCACCATGCTAGGTTGTTGGAGCTATTTTAGTCCTAAACCAAGGAAATTATAGTCCTACTTTATTGATATTTATTCCTTGTTGCAATAAATCATAAATGAGGGAAAAAGTATTTCGAGCCATCGTGGTGACTGGAGGCTTGGTGGTGCCATCCAGATAATCAACGACAATACATCGAGTAAAAATTGAGCAAAAGAGATTACATCTACATCCAATAATAGGTTTTATAAAAAGTAACAACTTATACTGAGTAAAAATTGAACATAAAATCTTACAGTTATAAAAACTCAGCAATTGCTGAGAGCCTTAGAGACCAAAAGATTACACATAGTGACCATAACAACTAAGTGCATAAAAATTAACAATGGTGCATACTGAGAGCCTCAAATTGAACAAAAGAGATTACATTTGTTAAAAGTCAGCAATTGCTGAGAGCCTTAGAGACCAAAAGATTACATCTAGTGAGCCAAAATATCATTAAGAGCCTTAGAGGCCAAAAGATTACATCTAGCCATTGTTGAGTGGTTATGAGTCTCGTTGAGCAAGAGGGTATTTGTACAACTCAATATTGCCACCAGTCCAACTTGCTGCATTCGTTTTTGCGGAGCTAATAGAGGAGATGATGGTGAGACCAAAGGCCATGCACATTGCCAGGACTTAGATTACGGAGCCCCCAATAAGACGAGTGTACTTTGTTGTGAAAAACTTGAGCGCATCATCAATGTCCAAGGGGAATCCATATAGCATAGCCAGAGGCCAAAGTTGGTCATGCCATCCAAGGTGGTGACATGCACATGTGGGGGGAATTGACTGAGGGTTTGAAGGGTGTCCAAAAGAGCCAGCATTTCCAATCTTACTGAGTGCAACGCGATCACCTTATACGAGAAGGCTCCTCCCGTGTCTCTATCACAGGCATTCCTGCTGCAGAAAATGATGGCACTTCTGAAGCATCATTCCCTCCAGAGAAAGCTGAAGCTATCAATGACTGGGTTACATCTACAACAGCCTCCAAATTTCCTGCAGATGCCAGTCTACAATATCGGCGCTCCACCGCAGTCAATCCATTAGCCTCAGACGCACTCTAATTTTGATAACGTTACTTCATCTGATCGAGTGCATCCTATGCTTATGCTTCGGCCAGTACAATGGCTTAAAGCCTCCGGTTTCCAGGCAACCTCGAAAGATGGCTTATTAAAGTCTGTGCATGCTCCTTATGCTCTCACGACAAAAGATGATGAAAGCATGCCAGTAGAACAGCAACAGTTGAATTCGTGCAAGTCACATAATATTACTGTCCAAGAATGTCTTGACGCATGCTACACCGCTCTCTACAACCTACAATTGGCAGTTGGTAAGCTCGACCGCAAACTCCATCATGTTCTAACTGAATTACAGCATTCCGGTCTTGCTTCCTCTACACACCACTCTATGTATAGTTCTTTTCCCCCTGCATTGCCTCCATCCTCTGGTAGCCCCATAGATACTATACCCACTTTCATGCTTTGGCCAGTCTCTTCTTCTTCTGGTTGTGAACCTTCCCAATGGTTAGATCCAGCCCATCTTATCATTCGTGCTTTCCGCTGGACCAACCAAGATGATGATAATGTTGAAGAAGTTCCTCCTATTTCTTTTATTCCACTTGATCCTACTCTTTTCTTTCCATATGTCACCCCTGAAGCCCCGCCTGTGCATACTCCGACTGTACGTGAACAAGCTCCTCCTGCACCTATTCTTGAACCCGATTCTCCACCACGTCCTGAGTCTCCCAGTATTCTATCAGTCAGTTCCTCTTCCTCTGTTTCTCCTTTCTTGTATATGAACCAAGGAGTTAAACCTGAGCCGGTGGATGAAGATCCCCAACCTTCTACTTCGGCTCCCCCTCCGCAAGCACAAAAGCAGCCCTGGCATGGAAAACGCACTGCCTTTTATGATTCCCCAGGTGCCCAGTTTATACGTGGTGAATTCCAAACACATTATACTGATGGTGATCTAAACGAGCAAGCTGATCTACGGAGACGCCTTCAGCATAAGTCATTCCCCGGATACATAATGAATATTGATGCAGTTTCTCCGCAGGCCATGAAGGATATCTTGAAAATATTCTACAGCCATATGATGTCTTTGGTTACAATATATAGATGGAATCCACGAGACGCTGCGGTTGAAACAACAAAGGGTTTCACTAGAGTCATTGCCAATTGGTTGGAATTCGTGTTAGAGGAATCTAAAGAACAGATCTTTTCCAGTGTGGATGGCAACCACCAACCTAACGCTCCTGACGCCCTTATACTGGCAATCTCAAATCAATTCTTGCCGACTTTCACAGACGATCGTGCGCAAGCCTCTAATGAGTTTTCAGCACTCAAGCTGTGCGACCTATTTTAACTTGAAGCCTACAACGCCCATGTGCAACAGCTAGTTTATCGCGCAGGCATTTTTGCAGACACATCTGCGAAAAGACACTATCTGTACAGTCTCCCACATTAGTTAGGCGAGGCCATCATGACGCTCATTGAGGCGCAAACAAAAATTGTCAACATTGACAATAAGCGAACCGAGATACAGAAAACAGTAGCTGATTTCACTTTTGCGAATTTGTTTCAAATGGTCTAAGTGTACATTCGTCGTCAATGTATAGAATACTCTCTACGCCGAAAGCTCAAGAAAATCGGCCTTGTATCTCCAACAATGTATGAGCAGTTTGTAGGTCATCACGACTTCTGTCCTCCTGTATCTACTCGTTCCTCCAGGCGTCCTCACTATTCTAAAACACTATCTCCTAAGTGCTCTTGTGGATCCTCTCAGTTTCCTAAGATTCGCAAGCTTCGTTGGTGCCGCCGCTATTCGCGCAGACCTCAAAGGTTTCTCCGACGCCGCAGCTTCAATAATAATCGCAAGCAAGCTTCGTCAGCATGTTTTATATGTGGTAAAAAGGGTCACTTTGCCAAGGATTGCGCTCAGTAGCCTCGCAACCCGCAACAGCACCAACTCAAGGGTTTCTTTGCAATGATTAATCAACCAGAGAATTGGGAAGTTGTTTCACAAGGTGCCATAGATGAATCTCTCTTTGAATGTTCAGAGTCGGATACTCCCCAATGCTTCCATTGTTAGCTCCATCCTAAAGATTCATCTAACCACCATTATTATGAGGATGATCCAAATGTATATAGCTTCATGAATTATCCACAGCATCGAGGCTCTCGTATCGACATTGATATCACTTCCGCCTCTAATGACGAAGATGGTCCTAAAGAAGCTGAAGCATACATCAGTTGAAGTTCTGCTCGTGGTCGTGCCAGAGCTAAGGGGTTCCGGCATAGTTTCCATACTAGAGACCTTGTAACCTCTGAAGAGTTGTCTGATTCTTCCCAAGCTCCTTCCACTATGTACAGATTACCTCCCACAAGTCAATACTCTGGTCCTTCTGTATTTCGTCCCCCTCATAATGTTCATGACTCTTCCAGTTTCCTCCCTTCTCCATTCTGGCGTACACCTGTTCATACCCTTTCCGCTCCTCCTCCGCCTCTTCCATCAGCTACTCAACATACTCCCTCTCATCCTCCTTGTTTTAATCAATTTGAAAGTCTAGGAATAAGCATAGATGGCCTTCGTACTCATCTGAAGCTCATTACAGATAATTGCCAAAAGCTTCAGTCCTCCATTGATTCCCTTGACCATAAGGTCAGCGAACATCTAACCCAATGCTCTCTGTACACTACACAGCCATCCTTCTATTTTCTCTTTCCACGACTTCTTCCAACAACTTGCTCCTCCTGTCCGTAATTCCATGAAGACTTGGTTAGTCAGAGTTCAAATTAAACCTGAGGGCATTGTACCATATTTCCGCATTGCCCTTGTTGATATAGGTTCTGGATTCAATGTTTGTAAATATCATGCTCTCCCTTCCTTTTGCTAGCAAACTCTTGAGTCGCATGAACAAATGAAAGGATCTACTATGGGCGGTGGCATCATTGCATGTAAACGGTTTGCCTCTGGTATTCCTATCTCTCTGGCTGATCATCCCACAGTTATTGATTTCTACCAGTTAGAATCTCAAGGGGTTGATCTTGTTATTGGTACTGACTTTCTCAATCGTCACCTTTCTTTTGGCCTTTCCACTGATCAAATGGTTCTAACAATTGGTGGCACATGGGTACATATTCCTACAAGAGAGAAACTCAAGAAGGTTTTAAAACCTTTGGAGGAAGACCTTCAGATTGTCAGTAAATGTGATCCTTCTTCTCCATTTACTGAGCCACCCTCAGAGTTTGCTTCAACACACAATTCTTCCCCTCTCCCAGCAGCAACGGAGTTCAGTCCTCAAGCCTTTCCTGATGCTCGACAACCTATGGAAGGTGCTAAACTCGATGACTACATCAAGGGACTGCTCTATGCTGAAGAACATAAGAGCTTGAGAAAGAGCACCCACACTCTACACATGTGCTCTTCATTACAACAGATGCAAGAACGGTTTGTTAACGATTGCAGCAGTGAATCTCCTCTTGGATTTAAGCATGTTTTTTAGCATCACGTTTCTCTTCCACTCAAAGAAGGTTCTAAACCCTTTAAGGAGAGTCCATATGGTTTCACTCATCAAGATGGAATACTCAGTAATCAGGAGATTGTTGAACTGCTGGACATGGGTATTATTTCTGAATCCAGATCAGAATGGGTTGCAGCAGCTTTCTACGTCAACAAGCATTCTGAACAAAAGAGAGGAAAAAAACGTCTTGTTATCAATTACAAGCCTCTAAACAAATGTTTGGTTTCTTTGTCGCATCCCATTCCCAACAAAGAGTATCTTACGTAGAAGATCACTGGAGCAACGATCTTCTCGAAGTTCGATCTCAAAGCTGGATTCCCAGGCAACTGGTTTTGAGGCAACCTCGGAAGATGGCTTATTAAAGTTTGTGCATGCTCCTTATGCTCTCACGACAAAAGATGATGAAAGCATGCCAATAGAATAGCAATAGTTGAATTGGTGAAACTCACATAATATTGCTATCCAAGAATGTCTTGATGCATGCTACACTGCTCTCTATGACCTACAACTGGCAGTTGGTAAGCTCGACCCCAAACTCCATCATGTTCTAGTTGAATTACAGCATTCTGGTCCTGCTTCCTCTACACACCACTCTGTGTATAGTTCTTTTTCCCCTGCATTGCCTCCATCCTCTACTAGCCCCATAGATACTATACACACTTTCATGCTTTGGGCTTCCAAGTCTCCTTGGTCCCAAGTTTCCTTGTTTCCATCTTCGCATGCCTTCTCCATATTTCCTTCTTCCATCTACTGATCTTCCTTTCTGTGTTACTTACGAACTCTTCTACACCTCCGAATGCTCTTCTCCTCTCCTGCGCACTTCTCCTCCCACTCCATTTCCCATTTACGTTTGTTTCATCCAGGCTTCTTCGCCCAGCTTTACGTTCTCCCTTCCTCTTGGCATCATCCTCGGCTCCTGCACGTTTTCTATCTAGTGTGTCTCTACGCTCTACATTCTCTTCACCCTTCTTATAGCTTATCGCTGATTGGTGGTTTTCTGTTCCCATTTGGTATCAGAGCCTTGTCAGTTTGTTTGTGAGAATTCCAAAAGGCGCTACTTGTGCTCCCCGTGAGAGAGCCGTAAGAGGTTGAGCCTACTAGCGTAAGGATCTGCTCCGTTCATTCCCAAAGTTTCTAGTTACCATGGCCAGTATCATCTGATCCCTGTCTGCCCGTATCTCTGCTCCCCACTCCGCCTCCAACTCTACTGAAATCACTGAGTGCAAGAATATTTGGAACCTGCCAACGATTGATCCCGAGGAAGTCTATAAGTTCTCTGCGTTCCAATTTAAGGCTCTCACGCATGTGAAGATTTCTGAGGTTTGCATAAACATTGCCGATGAAGGCAATTCTGGTATTTATCTTTCGTTGTTTACCCCTCAGGAAATCGAATCCTTTGTACATACTGGATATCATTATATTCATTATGGGTGTTTTGTTCTAGCAATAGAACCTTTGTTTCGTTCTGGTATCAATGCTACTTGTATGGCTAGCCTAGTGGACACTCGCCACCTAAACCTTAAGGATGCTCGCATAGGCTTGGTTCATGGTAGCCTTAACAAGGAGCCTGTCTATACTGTTGTATATCCCAACTTTAAAATGTCCCTTCATGACCCTTATCTTGCTACAGCCCTTCGCCTACATGTACAGGTCAAAGGTCTATCAATGAAGCCCCGCTCTAAGCATTGTGCTATACACGTCCATTCTGTGAATTACCTAGTCTCCACTATAAATCCTATTCCTCGTAATATCCGTCCTAAGGATGAATGTATTTTATATGGAAAAACTAATGCTGAGATCACCAGGTTTCCTTTTGATGCTCTTCCCATGCTAGATGAGTGGGAAATGGATTATCGTCATATTCTCGATGAAGCATTTTCTCAGCTCCCACAGTTCCAGGTTGAAGACACGCAGTCCAAATCTTTGATTCGCAGGCATTCACCTCATGAGCATGGCAAAAGAGTCATGCGCTTATCATTTCCTGCTTCCTCCCGTGTCTCTATCGCAGGTATTCCTGCTGCAGAAAATGATGGCACTTCTGAAGCATCATTCCCTCCAGAGAAAGCTGAAGCTATTAATGATTGGGTTACATCTACAACAGCCTCCAGATTTCCTGCAGATGCCAATCTACAATATCGGCGCTCCACCCCAGTCAATCATCAGCCTCAGACGCACTCTAATTTTGATAATGCTACTTCATCTGATCGAGTGCATCCTATGCTTGTGCTTCGGCCAGAACAATGGCCTAAAGCCTCCGGTTTCCAGGCAACCTAGGAAGATGGCTTATTAAAGTGTGTGCATGATCCTTATGCTCTCACGACAAAAGATGATGAAAGCATGCCAGTAGAACAGCAGCAGTTGAATTGGTGCAACTCACATAATATTGCTGTCGAGGAATGTCTTGATGCATGCTACACCGCTCTCTACGACCTACAACTGGCAGTTGGTAAGCTCGACTGCAAACTCCATCATGTTCTAACTGAATTACAGCATTCTGGTCCTGCTTCCTCTACACACCACTCTGTGTATAGTTCTTTTCCCCCTACATTGCCTCCATCCTCTGCTAGCCCTATAGATACTATACCCACTTTCATGCTTTGCGCTTCCAAGTCTCCTTGCTCCCAAGTTTCCTTGTTTCCATCTTCGCATGCCTTCTCGATATTTCCTTCTTCCATCTACTGATCTTCGTTTCCGTGTTACTTACAAACTCTTTTACGCCTCCCAACGCTCTTCTCATCTCTTGCGCACTTCTCCTCCCACTCCATTTCCCGTTTACGTTTGTTTCATCCACGCTTCTTTGCCCAGCTTTACGTTCTCCCTTCCTCTTGGCATCATCCTCGGCTCCCGCACGTTTTTTGTCTAGTGTTTCTTTATGCTCTACATTCTCTTCACCCTTCTTATAACTTATCGCCGATTGGTTGTTTCCTATTCCCATTTGGTATTAGAGCCTTCTCAGTATGTTTGTGAGAATTGCAAAAGGCGCTACTTGTCCTCCCCGTCAAAGGCCAGAGGAAGCCATAAGAGGTTGAGCCTACCAGCGTGAGGATCTGCTTCATTCATTCCCAAAGTTTCTAGTTACCATGGCCAGTATCATCCGATCCCTGTCTGCCCGTATCTCTGCTCCCCGCTCCGCCTCCAACTCTATTGAAATCACTGAGTGCAAGAATATTTGGAACCTGCCAACGATTGATCCCGAGGAAGTATATAAGTTCTTTGTGTTCCAATTTAAGGCTCTCAAGGATGTGAAGGTTTTCGAGGTTTGCATAAACATTGCTGATGAAGGCAATTCTGGTATTTATCTTTCGTTGTTTACCCCTCAGGAAATCGAATCCTTTGTACATACTGGATGTCATTATATTCATTATGGGTGTTTTCTTCTAGCAATATAACCTTTGCTTCATTCTGGTGTCAATGCTACTTGTATGGCTAGCCTACACTCGCCACCTAAACCTCAAGGATGCTCACATAGGCTTGGTTCATGGCAGCCTTAACAAGGAGCCTGTCTATACTGTTGTATATCCCAACTTTAAAATGTCCCTTCATGACCCTCATCTTGCTACTGCCTATATGTACAGGTCAAAGGTCTGTCAATAAAGCCCCGCTTTGAGCATTGTGCTATACACGTCCATTCTGTGAATTACCTAGTCTCCACTATAAATCCTATTCCTCGTAATATCCATCCTTAGGATGAATGTATTTTATATGGAAAAACTAATGCTGAGATCACCAGGTTTCCTTTTGATGCTCTTCCCATGCTAGATGAGTGGGAAATGGATTATCGTCATATTCTCGATGAAGCATTTTCTCAGCTCCCACAGTTCCAGATTGAAGACATGCAGTCCAAATCTTTGATTCATAGGCATTCACCTCATGAGCATGGCAAAAGAGTCATGCGCTTATCTTTTCCTGCTTCCTCCTGTGTCTCTATCGTAGGAATTCCTGCTGCAGAAGATGATGGCACTGCCTTTTATGATTCCCCAGGTGCCCAGTTTATCCATGGCGAATTCCAAACACATTATACTGATGGCGATCTAAACGAGCAAGCTGATCTGCAGAGACGCCTTCAGCATAAGTCATTCCCTGGATACATACTGAATATTGATGCAGCTTCTCTGCAGGCCATGAAGGATATCTTGAAAATATTCTACGGCCATATGATGTCTCTAGTTACAATTTACAGATGGAATCCACGAGAGGCTGCGGTTGAAACAACAAGGGTTTCACTGGAGTCATTGCCAATTGGTGGGAATTCTTGTCAGAGGAATCTAAAGAACAGATCTTTTCCAGTGTGGATGGCAACTACCAACCTAACGCTCCTGACGCCGTTATAGCGGCAATCTCAAATCAATTCTTGCTGACTTTCACAAACGACCGTGCGCAAGCCCCTAAACCCTAAACCCTAAACCCTAAAGCAGTCCGACAAATTAAGGACAAGATCCAAAAGCTGCCCCGCCTTAACATTACTTCTGCTAATGCCACCCTCGTAATTGAGACTGATGCATCTAACCAATTTTGGGGTGGTGTATTATTAGAAAAGGCTCCTTCACAAGAAATCATTTGTGCGTTTCAATCTGGTATGTTTCAAGGTGCTGAGCTAAACTACCATTCTATTGAGAAAGAAATACTTGCTGTCAAACGCGCCATTCAGAAGCTCGAACACTTCATCCTCAACAAGGAGTTCATTGTACGCACAGATAATCAGAATTTCAAATTCGCAAAAGTGAAATCAGCTACTGTTTTCTATATCTCGGTTGGCTTATTGTCAATGTTGACAATTTTCATTTGCGCCTCAATGAGCATCATGATGGCCTCGCCTAACCGATGTGGGAGACTGTACAGATAATGTCTTTTCGCAGATGTGTCTGCGAAGATGCCTACACGATAAACCAGCTGTTGCACATGGGCGTTGTAGGCTTCAAGTTGAAATAGGTCGCATAGCTTGAGTGCTGAAAACTCATTAGAGGCTTGTGCACGGTCGTCTGTGAAAGTCGACAAGAATTGATTTGAGATTGCTGCTATAAGGGCGTCAGGAGCGTTAGGTTGGTAGTTGCCATCCACACTGGAAAAGATCTGTTCTTTAGATTCCTCTGACAGGAATTCCCACCAATTGGCAATGACTCCGGTGAAACCCTTTATTGTTTCAACCACATCGTCTCGTGGATTCCATCTGTAAATTGTAACCAGAGACATCATATGGCCGTAGAATATTTTCAAGATATCCTTCATGGCCTACGGAGAAGCTGCATCAATATTCAGTATGTATCCGGGAAATGACTTATGCTGAAGGCATCTTTGCAGATCAGCTTGCTCGTTTAGATTGCCATCAGTATAGTGTTTGGAATTCGCCACGGATAAACTGGGGACTTGGGGAATCATAAAAGGCAGTACGTTTTCCACACCAGGGCTGCTGTTGTGCTTGCGGAGGGGGAGCCGAAGTAGAAGGTTGGGGATCTTCGTCCATCGGCTCAGGTTTAACTCCTTGGTTCATATACAAGAAAGGAGAAACAGAGGAAGAGGAACTTACTGATAGAATACTGGGAGACTCGGGACGTGGTGAAGAATTGGGTTCAGGAACAAGTGCAGGAGGAGCTTGTTCAGGTACAGTCGGAGTATGCACAAGCGGGGCTTCAGGGGTGACATATGGAAAGAAAAGAGTAGGATCAAGCGGAATAGAAGAAATAGGAGGAACTTCTTCAACATTATCATCATCTTGGTTGGTCCAGCGGAAAGCACGAATGATAGGATGGGCTGGATCTAACCATTGGGAAGGTTCACAACCAGAAGAAGGAGAGACTGCTGGCCAAAGCATGGCACATACTTTAATAAGCCATCTTCCGAGGTTGCCTGGAAACCGAAGGCTTTAGGCCATTGTACTGGCCGAAGCATAAGCATAGGATGCACTCGATCAGATGAAGTAACGTTATCAAAATTAGAGTGCATCTTAGGCTGATGATTGATTGCGGTGGAGCACCGATATTGCAGACTGGCATCTGCAGGAAATCTGGAGGCTGCTGTAGATGTGACCCAGTCATTGATAGCTTCAGCTTTCTCTGGAGGGAATGATGCTTCAGAAGTGCCATCATCTTCTGCAGCAGGAATTCCTGCGATAGAGACACAGGAGGAAGCAGGAAAAGATAAGTGCATGACTCTTTTGCCATGCTCATGAGGTGAATGCCTGCGAATCAAAGATTTAGACTGCGTGTCTTCAATCTGGAACTGTGGGAGCTGAGAAAATGCTTCATCGAGAATATGACGATAATCCATTTCCCACTCATCTAGCATGGGAAGAGCATCAAAAGGAAACCTGGTGATCTCAGCATTAGTTTTTCCATATAAAATACATTCATTCTTAGGACGGATATTACGAGGAATAGGATTTATAGTGGAGACTAGGTAATTCATAGAATGGATGTGTATCGCACAATGCTCAAAGCGGGGCTTCATGAGAGCCTTAAATTGGAACGCAGAGAACTTGTAGACTTCCTCGGGATCAATCGTTGGCAGGTTCCAAATATTCTTGCACTCAGTGATTTCAATACAGTTGGAGGCGGAGCGGGGAGCAGAGATATGGGTAGACAGGATGATACTGGCCATGGTAACTAGAAACTTTGGGAATGAACGAAGCAGATCCTCATGCTGGTAGGCTCAACCTCTTATGGCTTCCTCTGGCCTTTGACGGGGAGCACAAGTAGCGCCATTTGCAATTCTCACAAACATATTGAGAAGGCTCTGATACCAAATGGGAATAGGAAACAACCAATCGGCGATACTCTATAAGAGTTTTTAGCACTCAAGCTGTGCGACCTATTTCAACTTGAAGCCTACAACGCCCATGTGCAACAGCTGGTTTATCGCATAGGCATCTTCGCAGACAGATCTGCGAAAAGACATTATGTGTACAGTCTGCCACATCGGTTAGGCGAGGCCATCATGATGCTCATTGAGGCGCAAATGAAAATTGTCAACATTGACAATAAGCCAACCGAGATACGGAAAACAGTAGCTGATTTCACTTTTGCGAATTTGAAATTTTGATTATCTGTGCGTACAATGAACTCCTTGTTGAGGATGAAGTGTTCGAGCTTCTGAATGGCGCGTTTGACAGCAAGTATTTCTTTCTCAATAGAATGGTAGTTTAGCTCAACACCTTGAAACATACCAGATGTCACGCACCGTTCTTTCACAATCACGATCAGAATTGTAGCAAGATAATAATTACGAATGAACAAGAAGAGAGATTTCAGTATGAATCAAACTGATGAGTCTTTACAATAATTCTGTAGAAGAATCACTTCGTGAAGGAGCTCGATACCACCCGTCCACCCCCGAGCTATCTCACTCTCACTCTCACTCTCACTCGCATGAAGATGTTCAAATCGGATGATCAAATCTCAATCACACTCTCACTCTCACTCTCACTCTATCTTGATCTTGTCTTCTTCTTCGCACTGCCTCGATCCGCGTGCATTATTGTCACTTTCGTAGTGCCTCGATATGCGTGCCTTCTCTTCTTGTCTTCATTCTACCTCGATATGCGTGTCTTCACTTCTCCTTATCACGGCCTCAGTATGCATGCCTTCACTCCTCCTTCTCGTAGCCTCGGTATGTGTGTCTTGATGTGTGTTCTTCTCACGATCTCCTCTTCTTTTATAGCCTTTCACGACTCCAAAAAAAGACGACCAAAAGCCCCCAAATTCGGCCAAAAACAACTTTTCTCAAAAAGCGTGCGTGTGCTTTTCACCTTCTTTTAGCGTGCTCTTTTGATAGTGAACGCGTACGAAATCTCGACGCCTCTCTTTTCGGCCCTGTTCGGAGCATCACCACGCCTACCTCGTAGATCCAATGGACAAGCTCAATAGCTCATCTCGAAGATCGGACCCTCTTCTTTCCCTTTGCATTTGAACTTTCATGGCTAATTCTTCCATCTCGACCTCCGTCTAATACCTGCAACTCTTGACACGGAAATCTAGATGCACTTTTAGCTCAAAACCACTTTGTTAGCAACTTCTAACCTCCATACAGGCATGCAAACGAGTGAACCACAAATTTTTCACAAGGACAAAGTTTTTCTACTCAACAAGATCTAAAACTCTCTCATACAAAGTTTCTTCAAATTATTTCTCTAACCAACTCAAAATCAAGCCGCAAAATCTAGCCGACACCACAATAGACAAAACCAAAATTTTTCGACCAACACCAAACTTTCCCAAAACCTTCAAAACATCAAAACCATCCTTTTTGAACACTATCTGTGATATATATTCCAAAATATTTCATATACAAAATTGGAGCGTCACACCAGATCGAAATGCACAAATGATTTCTTGTGAAGGAGCCTTTTCTAATAATACACCACCCCAAAATTGGTTAGATGCATCAGTCTCAATTACGAGGGTGGCATTAGCAGAAGTAATGTTAAGGCGGGGCAGATTTTGGATCTTGTCCTTAATTTGTCGGATCGCTTTAGGGTTTAGGGGCTTGCGCACGGTCGTCTGTGAAAGTCGACAAGAATTGATTTGAGATTGTCGCTATAACGGCGTCAGGAGCGTTAGGTTGGTAGTTGCCATCCACACTGGAAAAGATCTGTTCTTTAGATTCCTCTGATAGGAATTCCCACCAATTGGCAATGACTCCAATGAAACCCTTTGTTGTTTCAACCGCAGCGTCTCGTGGATTCCATCTGCAAATTGTAACCAGAGACATCATATGGCCGTAGAATATTTTCAAGATATCCTTCATGGCTTGCAGAGAAGCTGCATCAATATTCAGTATGTATCTGCGGAATGACTTATGCTGAAGGCGTCTCTACAGATCAGCTTGCTCGTTTGGATCGCCATCAGTATAATGTGTTTGGAATTCGCCATGGATAAACTGGGCACCTGGGGAATCATAAAAGGCAGTGCGTTTTCCACACCAGGGCTGCTGTTGTGCTTGTGGAGGGGGAGCCGAAGTAGAAGGTTGGGGATCTTCATCCATCGGCTCAGGTTTAACTCCTTAGTTCATATACAAGAAAGGAGAAACAGAGGAAGAGGAACTTACTGATAGAATACTGGGAGACTCGGGACATGGTGGAGAATCGGGTTTAGGAACAGGTGCAGGAGGAGCTTGTTCAGGTACAGTCGGAGTATGCACAGGTGGGGCTTCAGGGGTGACATATGGAAAGAAAAGAGTAGGATCAAGCGGAATAAAAGAAATAGGAGGAACTTCTTCAACATTATCATCATCTTGGTTGGTCCAGCGGAAAGCACGAATGATAGGATGGGCTGGATCTAACCATTGGGAAGGTTCACAACCAGAAGAAGGAGAGACTGCTGGCCAAAGCATGGCACATACTTTAATAAGCCATCTTCCGAGGTTGCCTGCAAACTGGAGGCTTTAGGCCATTGTACTGGCCGAAGCATAAGCATAGGATGCACTCGATCAGATGAAGTAACGTTATCAAAATTAGAGTGCATCTGAGGCTGATGATTGACTACGGTGGAGCGCCGATATTGTAGACTGGCATCTGCAGGAAATCTGGAGGCTGCTGTAGATGTAACCCAGTCATTGATAGCTTCAGCTTTCTCTGGAGGGAATGATGCTTCAGAAGTGCCATCATCTTCTACAGCATGAATTCCTGCGATAGAGACATAGGAGGAAGCACGAAAAGATAAGAGCATGACTCTTTTGCCATGCTCATTAGGTGAATGCCTGCGAATCAAAGATTCAATCTGGAACTGTGGGAGCTGAGAAAATGCTTCATCGAGAATATGACGATAATCAATTTCCCACTCATCTAGCATGGGAAGAGCATCAAAAGGAAACCTGGTGATCTCAGCATTAGTTTTTCCATATAAAATACATTCATCCTTAGGACGGATATTACGAGGAATAGGATTTATAGTGGAGACTAGGTAATTCACAGAATGGACGTGTATAGCACAATGCTCAAAGCGGGGCTTCATTGATAGACCTTTGACCTGTACATATAGGCAATAGCAAGATGAGGGTCATGAAGGGACATTTTAAAGTTGGGATATACAACAGTATAGACAGGCTCCTTGCTAAGGCTGCCATGAACCAAGCCTATGTGAGCATCCTTAAGGTTTAGGTGGCGAGTGTCCACTAGGCTAGCCATACAAGTAGCATTGACACCAGAACGAAGCAAAGGTTATATTGCTAGAACAAAACACCCATAATGAATATAATGATATCCAGTATGTACAAAGGATTTGATTTTCTGAGGGGTAAACAGCGAAAGATAAATACCAGAATTGCCTTCATCGGCAATGTTTATGCAAACCTCAGAAATCTTCACATGCTTGAGAGCCTTAAATTGGAACGCAGAGAACATATAGACTTCCTCGGGATCAATCATTGGCAAGTTCCAAATATTATTGCACTCAGTGATTTCAATAGAGTTGGAGGCGGAGCGGGGAGCAGAGATACGGGCAGACAAGGATCGGATGATACTGGCCATGGTAACTAGAAACTTTGGGAATGAACGAAGCAGATCCTCACGCTGGTAGGCTCAACCTCTTATGGCTTCCTCTGGCCTTTGACGGGGAGCACAAGTAGCGACTTTTGCAATTCTCACAAACATACTGAGAAGTCTCTGATACCAAATGGGAATAGGAAACAACCAATCGGCGATAAGCTATAAGAAGGGTGAAGAGAATGTAGAGCATAGAGAAACACTAGACAGAAAACATGCGGGAGCCGAGGATGATGCCAAGAGGAAGGGAGAATGTAAAGCTGGGCAAAGAAGTGTGGATGAAACAAACGTAAACGGGAAATGGAGTGGGAGGAGAAGTGCGCAAGAGAGGAGAAGAGCATTGGGAGGCGTAAAAGAGTTCGTAAGTAACACGAAAACGAAGATCAGCAGATGGAAGAAGGAAATATGGAGAAGGCATGCGAAGATGGAAACAAGGAAACTTGGGAGCAAGGAGACTTGGAAGCGCAAAGCATGAAAGTGGGTATAGTATCTATAGGGCTAGCAGAGGATGGAGGCAATGTAGGGGGGAAAGAACTATACACAGAGTGGTGTGTAGAGGAAGCAGGACCAGAATGCTATAATTCAGTTAGAAAATGATGGAGTTTGCGGTCGAGCTTACGAACTGCCAGTTGTAGGTCATAGAGAGCGGTGTAGCATGCATCAAGACATTCCTGGACAGCAATATTATGTGAGTTGCACCAATTCAACTGCTGTTGTTCTACTGGCATGCTTTCATCATCTTTTGTCGTGAGAGCATAAGGAGCATGCACAGACTTTAATAAGCCATCTTTCGAGGTTGCCTAGAAACCGGAGGCTTTAGGCCATTGTACTGGCCAAAGCATAAGCATAGGATGCACTCGATCAGATGAAGTAACATTATCAAAATTAAAGTGCGTCTGAGGCTGATGATTGACTTGGGTGGAGCACCGATATTGTAGATTGGCATCTGCAGGAAATCTGGAGGCTGTTGTAGATGTAACCCAGTCATTAATAGCTTCGCTTTCTCTAGAGGGAATGATGCTTCAGAAGTGCCATCATTTTTTGCAGCAGGAATACCTGCAATAGAGACACGGGAGGAAGCAGGAAATGATAAGCGCATGACTCTTTTGCCATGCTCATGAGGTGAATGCCTGCGAATCAAAGATTTGGACTGCGTGTCTTCAACCTGGAACTGTGGGAGCTGAGAAAATGCTTCATCGAGAATATGACGATAATCCATTTGCCACTCATCTAGCATGGGAAGAGCATCAAAAGGAAACCTGGTGATCTCAGCATTAGTTTTTCCATATAAAATACATTCATCCTTAGGACGGATATTACGAGGAATAGGATTTATAGTGGAGACTAGGTAATTCATAGAATGGACGTGTATAGCACAATGCTTACAGGGGGGCTTCATTGACAGACCTTTGACCTATACATATAGGCAAAGGGCTGTAGCAAGATGAGGGTCATGAAGGGACATTTTAAAGTTGGGATATACAACAGTATAGACAGGCTTCTTGTTAAGGCTACCATGAACCAAGCCTATGCGAGCATCCTTAAGGTTTAGGTGGCGAGTGTCCACTAGGCTAGCCATACAAGTAGCATTGACACCAGAACGAAACAAAGGTTCTATTGCTAGAACAAAACACCCATAATGAATATAATGATATCCAGTATGTACAAAGGATTCGATTTCCTGAGGGGTAAACAACGGAAGATAAATACCAGAATTGCCTTCATCGGCAATGTTTATGCAAACCTCGGAAATCTTCACATGCGTGAGAGCCTTAAATTGGAATGCAGAGAACTTTTAGACTTCCTCGGGATCAATCGTTGCCAGGTTTCAAATATTCTTGCACTCAGTGATTTCAATAGAGTTGGATGCGGAGTGGGGAGCAGAGATACGGGTAGACATGGATCAGATGATACTGGCCATGGTAACTAGAAACTTTGGGAATGAACGGAGCAGATCCTTATGCTAGTAGGCTCAACCTCTTACAGCTCTCTCACGGGGAGCACAAGTAGCGCCTTTTGGAATTCTCACAAACAAACTGACAAGGCTCTGATACCAAATGGGAACAAGAAACAACCAATCAGCGATAAGCTATAAGAAGGGTGAAGAGAATGTAGAGCATAGAGAAACACTAGACAGAAAATGTGCTGGAGCCAAGGATGATGCCAAGAGGAAGGGAGAACATAAAGCTGGAATCCAGCTTTGAGATCGAACTTCGAGAAGATCGTTGCTCCAGTGATCTTCTGCATAAGATACTCTTTGTTGGGAATGGGATGCGACAAAGAAACCAAACATTTGTTTAGAGGCTTGTAATTGATAACAAGACGTTTTTTTCCTCTCTTTTGTTTAGAATGCTTGTTGACGTAGAAAGCTGCTGCAACCCATTCTGATCTGGATTCAGAAATAATACCCATGTCCAACAGTTCAGCAATCTCCTAATTACCGAGTATTCCATCTTGATGGGTGAAACCATATGGACTCTCCTTAAAGGGTTTAGAACCTTCTTTGAGTGGAAGAGAAACGTGATGCTGAAAAACATGCTTAAATCCAAGAGGAGGTTCACTGCTGCAATCGTTAACAAACTGTTCTTGCATCTGTTGTAATGAAGAGCACATGTGTAGAGTGTGGGTGCTCTTTCTCAATCTCTTCTGTTCTTCAGCATAGAGTAGTCCCTTGATCTAGTCATTGAGTTCAGCACCTTCCATAGGTTGTTGAGCATCAGGAAAGGCTTGAGGACTGAACTCCGTTGCTGCAGGGAGAGGGGAAGAATTGGGTGTTGAAGCAAACTGTGAGGGTGGCTCAGTAAATGGAGAAGAAGGATCACATTTACTGACAATCTAAAGGTCTTCCTCCAAAGGTTTTAAAACCTTCTTGAGTTTCTCTCTTGTAGGAATATGTACCCATGTGCCACCAATTGTTAGAACCATTTGATCAGTGGAAAGGCCAAAAGAAAGGTGACGATTGAGAAAGTCAATACCAATAACAAGATCAACCCCTTGAGATTGTAACTGGTAGAAATCAATAACTGTGGGATGATCAGCCAGAGAGATAGGAATACCAGAGGCAAACCATTTACAAGCAACGATGCCACCGCCGATAGTAGATCCTTTCATTTGTTCATGCGACTCAAGAGTTTGCCAGCAAAAGGAAGGGAGAGCATGATATTTACAAACATTGAATCCAGAACCTGTATCAACAAGGGCAATGAGGAAATATGGTACAATGCCCTCAGGTTTAATTTGAACTCTGACTAACCACGTCTTCATGGAATTGCAGACAGGAGGAGCAGGTTGTTGGAAGAAGTCATGGAAAGAGAAAATAAGACGGCTGTGTAGTGTACAGAGAGCATTGGGTTAGATGTTCGCTGACCTTATGGTCAAGGGAATCAATGGAGGACTGAAGCTTTTGGCAATTATTTGTAATGAGCTTCAGATGAGTACGAAGGCCATCTATGCTTATTCCTAGACTTTCAAATTGATCAAAACAAGGAGGACGAGAGGGAGTATGTTGAGTAGCTGATGGAAGAGGCGGAGGAGGAGCGGAAAGGGTATGAACAGGTGTACGCCAGAATGGAGAAGGGAGGAAACTGGAAGAGTCATGAACATTATGAGGGGGACGAAATACAGAAGGACCAGAGTACTGACTTGTGGGAGGTAATCTGTACATAGTGGAAGGAGCTTGGGAAGAATCAGACAACTCTTCAGAGGTTACAAGGTCTCTAGTATGGAAACTACGCCGGAACCCCTTAGCTCTGGCACGACCACGAGCAGAACTTCGACTGATGTATGCTTCAGCTTCTTTAGGACCATCTTCGTCATTAGAGGCGGAAGTGATATCAATGTCGATACGAGAGCCTTGATGCTGTGGATAATTCATGAAGCTATATACATTTGGATCATCCTCATTATAATGGTGGTCGGATAAATCTTCAGGATGGAGCTGACAATGGAAGCATTGGGGAGTATCCGACTCTGAACATTCAAAGAGAGATTCATCTGTGACACCCTGTGAAACAACTTCCCAATTCTCTAGTTGATTAATCATTGCAAAGAAACCCTTGAGTTGGTGCTGTTGCGGGTTGCGAGGCTGTTGAGGGCAATCCTTGGCAAAGTGACCCTTTTTACCACATATAAAACATGCTGACGACGCTCGCTTGTGATTATTGTTGAAGCTGCGGCGTCGAAGAAACCTTTGAGGTCGGCGCGAATAGCGGCGGCGCCAATGAAGCTTGCGAATCTTAGGAAACTGAGAGGATCCACAAGAGCACTTAGGAGATAGTGTTTTAGAATAGCGAGGACGCTTGGAGGAACGAGTAGATACAGGAGGACAGAAGTCGTGATGACCTACAAACTGCTCATACATTGCTGGAGATACAAGGCCGATTTTCTTGAGCTTTCGGCGTAGAGAGTATTCTATACATTAACGATGAATGTACACCTAGACCATTTGAAACAAATTCGCAAAAGTGAAATCAGCTACTGTTTTCTGTATCTCGGTTCGCTTATGGTCAATGTTGACAATTTTTGTTTGCGCCTGAATGACGCCTGAATGAGCGTCATGATGGCCTCACCTAACCGATGTGGGAGACTGTACAGATAGTGTCTTTTCGCAGATGTGTTTGCAAAAATGCCTGCGCGATAAACCAGCTGTTGCACATTGGTGTTGTAGGCTTCAAGTTGAAATAGGTCGCACAGCTTGAGTGCTGAAAACTCATTAGAGGCTTGCGCACGGTCGCCTGTGAAAGTCGGCAAGAATTGATTTGAGATTGCCACTATAACGGCGTCAGGAGCGTTAGGTTGGTGGTTGCCATGCACACTGGAAAAGATCTGTTCTTTAGATTCCTTTGATAGGAATTCCCACCAATTGGCAATGACTCCAGTGAAACCCTTTGTTGTTTCAACCGCAACGTCTCATGGATTCCATCTATATATTGTAACTAGAGACATCATATGGCCGTAGAATATTTTCAAGATATCCTTCATGGCCTGCGGAGAAGCACAATAATCAGTATGTATCGGGGGAATGACTTATGCTGAAGGCGTCTCTACAGATCAGCTTGCTCGTTTAGATCACCATCAGTATAATGTGTTCGGAATTCACCACGGATAAACTGGGCACCTGGGGAATCATAAAAGGCAGTGCATTTTCCACTCCAGGGCTGCTGTTGTGCTTGTGGAGGGGGAGCCGAAGTAGAAGGTTGGGGATCTTCATCCATCGGCTCAAGTTTAACTCCTTGGTTCATATACAAGAAAGGAGAAACAGAGGAAGAGGAACTTACTGATAGAATACTGGGAGAATCGAGTTTAGGAACAGGTGCAGGAGGAGCTTGTTCAGGTACAGTCGGAGTATGCACAGGTGGGGCTTCAGGGGTGACATATGGAAAGAAAAGAGTAGGATCAAGCAGAATAAAAGAAATAGGAGGAACTTCTTCAACATTATCATCATCTTGGTTGGTCCAGCGGAAAGCACGAATGATAGGATGGGCTGGATCTAACCATTGGGAAGGTTCACAAGCATGAAAGTGGGTATAGTATCTATGGGGCTACTAGAGGATGGAGGCAATGCAGGGGGAAAAGAACTATACACAGAGTGGTGTGTAGAGGAAGCAGGACCGAAATGCTGTAATTTAGTTAGAACATGATGGAGTTTGCGGTCGAGCTTACCAACTTCCAGTTGTAGGTCATAGAGAGCGGTGTAGCATGCATCAAGACATTCTTGGATAGCAATATTATGTGACTTGCACCAATTCAACTGCTGCTGTTCTACTGGCATGCTTTCATCATCTTTTGTCGTGAGAGCATAAGGAGCATGCACAGACTTCAATAAGCCATCTTTCGAGGTTGCCTGGAAACCGGAGGCTTTAAGCCATTGTACTGGCCGAAGCATAAGCATAGGATGCACTCGATCAGATGAAGTAAAGTTATCAAAATTAGAGTGCGCCTGAGGCTAATGATTGACTGCGGTGGAGCGCCGATATTGTAGACTGGCATCTGCATGAAATTCGGAGGCTGCTGTAGATGTAACCCAGTCATTGATAGCTTCAGCTTTCTCTAGAGGGAATGATGCTTCAGAAGTGCCATCATTTTCTGCAGCAGGAATGCCTGCGATAGAGACACGGGAGGAGCCTTCTCGTATAAGGTGATTGCGGTGCACTCAGTAAGATTGGAAATGCTGGCTCTTTTGGACACCCTTCAAACCCTCAGTCAATTCCCCCCACATGTGCATGTCACCACCTTGGATGGCATGACCAACTTTGGCCTCTGGCTATGCTATATGGATTCCCCTTGGACATTGATGATGCGCTCAAGTTTTTCACAACAACGTACACTTGTCTTATTGGGGGCTCCATAATCTAAGTCCTGGCAATGTGCATGGCCTTTGGTCTCACCATCATCTCCTCTATTAGCTCCGCAAAAACAAATGCAGCAAGTTGGGCTGGTGGCAATATTGAGTTGTACAAATACCCTCTTGCTCAACGAGACTCATAACCACTCAACAATGGCTGGATGTAATCTTTTGGCCTCTAAGGCTCTCAATGATATTTTGGCTCACTAGATGTAATCTTTTGGTCTCTAAGGCTCTCAGCAATTGTTGACTTTTAACAAATGTAATCTCTTTTGTTCAATTTGAGGCTCTCAGTATGCACCATTGTTAATTTTTATGCACTTAGTTGTTATGGTCACTATGTGTAATCTTTTGGCCTCTAAGGCTCTCAGCAATTGCTGAGTTTTTATAACTGTAAGATTTTATGTTCAATTTTTACTCAGTATAAGTTGTTACTTTTTATAAAACCTATTATTGGATGTAGATGTAATCTCTTTTGCTCAATTTTTACTCGATGTATTGTCGTTGATTATTTGGATGGCACCACCAGGCCTCCAGTCACCACGATGGCTCGAAATACTTTTTCCCCCATTTATGATTTATTGCAACAAGGAATAAATATCAATAAAGTAGGACTATAATTTCCTTGGTTTAGGACTAAAATAGCTCCAACAACCTAGCACGGTGGTTGCATGGAGATACATCTAGAAAAATACAATTAAAATTTAGAAAATGCAATTGATGATATGGCCTTAGGAGCAAGTGCCATATCGACATACATTATACAATATCCAGGATGCCATTGGATAGATATGGGATGTCGATATGGTCCTTGCCACCACTAAAGGGGACCCCTCAAGGGCCATTCTCTCTCTCTCTCTCTCTCTCTCTCTCTCTCTCTCACACACACACACACACACACACACTTTTGCTATCAAGGACAAAAATCTTTTAAAGCTGTAGTGCTCCGAGAGCCGATAACGTGCACGGTGGAGTGCACTTAAAAAAGTGTGAAACAGAAAGTGCAGTGCGCTTTCTGTAAGCTATAAGTGTTGAAATGGTGAGTGCTTGTGAAAAATCACATGCAAGATTGTGCGAAAGGGCGTGTTTTTTGACAATTGTGCATGACACTTGGTGATATCAGCTAGCCTTTTTAAGGCGAACCCAAACCCGATGACGGATAGACGCTTAACAAGCAAGCACATGTGAAAGAATGCAAAGCAAAAATACACAAAGAGAGAAATCCTCTTTGTAGTACAAACGGGTGCTTTGTTCCAAACTAGTTTTGCTTGATATTCTCAAGCTCATCAGTGGAACACCCAAAATGTGAGAATACAAATGAGAGAAGCTCCCCTTTTATAGTGGGGGCTAACCACTTTTTGTCCTCTTTGCCTATGGGATTACTCTTGGGGCATTGCCAAGTGTCAAAAGCCCACAAAATAAAAAAATTGATTTTCGGGGACTGGGTCCGTTAGCCCAAAAATAACCCTAAAAATGCTCAAAAATGGTCAAAAAAGAGTGCGAAAAGTCCCAAAATGACAACCCGAACCTAAGAGGTCTCATATACCATAAAGGCAGATGCTCTATAGGGTGTCTTACAAGGTGGGACCCACACAGCCTCACTAGAGCTAGGTGCCTTAAGGCGGGATTTGACAAAAAAAGATCGAAGATTTCATGGATTCCTCTGGCAAATGATTGGTCGGCGTAGATACTGTAGCTCAAGACATTGTTGGCAAAGCCGATGAATTTTAGGGTTTAAGGAAGCCCCCAAGTTTAAAGCTTTTGTGTACTTTGAGTAGTCAAGCTTAAGAACTTGAGGGGTCCTTTTACCCGCCGACGCCTACTTTTTGGAAGATCCTTCGAGTAGAGCTGATCTCATCCCGTAGGTGATTTTATTGAAGCAATTCCATGGAACCTTATCTGGGTAACCACGAGATCTAAGGCGTTGGTAACACAAGATTCTAAGCCTCTTGTAGCCTTCAAACGTGCTTTCTCTGATGACATAACGGCGGCGAAGTTCTCCGATGATGAAGGACTCTTTCTGGTGCTTCAAATGCCAAGAAGAGTAAGGAAGATATTGGTACCTGTTCAACTCTTTTCGATAGCAACTAGAAGAGAGCTTTCCTGTGATAGAAAAATATGGCCCCTTGAAGAGGTGAATGTCCAAAATATCAACAGAGGCTGTAGAGTAGCATGGGGTAATTCTGATGTGGTCCTAAAAATCTTTTCCATAATCTTCAATGTATTTGTCTAGATCAGAAGAAGACCTTACCCATAAGCCGAATGCATCATCAATGTAGCGCCTGTAATATAATAGCTCTGAATGAGGCTGTTTAATTTCCTGCATGTTCTCCAATGGCATGTGACAAAGGAAAAGGAAAGCATATACCACGGCAGAGTTGCTTCCCATAGCTGTTCCTCTTATCTGTTGCTAGAATCTGTTGTCGAATTTCAAGTAGTGATTTTTTAAAATCAAAGTGACAAGAGACATGATGAGGTTCAGCTCCATTGTCTTGAAGGCATTCTTGATCATCTGTCGCAAGGCTGTGAGACCTTCATTAGTTGGAATACTAGGATATAGAGATTCCACATCAAAGGTAAAGAGAATGACATCTTTTGATAGATGCAATTCAGATATTTCTTTCAGCAAAGTGATAGAATCCTTGAGGTGCTATTTATGTCAAAGAAGAATCGAAAAAAGTTTGTGGTGCAACCAAATAGAAGCATGCTCAAAGACAAAACCATTGTAAGAGCAAATTGGTCTGCCCACCAATGTGGGTTTGTGGATCTTCGAGAGGAAGTATAAGACACAAACTGAAAAACTTGTACTGGGCTTCTGAAGGATGGATTTGGCCCTCATCTGACAAAAGGATCTTGAACTCTGAGCAAACTTGTTGCAACCAAAAAAATAGCTCCTCCAGGGGTACCTCCCGAATCGGTTCATATATTTATGTATCTATCAATTGCCTTTCTCCCTGTTTGAGGAGATACCAACACTTATCCAAGATTACTAGACCAAGATTTTTGTCAACTAGTTTGATAACAATATCGCAATCTTTTGAGAGCCATTCTCAAGGTATGAGGAAGGTGGCATTTGGAGAGATTGGAGCAACGCGAGATAGACTCGTGGAGAAGCTATGGGCTGATGGTTATAATATCTTCAAAAGGTTGGAAAGTCTCTCTCTCTCTCTCTCTCTCTCTCTCTCTCTCTCTCTCTCTCTCTCTCTTTGTTGGAGCTGCTCTCTCCCCAAGCTGCATCATCCTGTGTAGAAGTCCCATTCTTACTATTGTGACCTCTGCAAGTATGGTGAGGAGTAGGAGTACAAGAACATGCAATCCAAAAAGCACCTCGATGTCATGGAGGAACACATACTCTTCTCCATCAATGAGAAGGGGGGACAGTGACCATATGTATGATGTTGGGTTAGCGGTCTCCAATGCAAATGCTTGCTCTATGCTGGCATGGGGTTGTTATAGAAGGTCCAATGCTTCATCTTACTTCCATATCCTCCATTGCCTAGTCAAGAGTCTCTTCCACATATAGGTCGGATTTTGGTCTAGGGATGAGGATAACAGATTTGGCAGAGGGGCACTTGACGATGAGGCTTCTTCCTTCGAATTTTCTTCTTGGAGAAGAAAGATGAATGTCATCTCCCAGGAAAGATAACAGATTTGGCAGAGGGGGCACTCGATGATGAGACTTCTTCCTCTAAATTTCCTTCCTGGCGAAGAAAGATGAATGTCATCTCCTAGGAAAGGAACCTATTGCCTGTATTTCCCATGATCCCTAATTGTAGGAGGTCATTGGCATCTACCTTCCTAAACCCATCTTCTATAAGATTATCACATAAACGGGCCAATCACTTCACAAAGTTGGGTTCCTTCGTGAATAGACACTTGACGTTATCTAAAGAAACCCATGTTTTTGAAGACTGATATGCAAACTCAGTGAAATTCTCATGCATGTAGTTGATGAGATCTTTGATGTTATCCTTGGCTCGCATGTATGTGCCTAGGACATCTAAGGTCGTGTCAAACACCCTAAAGAGCTCTTCCTCACGATCTACAAATACAGCTTGCAAGATGAAGGCATGGAAGACAACTCTTGCTGAACCCATGGAAACAAAGACTGAGGGAGTGAGATAGTTTTGAGTGTGGGAGTTTCTATGGCTCTCTAAAAGTGAAAGTGAGAAATGAATGTAAAAATACCTCTTACCTCTATATATATGAAAACTTTAAGAGTTAAAGCCCTAAATCATAAAGTCCCCATTTTTTTTGGAAATTTTTTTACATGAAAGCACAAGAAAGAAATGTCAAAATAGATTACACCACATTTTCAATCTCCTCCATTTCTTGAAACAAGAACTAAGAAATAGCAAATAATTTAATGTTGCACTAGTCAAGTACATTGTTTACTATCTTCAAAGTTGCAGGAGGAATGAAATTAGCACTATACATGCACGTCTCTACACATCAGGGTCAATCTTTTCACCATTTAATGTAAACTCGAAGGACTCTGACATGCCATCCTCCATGACCAATAGGTGTTCTCGCACGTCCCTTAGAGTCCATTGCAATGTGATAGCAGTCACATTCTTGGCATCTCTCTGATCAACATCAATAGAAAAACTTACCCCTGTATTATCTTCATCAATAGAGTCAAGGGGAAGCCACTGACCATTTGTTTTCTTCCAATGTCTTCCTGCTTCCGTCACAGGCAAGCACCACATAAATACAACATTTGGCGTGATATACGGTATCTAATAAATCTAATAACCACATTGTCCTTACATGCGTGGCATTGAAACACATCACCCTTTTGTTCACCCGATCTAGTTCCCCAATCTACCCCAAGTAAATCTTCAAGAGAATTTTCATCTACATACTTGCACGACCACATGTAGTTTTTCTTCTATGCATATGCATATTATGAAAACAAGAAACAAAAATGTGTAGAGGCATAAACCAACGCAGCCTTGCCCATTTGGATCCAAATGTGAACTTCATGGCCATGCCCACATCCTTTGAAATCTTGGCCTGCACGATTGCAATGTCCTCAAGTCCACCATGCTGCAATCCATGTCTTGAAGGTGTGGTGGTGCAATGTTTTGCAGACGGCCATAGTTTGAGGTTGTCCTTTGAGTGATGTGTGTTTCATTATGCCAATACACATTCTTCTTTCACAAGGAGGCCAACTTCTTCCCAGCATGCAGTTGCTCACCTAAATCCTCATGAATTGTAGTGAACTTACCTATGAATGACTCAACTTGTTCCCACTCCTCAAAGTCCAAAGGGAATACATCTGCCATGAATAAGAGCTCTTATGAAGCCAACGCAAAATTTCCAAATGGACTCCTTGCACTTATAAGTGAAAAAGGTACATAGACAGAAATCCTTACAGTGTGATGGTATCCTTGATTGGTTGAATGATGGATGCAGCCGCATGTCCTTTCCCATGTAGATGTATTGCACCTTTGCAAGCCATCCTTTCTTCCCAAACTTGAATTTCAAGATGCAGCCCTTCCACTCATGCAAGATATCAACGCTCTTGCTCTTGGGAAGCTTATGTGGACCTTTTGCTAATCCTTTCATGTCATTCAAGATCTAGCTGCAAGGGATCCACTCATCCAATGCATTTTGGTGTTGTGGAACACAGAAGAGGTCACAACGAGGCACTGCGGGTCTTCGATGTTGACACAAGTGTCCAAGATCCTTGAATTTTGAGTTCAAATGACCAGATAATGGAAGACTTTCTGCTGATGATGCTAGTTACATTGAGAGATGCGTACAAGTCAATATATGATGTGCAACCCTCCAATGCAAAAGCTTCCATTTCCAAGACAAACCAAGAGAAAACTTCCACTTCTAAGATGGAATTGGATACAACACAAATATCCATTGACATTACAAGAGTGGAACGAAGAGAAGCTAAACAACACCATAGCGGTAAGTTTGAACAATGTTTTGATGGTCTTCTGGTATAACTTGTTTTTTGGTCTTCTAATGTTTGTTGAATTGTTGCAAGAGGCATTTGAGGTCGATGAGCTCCCATCTCGACAGATCCATATTCGCAGCACATTTGGGCAAGACCATTCTTTAGCTCATTTACCTTGGTGAAGTGGCACAACATATCGTAGTCTTCCACGACAAATTTTCACCTCGATGACTTAGGAGCTGTTGAAGTGCAAGGTGTTGTCGGGTATCCCAGTATCACTTGGAATGCTAACAAGGTCATTGATTTTGGTCCAACGCTTGGCTCCATCAATGCATTTGGATAGAATACTCACGGCAAGGAATTGATGACAACGGCTATGTCATTGGTAGTAGGAGAGGATGACCTTAGTGATGTTACTACTAGGTTTACATCTAGGAGTCCACTCGGGGATTCAAAGACCCCTATTCTCGATGTATTAGAATTAGCTAAGAAGAAAGATAGGCTATGACCCCTCTTTGTAAATCACTTTGGAATACAAACATCTTTTTGTGACAATCTTCTCATCCATCTATTTAATGGTTAAATGCCTTTTGTATGCTAATCTATTGTTTTCCTTCTTTTGAATGTTGTTGTTATAATTGTTTGCAGTCATCGTTGTTCTTGATAATCGGTTTATCGAATCCCATCGTATTAATTGTGTAAACATTACATCAAATTGAAGTTAATATTAATTGTGTAAACATTGAAAAGTTAAAGTGAATATGATACTCTTGGCCAGTTCTGGAAACTATGATCATTTCTGAAAAATCCAAGAGGAATTTTACCATGGCATAGAATCCAAAAGTGTCCGAGACGTCGCGAGGAGGCCAACAACCCCAAAACCTACCACAATGCAAATTTGGGAATTTAGGTCCTCCCCAAATGCCCAAATTTGTACAGTGGTGGGTTTTGGAGTTTTTGGGCTCTTGGCGACATCCCAAACACTTTTGCATCCCTGCGGCACGATAAAATTCCTCTTGGATTTACCAGAAATGGCACTACCATTATGAAATTACATCATCTACCCTTTCAGACTGCATTCCATATATAGGAAAAGCTTGAAATGCATCATATCAACATTGAAAGCATAGAAAAATAACTCAATAATGCGATGTTGCAGAAAATCAAAGTATTTTGTATCATAAGATTTTGCTCTTAGGGCAATAGATACAAAGATGGATTCTTCTACAAAAATGTATTCAAAGGCCTAAGGATAGGCTCCATGCATAGCCGTATTGTGAGACATATATCTAAATTATCCATCACTGTGATGCACTTTGTGTGGATAGCATAGAAGTTTGCGTCTTTGAAGAGCCCTCTTATAACCTACTCCGCAACCTCTTCAAGTGCCCCCAAATGCCTATACTGAAACGGACATTGTCCATGTATTTCTGTGCGATTCATGTACAACGCGTTGGAAAGGAGCACACAGGATCACATTCTCAGGACTCTTTTGTAGCTGCCTAATTTCTTTGAGGGCTCTTACTCCTAGTTTCACTCTATTTGGCTTCCTCACTCTTGGTGGAGGACGTACAGGTACCCTCACGTGGCTCCATGGCCTCGTATCTGCTTTGAACTTCTTCCACTGCTCTTCTCTTGCTTGTTCTTCATCATTGTGTGCATCCTCCTGGCGTACCCATTCCTTTTGTGGCATATGCTTTAGTCCTTCTTAGGTGGTGGCAAGGGACCCTTGGCATAGGTACTACGTCCAAGGTTGTGGCCGTATAACAGGAAGAGGAAATATGGTCGACTTCCTTGTTCTTTGCTTTCCAACAAGACCTCTGGCAAGGTTCTTAATGTCAGCAAGATTTCTGAACACGTTTTGCTCTTTAGTTTGGATAGCTGGGGGAAACTCTTGTAGGCTAGGGGACTTCTCATGGCAAGGGGACTTCTCACGGGGAGGAGACTTCTCACGGGGAGGAGACTTCTCATGGGGCTGGGACTTCACGGGGAGGGGACTTCTCATGGGGAGGGGAGGTGTAGGGAGTCAGGGTTGGGCTCACAAGAGCACTTCTGAGCATGCTCATACGAGTCTAGGGAGGGCTCACAGGAGATAGGGGTGTTGTGGTAAAGGCCAATGTGGCCCTTTACCATATGTACCATTTGTATAGTCCTTATTCTTTCTGATATATATACGGCACAGGTAGGAGGTCACCCCTTTTGTGACCCATACACTGTGTGTGCTCTCTCTTGCTCTCTCATCCCTTTGTGTGCTGGTCCTTTCCTACTCCTACAATTGGTATCAGAGCTTGGTTGAGCTTGGTGGAGTGTGAGGTAGCTTACAAGCTGAAGTTACCTTAGCAATGGACTATCCACAATGCTTTCCATGTTAGCTTGTTGAAGCCTTTTCATGGAGAAGTGCCACAAAATATGCCGGTTGAAGAGCAACCTGAAGTTGATGAGCAAGATGAGGTCTTGATTCCTGAGCAGATTGTGGCACATAAGGATCGAAAGGTTAATGGTAGAGTTGCCAGACGCTATCGAGTGAAGTGCAAGAATTATCTTGCGAACGATGCGATATGGATGGAAGAGAGTGAATTGGCAGATTCACCTCACATTTTACAGGTCTACCTTGAGGCATTTAATCTCGAGCCTACTGCGATAGTCACTCATGCCGGTTCAGCACAGCACACGTTTGGGGCATTACCGGATGCTCATGGGGGGGGGTAGCACCTCCACACCCACAGTGCAAACATGCTCACAAGATATCTAGAGGTCGCTTGGTGACACTGCGGTTTCACCCGAGGCACTGATGCTGACAGTGTTTCTGCCGTGAGACTTCTATGATGAGTGATCATGACACTCCAGTTGGTTGATGCACTGCCATACGGATGGATCTCCAGTCCTGTTGTATGTACATTGTATTGTTGGTACTTCATGCGATGATTATGGGCTATTTATGCCTATTGTGACACCCTTTTCTATTTGCTGTAATTTCGGGACAGCAAACAAGATAGTTTGCTGTTTCAAGAGGGGGGTATGTCACGGGGACGTGGTGGTGATGGTGAAATGTCGAAACTAACTGTCACTGAATTTAGCCTAGGGTACCAGGCTAGGGGCCTTAGTTAATGCCCAAAAGGTACGTATGATTTCATGTGCAATAAGTTCAACTCCTGGTGCTATTAGAGTGGTTTCAATTTCTAAGGTCATTGGTTTGGTTCAGTGGGGTCATTCTTTAAAAACTAGCCCCATGGAGATCCTACAAACTAGGGTCATTGGTTTCTTTGCATTAGGGTCATGGTGTGCCATCTGACCCCCTAGGGGCATTAAAAATCCCACGCCTTATTTTGTACATGTGTCTGCATGTGGGCTATCTGCTTGCCTTGTGTCACCCCTGAAGTCCTTGGAAGGCCCTGGAGCCCTTCCTTGCCTTTCCATGCTGATTTGAGACTTCCCCCCTACCAGGGCCAGCTTCATTCTCTAGATGGCGGATTTCTGCAGCTCTCCTCTTGCTGGCTGAAGTGGAATTTCAAGCTTTCTTCGTGACAGTTCTCATCCCCTTGGTGCCCTCTGTTGCTGGACATGGACGCCTTCATTCTAGGCCAGTTTTGAAGCTTTTATCGACTTTCTTCGCGACAGAAGTTCTTCTTTCCTGCATCTGAAGCCATATTCATGGGCGCCTCTCTTCCTGCTCCTGCCTGGTGCAAGGCACACTAAAAACGGGGGTGTTTGTGGGCTGAAAACTCCGTTCTGGTGGATGCATTCATGGCTGATTTGCTACAGCTTACTGGACGCTCTCTTCTCTGATCTTTTCTGGTGTTGGAAGACCCTCATAGGCAGCTCCCTCCTACTAGAGTTTGCTGTCCGCTTTTCATCCTACTTCTGGAGCTGTTTCGGGCTGAAACAGGCTCTTTCTGTTGGCTGAATTCTCATCTTCCCTTTCTACTCTTTGCTACAGCCATTCCTACTGAGTTCCTGCCAGGTTGGATGCCCTGCCGTTGGCCCGGGAGAGGATTGGGGCACTGGTTGTGATACTCTCTTCCTGGGGGTGCAGTGGTTCGGTAATGGCTTGGAAATGGGTAATGCATTGCTTGGCATGCTATCAGACTAGTCTACTTGTGAATATGCATGTCTACTGCAAGGAACCAAAGTAATAGCATTGGGAGTTGGTCACTAGCACAGCCACGGGTTGGCGTTGTACTGGGTTGCACCTACGGGTGAGCTCTTGAAGGGAGTCCCTTTGTATTTTGAGCTAACCAGTTTAAATAAATACCGCAAGGGGCGCCAAGTGTTGGGGCCAACAGGTGTCACTCTCTATGCTTCTGAGTAGGGGCATTCTAGCCTCCCTTGTCTTGAATGGTTCCATGATGCCATGCAGTGAAGTTTTATGCTTGAGTTTTGTTTGTGGACAAAGACAATCCTTTAAGTTGGCTGTATTTTCAGTTTTGTGAGATAGTAGAGACAAATACACTGCCCTTTGTGATCAAAGGCCGGTTTCAGTGGTTCCGTTGCTGGGACCCTCATCAAATCATCCAGAGGAGTCCCTGGGCATCTTGAGTAGAGAAAGCAGTTGCTGATTTTGGTACAGCCATCCATTGCTTTTTGATATGGAGCATATAAGGCTTGGTTATGATGCAGACTCAGAGTCTGACCCAGAGCCATAGATAAGGGGAGCACACCCCGGAATAAGAGTGCAAAATGCAGCCCATGAAGGGCAGAATGTTCAAGTTGATGCATTGGGGCAGCCAGCTCCACAAATGCAAAATCCTGTGGGTACAGTTGCATTGGGTGTTGACCCAAGTATACAGGCAAATGCTATGGAAGTAATGCAAACACAGATGGCTTCTGTGTTGCAAGTTTTGACTCAGCTTACTCAGAGCTTTGCTGAGATTGTGCATAATCCAGCTTTGAAGCCAAGGGCAGAGGCACGACCCATTTAGGGTCCACATATGCATGTGGGACAGCCACTACTAGAGCCACCGACACTAGTGGTACAACCACTATCAGAACCACCGACACCAGTGGTACAGCCACTTGCAGTGCCACAGAGGCAGGGACCAAATGGGAATGAGCATGGTAGCAATGCTCAGAATGTGCAGCAAGGGCAGCTATTTCAGGCCATGACCTCACAGCCAGCCCCAAATTCTTTGTATGCTAATGTGGGGATACAACCTGGATTGTAGGGAGGCAGCCCCATGATGTCACACACTCAGCTAGTATCACCTGTGCCTCCAAACCCAGCTGTGGGGGGTGTTCTTCAAGCTCCTGAAGGACAGCAGCCACTTTATTTGCAGCTCCCTAGCTATGATCAATTGGAGCCCAGGCTCAAGATGAAGGATTACAAGGAAGAGGGGGCAGCAGTGAAGTTTGAGACCTTCAATGGTCATGCAGATAGAATGAAGGCTCTTACTTTCTTGCAGCAATTTGATTTGGCTTTTGCTGGAGGGTACTTCAGAGAGTCTTCGAAAATCAGGAAGGCAACTACATTCCTTAAGGGTAATGCCATGCAGTGGTGGTCTAACCTTCTCCTTCAGGGCCAAACACCTGCTACATGGGTTGAATTTAAAAAGGCATTCTCAGCCGCATGGCTCACCACTACTTTTGAAGTGGATGTCATGACTCAGTGGCATAACTTGAATGCTAGGGAATGCAAGAATCTAGAAGATTACAACAAGAAGTTTTGGGATGCGCTTCTACTTGTGAGCTCTTACAGAACAGTCCCCATTTCAGAGCAAGCTGAAAAATATTGTTGTGGTCTCCCAAAAGAGTTGAGGGACTATTGCACCAAGACACACATTTCCAGCATGTCACAGTTGATAGAGAATGCCAACACAACTTACTCACTCATGCAGGGCAGAGTCTTAGGTTTCAAAAGCAACTTCAAGGAGGAGCCAAAGAAACCACAGGAAGCTGGAAAAGTCCCTCTTAAATCAAAGTTTGTGGCAGGACAAAGGAGAAAACAGCAGCCCTCTTCTCTCACTCCTGAAGAGAGGAACAAGTTGTTTACTGAAGGGAGGTGTTTTCTATGCAAAGAGACGGGTCATAGGGCAGTAGATTGTCCTAAGAAGAAGAGGAAAGAACCTATAGCAACTCGGGCTGACACTAATCAAGGAAATAGAGAGGACCCCAGAGGCAAGAAACCCAAGCCGAGTGCTGGCTACATACTTGACATTATTGGGGGTGAGCATGATGAGAAGAAGACAAAGATATGCAGAGCATGGGGCAAGCTACAGGATCATCATTGTCTCTACTTCTTTGATTCAGGAGCCAAAGCAAATTTCATTACTCCTGAACTTGCAGCTCAGGGAGATTGGTCCTCTTTGTGAGGCCAACATGGCTAATCTGGAGTTTAGTATCCCTGTCACTCCTATCATAGGCAAGCTACGAATTCACATTCAGGGATATGTGGACTATAAGGATTTTTATGTGATGCCTTTACCTGAGTGTGATGTTTTGATGGGGATGCCTTGGATGTACCGTGTGCATGCTATCATAGATATGCATGATAAGAAGCTTACCTTGACTTATAGGGGTAAAACCCAAGTCATAGATGTAAACTCGAAGGGAGAATCAGTCCCAGTTGTATCCGCTTCGGCGATTTCTTCTGTAATGAAAAAGCATCTTTTAGCGTATTTGATTTTTGTCAAAGAAAAAGAACTAGTTGAGGATAACTCTAATTTTTCCAAGCTGGAAAAACAGCAAACTGAGTTTTTATTTCAGTTTCAAGATTGTTTTTCAAATGAAATCCCAGAGGAGTTACCTCCTGAGAGGGCAGAAGATCATACCATTGATATCATTCCTAGCAGTTCTCCACCTAACCGACCACCATACAGGGTGAGTGCGGCACAGCAGGAGGAGATCATGTGTTAGGTGAATGAATTGTTACAGAAGGGGCTGATTCAGCCAAGCTCTTCTCCATATTGTTCTCCCGTCCTAGTTCTGCAGAAGAAGGATGGATCTTGGAGAATGTGTATTGATTACAGGGCTTTGAATAAGATCTGAATCAAGAATCGATTTCCTATTCCATGCATTGATGATATCTTGGATCGATTAGAGGGATCACCCATCTTCAGTCGCATTGACTTGAAGAGTGGTTACCATCAGATACGAATCAGGCCTGAAGGTGTACATAAGACTGCCTTCAAGACCACTTTTGGGCTTTATGAGTTTCTTGTCATGCCATTTGGTTTGACTAATGCTGCTGCTACCTTCAATCACATGATGGATTGTATTTTCAGAGAGCACAAGAAGTTTGTGGGTACACTCTTTGATGACATTATTGTGCACTCGAAAGATGAAGAGGAGCATAGGCAACACTTGGCAGTTGTAATTGCAGAACTCAGGAAACACAACTTGCTGGTCAACACAAAGAAGAGTGAGTTCTTCATGCCAGAGATACATTTCCTGGGACACATCATCTCACGAGATGGAGTGAGGATGGACCCTGCCAAGATAAAGGCAATCAAGAATTGGCCTCCATTGAAGAACCTACGTGAAGTTCGTAGTTTTCTTGGCTTGTATTCATACTACAGGCGCTTCATTCGCTATTTTGCTGAGATAGCTTCACCCTTAATGCTTTGCAGAAGAAGGCAGTGCCTTTCCGTTGGGGGAAGAAAGAAATTGCAACATTCAATGAGCTGAAAGAAAAGCTATGCTTTGATCCTGTCATCATTTTGCCAGACTTGCGAAAGCCTTTTGTTCTTCAATGTGATGCAAGCGGCAATAGTGTTGGTTGAGTCCTTATGTAGAAAGGCAGAGTGGTTGCATATGAGAGCAGGCTGCTCCGAGATGCTGAACACAACATGAATGTATATGAGCAAGAGTTGGTAGCTGTAATTCTTGCTCTTACTGTGTGGAAGCACTATCTTTTAGGTGCTGATTTTTATGTGCAAACTGATCATCAATCGCTGCAATACTTCCTCACTCACAGAAAGTTGTCAGAAAAGCACATGAGATGGGCAAACTTCCTTTCCATTTTTCATTTTCAGATTGTACATTAGCTGGAAAGAAAAATGTAGTCTCCCTAGTATTCCCCCCGCTGTTCTAGCTTTCAGCTCTCCCTCAGGCTCTGGCCCATTCAAGAGGAGGCATCAGCCTTGGTGCAGCAGCAGTTTCCAGCCAGTATCCATTGGCTACATCCTCCTTGAGCAGCAACACTGAGCCATTCAGTGGAGTGCATCCTGTAGATCTTTGGAAGGAATAGTCTCCTCTCTGCCTACTGTTATAGTCAATCTTTAATGACATGTGGACAAATATTCTTGAAATGATCACTCATGCTTGGGCTTTAGTCTAGAGTGCTTGCAACAATCAGCCTTTTTTCTGAGAGGATTCAAATGTGTGTAGCAGCCACGCACGTTATTCGTGATTGTCCTATAAGCACTGTGTTGTGCCTGATGGAGCTCTCTAGGAATGGTGCTGGCAAAGCCACATCTTAATACTTCTTTTTATATTGCGACTTTCTACTACAGCTACCATGTGTTCGAGATCAGTGCTCTGATTCAGCAGATATGCTTCATGCTTGCCTAAGCTTTCAAAGAAAAAGCATGACCAGCTTTGAAAACGAAAAAGGCTTTATAAGGAGGCAATTCAGCTCTCCACATGGTTAATATCCTAGGCTGAACAAGCCAGAGACCTGCAAGGATGGACTCCACCAGACTAAGGGTGTTTCCCTGGATGCGAGCTAGAAACTGTTGATGTGTCCTGCTAGATGGAAAAGCCTGGCAACATGAGAGAGATAGGACAAAGAGGTGAGCTGCACCATGGGGAGCAAGTGGCGAAACCAGGGCATGATGAGATGTAGGAGATATGAAGATATATAGCTTCCACACAACTTGATGGGAGTGCCCAATCACTTGTTTGCTACACAACTGTGAGATGCCCTGCCTTGATGCATAACAAGAGCAAACGAATCTGAATAGAGGTATCTGCAGCAAGCATAGAGCATATATATATGCAACAAACTTTGAACCGAAGGTTCGACAACGAAACTAAGCACCCGAAAAGCCCATTGATCTAATGTGATTATAACACATTTGGTTGAGATGATAATTATCATGCACGAACATCAACCTGTACCCTGTGTATCACAAAAAAACATGCCCCTGCCTCGCTTACCAATGCTTACACGAATTGACCACCAGCACAATGGCACTGAGATATGGAATGGATCTAGATACGTACAACCTTTTCCTTTCCAAGAAAACAACTGAGATGACAAGAGAATTGGAAAAGAGTTTTAAACTTAACTTCCAAAAACTGTGCAGAATAAAATTAGAGAACATTTCAAGAATCCATTTGTTTTGCTTCTATGTACATAACGGGCGATCGATGTGGGCATGTTGTAAAATCAAAGCTGAAGACTAATCATAAGGTAAGGTACAACATCCCGCGCTAGAACGTCGCATGATGAGAGTGCTGATCCAATCTTCTGGGTCATCTTCGTTCGTGTCAATAGCCCGCAATTGGATAGTGTATTTGTCTAAGGGTTTAAATTTGTCCCGAATTTCTTTCTCGATCGACTCCAAGTCATAACTGGGAACTTCAATGGGCCATGCGATGCTTGTAATCACAATGACCTTGAATAATATTTTGGAATCATCATCAACAACAACTTGATTTGGAACTTGTTGTTGTTGGCGCAAGACAACCATATCTTCAGTGATTGAACTTATGGCGAATGTCTGAAAGGAGCGATTCACGTTGGCAAGCCTCTAGGGGATGTGTTACTAACATAATCTTGAGGATCGACATGATATGACGTAATGAAGAGCAGAGCGCAACGAAAGCCCCTAATCTGTTCTTTGAGCAAAATTCTCTCGATCTCCTCCAGGACCTGGTTCAATCCAATCTCGCACACCAAATTTGACGTGCTTTACAGATGCCTCACTCCGATCACCTTATCTCCTTCCTTTTGCAAATTCTTCTTTTACGTGCACATCGAGAATCACTACAGTGATTTCTGCGTCGTGAGTATTCTTTTCAGCAATGCTCTGATCTCAATCTGCAGTGAATTACCTCTGCAGCGGGGCAGAGCGGAGGGAGAGGGGGTTGAGCGGGGAGGGGAGGGGACGGGAGGGCTGGCCGCAGGGAGTGGAGGGAGAAGGAGAGGGGAGAGCAGAGGGAGAGGGGGAAATTTTCATTTATGGAAGCAAATTTTCATTCATGGAAGCAACACCAGGAATCGCAGATCGCAAGCTTGAACAGAACAAGGATGGCGAGTTGACGATGGCTACAGATTTTTTGGTCACAAGGTGCTGGTGATCTTGTTCTTGCTCGTCGGGAGCAATTTTTCGTGCGCGAAGCCAAGGACAAGCGAATTTCTCGATTCCGTTACTAATATCAAGATGATCAGTAGGCTTGTCTTCATCACTATCCAAAAGTATTCACTGTGTAGTCTATGCATCATATGAAAGACAATGCACATACTTCACATTTTCGTTCCCTCACCCAGTCACCACCCATCATCATCGTCATCGTTTTCAACCTCCCTAGCTTTCCTCTAAGATGCAGTTGAACACCCCACTTCTTTTGTGAGCCCCCTAAATTGCTTGACCCTTAAATTGCTGTCTTCATTTTATTTGATAAGGGAATCTAAATTGCCACCATCTTAAGTGGCTACACCAATTTTGAATCATCAAATTGCCACCTTCTTGAGTAATTGCTCGAAGCGGTTTCCCCTCGATTTCCCTTGTCCGCCATCATGATTACCTATATAATATGGCCATAAGCATTACTAAAGCAATTGCATTAAGGTCATATTTCTTTCACGAAGATTTTTTCTAAGGGAGGATTCTTTTTTCCGAGTTTTTCTACAAGGAGTTCAAGAGTTTTTTTTCCCCTTTTGAGAGTAATACATCATAGGTGATAGCAAGAAGAACCTTGAAAATCATGATCCAAGTAGTCCATTTCAGTCAAATGTTCACACAAAGTCCATGCTCTTCCATACACTGCGATCCATTTCTTTGATCCATAAACATAATAATTTTTGGGGGCTAGAGGGCTAGAGGGTTCTCACAGATACATTCCAAAAATTATAGCCATATAGCATTGCCTATCAAAGGATAAAAACATTACAAAATAATGTGATATATCACTTCAAAGAAATAGCCTATCAAAGCTTTAAAACATTGCAAAATAATGTGAATTGTCACTCCAAAGCAATATATCACTTAATAGGAGAAGCTCCATGATATCAAGCTAGTTTGTCATGGTTGTTAGATACACCCTTGGAGAGGTCAAAGTTAATTCAATAAGAATCAGACCACCATAGAACTATGTCCTTAAACAAGTAATATGAAACCTAATGTGTCCAATCACATTGGCATTGGCATCAATTTCTAGGAAAAACCAGAATCTAAGAAAGCTTTGTAGAGAAAAATATAATAGTTGTCTTACCAAGACAAACCCCAAAGACATACAAAAGAAGTTGGACCTCACAACTTAATCCTTGATATGTTAATGCAATAGATCGCCAAACAGAAAGGAAAAAGTAGTAGACTTAGTTGTAGAAGGATGTAAACACATGGATTCCTTGATCTATATGGGGGAGTCAGCAAAGGCTTAATTGAAGTAAGGGTTTCCATGCCATGTAAATATCAGGTACTTAAATGTTAATTATACTTTGAGGCTTGTGGTGTGATCTTATAGCTATTTGTTGTGCTCACCCTTAGTTTTTACTTTTCCAGTATGGTGCCCATCGAATATGGTTTGCATGGTCGGTCACACATTAAATCCCATTTTTCGCCGAGTTTCATGCACAATACACAAAAAACACGCTTGCAGAGGTGTTATTCGAATGCGCACGTGTTCGATGGGCCCGCTATTATGCACGCACATCAAATTCTGTAAATTCATCGAATTTACAAGATATCCTGTAAATTCATCGAATAATATAGCTTGTGCTGGTATGTTGTAAATTCGTCGAATTTGCTTGTTCTTGCTCGCTGGGGCCCGCCGGGAGCATTGTTTCGCGGGCGAAGCCAAGGAGAAGCGATCTTGCTGGATTCCACCCCCCTCCGGTTATTGGGATGAGTAACCTGACCCGTTAACGACAGGCTAGAGACCCGCTCCGCTGGGTCTCATCTATTGTGTATAATAAAATTTAGGGCTTCATTTATAAATCTCAAACTTGAGGAATTTTAAGAAACTTTGTGAAAAAAATATACATACATACAAACATGCGCGTGCGCGCACACACACACACACAAAACACTACATCTTAAAATATTAATAAATATCTTTTATATATATATATATATATATATAATACGATATATTATACTAGATAATCTCTCTCTCTCTTTCTCTCTCTCTCTCTCTCTCTCTCTCTCTTCTCTTGCCCTCTCTCTCTCTCTCTCTCTCTCTCTCTCAGCATATAGCATACATACATACATACAAACATTCACACACACCTTTTTTTTGGGGGGGGGGGCAAACATACACACACACACATATAAATCTCTCTCTCTCTCTCTCTCTCGCGGGCGCACACGCGACACACACACACACACACAATGTATATATATTTTTAAATATAAAATATAGTTAAATTAATAAATTGTATATATATATATACATATATACAGGTATTTATATATATATATTTATGTTAAAAAACTTCTTGTAGTTGAACACATTTGTGTGAGTGAGAGAAATGGAGGTCTAGGTCACGAAAAACTATTTGCAAAAACTTTCCACTTTTCAAGAATTGTACACCTAATTGTTTTGTCTTGGGAGAACCTTCCACTTTTCAAGAATTGTACACTTGCATCTTAGAGGTCCAATACATGAAAAAATTTGTGTAGTTGAACGAAAAATTTGAGAGAATCATTGGAGGTCCACAAAAATCTTTTTGCAATAACCTTCCACTTTTCAAGAATTGTCAAAGTCTTCATAATTCCTTCCCTACAAGCCTACTTTTATTGATGAAACTCTCAAACATGTCAAATGCCATTCTTTGTATTTACTCAATAACAAATTACCTAGCCCATCATATACAACCATTTTCACTTTAATGAATTGCATAGAGCTTTGGCCAAAATCAAACTTCATCCATGATATAGAAAGGCAATACATAACTCATCATGATTTTAGTAACTATTGACAAGGTGCAAGATTTAGTTTGTACAATACGACTCTCCATTCGTACCATCTCCTCACCTTTACTTGAATGAGAATTAGGTTTTTTAAATCTTAAACTACACAAAGGTACTATCTAATCCCTCAAACCCACTCCAATGTGCATGCTTTTTTCACCAAGACATGCTACATACATCGCAACCAATTGGGATAGGAGAGGCCTACCCATTTCTATCTTGATGGAAATTAGGACAAAAATCATATACTATTATTTATCTTTCTACTCCTCACATGGATCTAGTCAATTTCCCATGCTATGCCTCGTCTCTACACTCAACATTTTACATGTGCACACATTACAACTAGCTAGGACTAGAGGTTCCATCTCCTCACCTCTAACAACATGGAAATTTAAGTTGGGTTGTCTTAGATTGTGTAAGTTACTATGTATCTTTCTACTCTCTCACGTGTACCCGCTACACGCTGTGTCTCACCTCTACTCTCAAGATTACAATGATCGCATGGCTCCTACACACATATCAAGGAGGAAGGCTTTAAAGCAATAAGTATTCAAGTGGGAAAACCTTGCCTATCATAATGACTTAGAAATGGCTCTGCATTATATATGTTCAAGAGAGTTATTGCCCTAAAATTGGTGCATCACATCGTGCCAATAATAATTTGTGAGCCCCCTAAATTGCTTGACCCTTAATTTGCTCTCTTTATTTTATTTGATAAGGGAACCTAAATGGCCACCATCTTACGTGGCTACACCAATTTTGAATCACTAAATTTCCACCTTCTTAAGTAATTGTTCCAAGTGATTTCCCATCGATTTCCCTTGTGCACCATCATGACTACCTATATAATATGGCCATAATCATTAGTAAATCAATTGCATGAAGGTCATATCTCTTTCACGAAGTTTTTCCTAAGGGGGGATTCTTTTTTATGAGTTTTTCTAGAACGAGTTTGAGAGTTTTTTTAACTTTTGGAGAGTCATACATCATAGGTTATCTAGCAAGCAGAACCTTCAAAATCATGATCCAAGTAGTCTATTTCAATGAAATGTTCAAACAAAGCCCATGCTCTTCCATACACTGCGATCCATTTCTTTGATCCATAAACATAATAATTTTGGGGACTAGAGGGTTCTGAAAGAGACATTCTAAAAATTATAGCCGTTTAGCATTGCCTATCAAAGGTTAAAAACATTGCAAAATAATGTGATATATCACTTCAAAGAAATAGCCTATCAAAGGTTTAAAACATCACAAAATAATGTGAACTATCAATCCAATGAAATATATCACTTAATAGGAGAAGCTCCATGATATCAAGCTAGTTTGTCATGGTTGTCAGATACACCCTTGGAGAGGTCAAAGTTGATTCAATAAGAATCAGACCACCATAGCACTATGTCCTTAAACAGGTAATATGAAACCTAATGTATCCAATCACATTGGCATTGGCATCAATTTCTAGAAAAAATAAGAATCTAAGCAAGCTTTTTAGAGGAAAATATAAAAGTTGTGTTACCAAAACAATTCCCAAAGACGTACAAAAGAAGTTGGAGCTCACAACCTACTCCTTGATATGTTAATACAATAGATCACCAAACATAAAGGAAAAAGTAGTAGACTTAGTTGTAGAAGGATATAAACCCATGGATTCCTTGATCTATGTGGGGGAGTCATCAAAGGCTTAATTGAAGTAAGGGTTTCCATGCCATGTAAATATAAGGTACTTAAATGTTAATTATACTTTGAGGCTTGTGGTGTGATCTTGTTGCTATTTGTTGTGCTCACCCTTAGTTTTTACTTTTCCAAAGTGTCATCACAACAATTGTGTTTAGGTGAATATTGGACAATTTTGCACCATCCAAGAGGCAAACCTCCCATAGGGAGAGGATGCACTTAAGCCTTTCCAACAACAAGGTATGCATTTGAATTTCTTGGTTAGTGGTCAAGTCCATTAGGGAGCTATATATTCTTTCATGTTGTCTAGCTTAGTGGACTATTTTACAGCATCCAAGAGGCAACCCTTCCATAGGAAGAGGATGTAATCAAGTTTCTCTAACAATGAGGTATTAATTTGTCTTCTTAGTTAATGGTCAATTACATTAGGGAACTATATACTTTTTTAGGTTGTCTCGTTTTTGCACAAGAGACTAGTCATTTTCACAACAATCAGGTATGTCTTGGACTTTTCTTGTGGATGACAATGGCATTGACATGGATCCCAACAATGAAGAGAAACCAATTGCTTCAACTCATGAAAGAGTGGATCACACCCTTGTATGTTTCTCTTATATTGTTCCCACCCACATTTTCTTTTTGAAATTGACAACCTATAGGTCTATAATGTAGATGTCTAGAGTTCTGCTTATGAGACAAGAAGAGGATGTTATGCATACAATCATGAGCATGAAAAGTAGATTCTAAATTTTTGGCATGATATAGCACCAATTCAAATTGTTAACCTCAAGTTCTTGTAATGACACTTGTAAATACAATATAATTTTTACTCTAGAACTCAGGTCAATCTTTGTATATTATATGTTGATACTTTAATGTATTTGTGATAAATTTACCTTGTTTATATTGTGCATGCATGTCTATGTGGGCATGTGTGTGTGTGTGTGTGTGTGTGTGTGTGTGTGTGTGTGTGTGTGTGTGTGTGTGTGCATGTGTGTGTTTTTTTTACCTTAAGACATGTGCTAACACATGTCCAACATGTCTTCATGTTAACGACTACTAAATCTTGGAATTGCTTCTTTGATTTCTTTGAGACTAACATATTGAGTAACTACAAATCGGTTCCTTTGTCGGTTGGGATTTGTTTTTACTAGTTTGGAAGGTGTTACTTTCATATATGACGTAAAAATGATTGGACAAGATAGTTGTGTAAATATGAGCTTGGACCCGTTGTAGCCGTGACCAATGAAAGCCTTAGGATTGAATCAATGTTGAAGGAGAGACCCTCTACTATGTGCGGCACTACACACAATGGAGGGATTAATTGAGGGACTATAAGACTTTCTCAAAACATCTAGCCACTCTCGACACATTCCAAGCTAATCAAGCTAAGGAGGATAGTATGGGAGATTTTGTAAATATGAACTTGGACCTACCATACAAAAGCCTTAGGATTGAATCGATGTTAAATGGGAACCCCTCCACTGTGTGTGGTGCCGGTGAGGTAAGAAGGATGATGCTTTAAGAAGGCCAATGGCTACCTATATTGACCTTGGAATTGGCTCGCTAGTTGGAAACATTGGATTTGGTGTTGAAAGTGGTAAGACTAGCTCCTCGACCTAAAACCGATGCCAAGAGCTTCCATGAACGATTGCTTTCCATAGCGATTGAGATTTTTACTGCTTGTCCATACCAGCTTATCAATGAGATTTTTACTGCTTGTCCATAGCAGCTTATCAATGAGCATGACAATTTCATCCGTGAGATCTTTCAGCACCTTTTAAAGATCTGCATGTGCAATGGAGCGTTGTCAGATTTGTGAACGGATTTCTGGCATAGCAGGGAGGATGTTGATTGACAATCACGTGTCCTATCCTCATGAATGAATTGAGTGGCAAAGTGGGCCCCGTTTTGCTAAAGGTGAAGTCTAGAAATCACTCACACTGATGACTCCTCCCCTTCCTCACACTGATAACTCCACACAATACCACTTCCACCCCTCCCCTTCCTCACATAGACGACTCGACACAAAACCACTTCCACCCCTCCCCTTCTTCTCATCTCTTTCTCAATGTCACGTTGGGCCTAACCATAGTAGTGCTTCCCACTTGTGTATCGATGAGACCTCCTACGTCAAAGAAGCGTATTTTCTTGTTGAGGGGAAAACCTTCTTTGCCATAGCCAGAACATAGAGAGATCCTTCTTTGGTGGTGAGTGGTTCTTTCAAAGATCGTGCTTCTTCTACATACACTTAAAAAGCCACACAAAAGCATGCACTTTGAGTGCATTTGGACTGCATGTTAACACGCGGTCCAAATGCATGCATGCCTCCCCTGTAGCTCAACCTCCCCCTCCATAGCCTCCTATCCCAATCTCCAAAGCCCAATCTCCATGGGCCCTTCCTTCTACTCTGCAAATCTCCCTCGTCCATGACCTCGGTGGCCTCCTTGTGCTAGATGTCATGTCCGATGTGCTGTCCTACAACAACAGCTCTAGCCTTGGCTGATAGACAAGAAGTTGAAGATAGAGACTTGACTTTTTTTGCCTTCCTAGATAAGTCTTATTGCAACAAGAAGTATGCATGGTCATAGTCGTTGGGAAGGGAAGATCAGGAATCACACATATGAAATCCTTAGTAATTTGACTTACTTTTAAATTTACTAATTTACCTTTTCCTTTCGTGCATGGGAGAGCTAGGAAAGGGGAGAATTATAAAAACAAGACCTTAAACTTTGTTTTTTTTCTCCATAGGATATCTTTTTCAGATAGTCCATCATGGTCTATGTTTTCACACCATCCATATTTAGTTCTCAACTGTGGCTACTCCCAACAATTTGATCTAGATCATGACAATGTATGCGACACTATCTCAAACCAAAAGCATGCTCTTTGCATGCTTTTGGCCTGAGACATTAAAGCATACATTGTCACCAACACCTTCAGTGATGATGACACCATACTAACATGTGGACCAAACTTGAGGCCATGTTTCTCCATAAACAACTACTCACATATACTTTTAGTACTAATTTGAATTACTTTTAAGTTTACTAAACCTTTTTGTTTGGTGCATCAGAGAGCTAGGAAAGGGGAAATTATGAAAACAAGACCTTAAACTTTGTTGTTTTTCTATCGTGAGCCTCCATAGGATATCTTTTTCAGATTTTAGTCCATCATGGTCTATGTTTTCTCACCATCCATATTTAGTTCTCATCAACTGTGGCTGCTCCCAACAATTTGATCTAGATCATGACAATGTATGTGACATTGTCTCAAACCAAAAGCATGATCTTTGCATGCTTTTGGATTGCATGCTAACACGCAGTCCAAAAGCATGCAAAGAGCATGCTTTTGGCCTGAGACATTGAAGCATACATTGTCACCTACACCTTCAATGGATGATGACACCATACTAACATGTGGACCAAACTTGAGGCCATGTTTCTCCATAAACAACTACTCACATATACTTTTAGTACCGATTTGAATTAGTTTTAAGTTTACTGCAATGGAGAGCTAGGAAAGGGGCAAATTATGAAAACAAGACCTTAAACTTTGTTGTTTTTCTACCGTGAGCCTCCATAGGATATATCAGTCCATCATGGTCTATGTTTCCCTACCATCCAGATTTAGTTCTCAATTGTGGCTGCTCCCAACAATTTGATCTGTATCATGACAATGTATGCGACACTATTTTGAACCAAAAGCATGCTCTTTGCATGCTTTTGGATTGCGTGTTAAAACACACAGTCCAAAAGCATGCAAAGAGCATACTTTTGGCCTGAGACATTGAAGCATACATTGTCACCTACACCTTCAGTGATGGTGACACCATACTAGCATGTGGACCAAACTTGAGGCCATGTTTCTCCATAAATAACTACTCACAAATACTTTTAGGCCATAGGCCATTGACCTAGCTCGTGAGCATGACCATTTATGCTACAATGCCTCAAGCCAAAAGCATGCTCTTTGCATGATTTTGGATTGCGATGGTTAGTGTTAGATATCAATGCTCCACTCTCGTGTAACTATGCGGGAACCAGCTAACTCTACTTGTAAGCCTCCCATATGAGGAGAAGGCATTTGAGTAGCTTGGTTATCCGGTAGGTCCTGGTCTGGACACCAGATGGGGGCCATGTGTGGCCTGATGGCTGGACGGCTTCAGATAGAGTTGGCACACTGCCAACTAGGCTATGCTGTAGCCATTGATGATAATGGGCTTCACGGGCTGCTCTTATATAGCCACCAGTCGTAGTCGGTTAGACCCAATTGGGTGATTGACCCAGTCTGCCCAAAACGGCCGACTGGAGGTTGGTCCCGAAATAGGCCACCGACCACACGATAGAACCATTTGGCCCAGAGCCATCTGGGATCATCTGGGGCTCCAAACAGACCGCGCAACCCGAGAGTGGGCTGCCCCAGGAAATGCTCCGTCTACCCTTAGTGCGGTCAGTCATGGGATGCCTTCTCGCACTTGCATGATTCCTTAGCATCCAGCCTCCGTCCTCTACTGTTTCCAGCATGCCATCGAAGCTTCTCACACAGGAGCGCATGGCTGGGAGGCAGTGCCATCTATTGTATCAGTTTTATAGTAATCAAATTTTTAATTCTCCATACTATATGCTTTTCTCTCTTGCATACGAGATCCTGTTATCTGTTGAGCACAGACGTTGTATTGTTTTCTTACATGTTTTCTTACATGGTATCAGAGCTTGGGCTCTAGCAAGAAGATTTGGTAGTGTGTTTCTGTTTGCGAGCAGATTGTGAGAGATGGCCCAGCCCGCAAGACTGCGAATCCCACCATTTGGCGAAAGCGGAAAGTTGGACGGCACTAACTATCCACTCTGGAAGTTCAAGATGAAGACCATCCTAAGCGCATACGAGCTTTGGGATACTGCTACTGGGGTGGATGTGAAGCCGGTTGCGAGACCGGATCCAGCCAATGCAGGACAACATATAGTCAGTGATAGGTTACTGTTTCTCACTTGGATCTGGAGTTGTGTCATGGGTCAGCAAGAAGCAACCCACAGTTGCTCTTTCTTCTACCGAGGCTGAGTACAAAATCAGCATGTTTTGCCTCTTGTGAGGCAGTGTGGTTGAGGAGGATTTTAGGGAACATGGGAGCAGTGCAAAACAAGCCTACGCAGTTATCATGTGACAATCAGAGTTGCATGGCAATTGCAAAGAACCCTGTGTTCCACACTCGCACAAAACACATTGAGATTCAATATCACTTTGTATGCGAGCTCATCATGGATGGAGAGGTCGACTTGGTGTACTGTCCAACTACAGAGAATGCTGCAGACATCTTCACGAAGGCTGTTGGAAGAGACTTGCTGGAGAGGCATCTTCATCGACTTGGCATTGGGCCGAAAAAGTAAGTTCACTTGCGGATGGACATCGAGGGGGGGTGTTAGATATCAATGCTCCACTCTCGTGTAACTATGCGGGAACCAGCTAACTCTACTTGTAAGCCCCCCATATGAGGAGAAGGCATTTGAGTAGCTCGGTTATCCGGTAGGTCTTGATTTGGACACCAGATGGGGGCCATGTGTGGCCTGATGGCTGGACGGATTTAGATAGAGTTGGCACACTACCAACTAGGCTGCTACATGCAAGTGCGGGAAGGCATCCCATGACTGACCGCACTAAGGGTAGACGGAGCATTTCCCGGGACAGCCCACTCTTCGGTTGCGGGGCCCGTTTGAAGCCCCAGATGATCCCGGATGGCTCTAGGCCAAACGGACTCCGTAGGTTAGTTGCTCTATTCTGCGCCACGGTTCTATCATGTGGTTGGTGGCCTATTTTGAGACCGACCTCCGGTCGGCCATTTTGGGCAGACTGGGTCGGTCACCCAATTGGGTCTAACCGACTACGACTGGTGGCTATATAAGAGCAAGCCCGTGAAGCCCATTATCATCACTGGCTATAGCAACCTTGATTCCTTAGCATCCAGCCTCTGTCCTCTACTATTTCCAGCACGCCATCGAAGCTTCTCACACAGGAGCGCACAGCTGGGAGGCAGCGCCATCTATTGTATCAGTTTTATAGTAATCAAATTTTTGATTCTCCATACTATCTGCTTTTCTCTCTTGCATACGAGATCCTGTTATCTGTTGAGCACAGACGTTGTGTTGTTTTCTTACAGTTAGTGCCCAAGCCACCTAGTAGTTTTATGTAGAGAATTTATCCATTTCCGTGCCTTTTAATGTGATGTTTTTCTAGACTATGCTTTGGGGATGCTAATATTTGGGAAAAAGAGGAGCATGCAATGAGTACATGTGCCTGCATAGTAGTATGGAGTTTCCATTTTGATGTTTTTACCATTGGAATAATGTTTTTAGAACATTCATGTTATTCCCATAACTCTGTATGCATACAGTCTTAAACGATGGCTTGTCATATTAGGCATCCTATTCATGTTAGCCTACAATGTTTTGTAGCATAAACTTTAGTCGAGAGAATATTCTACATTCTTGGCAAGGATGTAGCTATATTAAGTGCACCAAACTTCTAAATAAGAAGTGAGGCCCTAATGACAAACGAACCCCCCAAGATGAAAAATACATACTTTTCTTGATATGAAGCTTCATGAAAAAGGTAATGTTGAGGCCAAAAGCTTGCAAAGTAGTGTATTACCCCAACTCATATTTGGTTCATGGTGGTTTTATTTTCTTTTTTGTTTCTTGCATTGGTTTAAGTATACTAGATGAATCATTTGTTGATAGATCTGTAATCATTTTTTCTGCATGTGTTGCAGCAATTCCACCAAAATGTTCAAGAAAGATGACCCTCTGGAGCTAGATGTTCATCCTCATGCTGAGGAAAAGGGGAAACAAGTTGTAGTGGGCTCAAGTGTCCAGTCTCCTAATATCCTTGTAAATGAGGAGAAAGAAGTGCTTGAGGAATATTCAGTCACAAAGGTTAGGCATTTAGGTGAATCAAAAGAAGATGAGGATGAATTTGCTTAGATGGACATGGAGATAGTAAGTGGTCGAGATGTGATTGGGAAGTGCAGATTTCTTGGGTCTGATGAATGTCCTAGGATCCCCCTTTGTAGGTTTATTCCTTATGCTCAGCTTAGGGGTTTGAGAAGTGACGTATATGCATGAAAGGGTGCTTTTCAGTATGAGGGTTACTTTCCTAAGAAGGGGGCATTCATTATATCCTTGTGCAAGTGTGATTGAGAGGAGAGTCCTGTTACAAGTGCAATTGTGAATACATGGTCACAACTATGGAAGGAGGTGGATACTAAATTTGAGAAGGAGGTTGCAAGCAAGAGCAAGTGGAATTTTATGTCCAACTCTATGTATGGGAGGGAAATCATAGGACAACTGCATGGATGGACCTGATTGTAGAGGCTTACATGGAGACATGGTCTAGACACAAGAGTGATGTGCACATTGATAGACCCTCGAAAGACATCTGAAATTGCATTGGTTGGATTGCAACAGATGAATTTGTAAGTGATCCTTCAACTTTATAGAGTTGTATTTCAATTTTTTGGGATTCATGTTCCATTGAAATGTATTCCTTTCTTGTGTGGAGTTTTAGATTAGATGAACATGCATTTCATATTTGGTGATTCATGTTTGAGTGAAATAATTTTCTTCCTTCTTGAATTTTAGATTGAATGAACACGCAATCATTAAGCCAATCCTTTGGAATACCCTTATCAACACAAATAACATCTACGAGTGTGATCCAACATTCTTCATGAATAGTCTGACAAAGGAGCAACAAAAAATGATTGAAAAGTCTAGATCAAGGGATGCAGTGGAGAAGAAGCAGTGGTTTCCTTTGTCTCACGAGGAATTCTATCCCGTCTTGTTTTTCAGGTACATCAAATTCATTTGATTCAAAACCATCATGATTACTTTGCTTTATCTTCACTTGTATTCTTCACACTTTTTATTTTTGCTAAAGGTGGAGTACACCTCTGAGTTGAAGCAAGCATTGGATACTGCGGCAAAACAATACCACATGAAAGTAGAGGAGAAGTAGAATGTAAGGAAAGAGGGAGAATTCATAAGAATCTTGTTGACAGGATGGGAATGGTATTTGAACTTGTGATTTTAATTTTTTGGTAAGTCTTGTAAAATTTCTTACATTCTATTTTTTGTAGGTGCTTTATTGTCTAGATCCTAAACTGGGAGGTGTGTGGAAGACAAGAGTCTTCAATATGAGATATGAAAGTCATGACTCCAGTGTAACTTTGGCAAAGCTTAAGAGTCTAGCAAATGCAGATATGAGGATGGAGAAGAGACTAATGATATTGTCTCTCCTTGAAGCAAACAAGAGGATGAGGGATATGCATTTCATGCCCTCAGGAGACAATGACTTTATAGGGTAAAGTGTTTCTTTTTTCTCAATCTATTGTCTTGTTTTGTAATTAAAGATGGTGAATCAATATTGATTTGTGCATCATTTTTAGGTGGCTTGCAAGGGCGATCTTCCTTGAGATGATAGAGACACACTCTATCATGGCACTTGAGGATTTGTGTGCCCTCAGTGCCATGACCCATCCACTTGTATTGCCTGCGAATTATACACTCCAACTGTACATGGAGGACATTAAGCTAGAGGGCAGGATGCATATGTTCTCCTCTTTGAAGGCACATGACAGCAAATTGCCTGTCAAAGGTTCAAAGAGAGGAGATGGACATGCACCAAGGAAGGCTATAGAGATTGATCAAGCTACGTAAGAGTTTTGTTCAGGTACTTATGCATGATCTATAAGTCATTTCTTTGAGAGAGAACTAGATTTGTCCATTTGGTAAGTACTTGTGCATGATCTATAAGTCTTTTCTTTGAGAGAGAACTAGATTTGTCCAAATAAGTAATAAGCTTCTACCACTTTGAAGGTACTTGAAGCACCTTGTGAAGGAGAATAAGTTAATTGAGATGCCTACTCAATGCAAAGGTTGGATTGAGATAGGGAACCCCAGCACTTGCATGTACCCTAGTTCGATGCATGGATTGTCCTAGTGGGAGCTTAGTAACTACCCATGGTGGATTGACTTTCCAGCTAGGCAAGTACTTACGTGTGAGAGAGACATGTTTGATGAGCACTCAACAAGTAAGAAGATTGGCAAAGAAGTTACTCCAAAGATAATGTCCTCTAGGCAGACAAAACAAACACCTAAAGACAAAGGTATGCCATCAGTTAATTTGTAGCCCAGTTGTGGTAGAAAAATTCTATAGAATTTACACTTTTGAAGTATTGGAATCTTTGTTTTGTAGAAGTAGAGGACGTGGATACTCCACCTCATGAGACTAGGGATGAGGAACCAGTTGTTGAGGCTTCTCTTCTAGGTAGAAAAATCAACTTTGTTATATTTTAAAAGTATGAAGCTTATGTTCTTGTTTATTACTAAATCATTTGAACTAATTGGCAGGAAAAAAGAAAATGGTGAAAGATTTCATCACATTTGCATATCACCCCCCATCACCTTTGGATGGCCATGGAGACATGTCTATGTTTGGTTTGGCAATAGGTGACTATATTACCATGGGATTAGATTTTGCAACTGCCAAGAAGAATGATGCCTACACAAAGGTACATGAGTTCTTTCTTGGAGTTGCTAGCAAGGGGAGGGATTATACTAGGATGGGTAGGAAAGTAAAATGGGCTGCAGACTTTATACTGCTAGACCTCCCTACGGGTTTGGAGATGGAGGGATATGTTGGGATTCCCACATGAAATAAGCTTACAAAGGACCATGCTAGATATGGTATTAGTGTAGTAGCTGCTACACTCAGTGATGATGGATGGCTAGTTCTCTTCTGTCCTCTTAGTGGCTCTCATTAGCTATGTCTATGGTGGCTTAGATCCATTGGGCTGGAAGTTAATTACCAGCCATCGTAGTGTAGAGTGCAATTAATTACCACAGTTTGATTAATTAAGGTGGTAGTCATGATTGTTTAAATGAAACACTAGTCCTCCGGGCCTCCAGTTGAGAGATCTCAACAACGGAAGTGAAATGAAAGAAGGTGAGAGAGAAGGAGAGCCAGAAGAGAGAGCCACACAAGTTTTTGGTGGATGTAGAACACCCTAATCTTCTATGTCATATATGTGTGTGTGTGTGTGTGTGTGTGTGTGTGTGTGTGTTTGAGTATTGTACATACTTGGGGTTAAGGTACGATGTTCTTTAACCCCCACAACCTCCCACTTAAAGGCCAATGTGACTTTAAGGGAGAACAACCAATGGATACACTATCCAATGCCCATCAATACATGACAATACTCAAACCGCTGACTAGGTAGACTCTTTATTAGCACTATGGCTGCTGCAACTTACTCCACCGTGGCTGCTCTTGCATTGTTCCTGGCCTGAAGAGCTGTCTCATTGTCTTCTCCACCGTGGTTGCTCTTTGCCCCATCCTTCCTCGCCATGAAGCTCTCTTGCAGCTTCTGCATCACCACTCTGATTTCTGTATTCTCCCTTTTTAGTTCCTCCATCATCTAGTATTTTTCAATGTTAATGTGTTCTACATGTTGCAGAGCCATTTGTAAAGATCCTCCTTTTTGGCTCTTTGATCTTCAAGCTCCTTTTGCATCATTGCTAGCTCCTGGTCCGTGATGTTCCCATCAATTCTAACTTCTTCATGTCTATTCGGAGTCCTTGATGTGCTTCTCTGCTTCATCTCTTCTATGGCTTTCCATGTCAAACATTTTTGTAGTGGCCTCAGCTTGCTCTCATGCCTGCTTGCAAGGCCCTTGCTTCTGCCTCCTCTACCTTGGCTTCTACACCCTCCTTGAGAATTTTCTCAAGTTGCGCTGTCTTTGCTACATCAATGGCTTTGCTACATCAATGGCTTTCTCTTGTAGAAAAGTCACCTTCTGAGACATCCTCTTATTGTATTGCTCAAAAATCCCTTTGAGGGTAGATGTCATTAGGTGCATTGCAACTCTAGTGAACTGAGATGACAATTTGGATTTGCCATCCATGCAATTCTTCAAGTTGATTATCATGCTCTTGAAAAATCACCCTTGAGAAAGAGACATCACGTCCTTTCAGTTTCTCTGCTGCTGCTTGAACCTGCTAGAACTTCACGGTTCCTCTTGTATCAAGAAAGAAGTGCATTGTCTTCTTTAGCACATCGTAGAGGTATGTTTGCAAGCTAGAAAGCTTGACTCCACCATCTTTACTAATCTGAGTGTTGGGGTATACATCTAGAATATCCTATCTCTTCCAAAGAAGTGTGCTTTCAAATTGCCTCCAAGATTGCCTAGCGCATTTTCAATCATGCTTTCAATGATGGTAATCTTCTGACCTTGACAGGCTATGTCCCTCCTTCACATTCACATCCTGTACCAACCTGGTGAAGTTGCTGAGAGCATCCAAATTGGTCTTTTGAAGAACGAGTGAGGAGCTCCTAGATGTCACGATTTCAAGATTAGGGGAGGAGAGGTTCTCGCAATGTGCTACAGAGGGGGAGGAAAGATTGTGTGAGGAGATCGCAGATTGTGCATGGGGGGAGGAAAGATAATGTGAGGATGTTTCAAACTGTGCAGACACATTTCGAAGCTCGGTGTGTCTAGGAGGATCCATTATGAGAGGGGATAGAAGTTGCAGGAAGAATGCAAGGGAGAAAGAAACTGTTGAGAGGGATAGAAGACAAAACAGTGAAGGAAATGGAATAGTGGAGGCTTAAGTTTGAAGTCTAAGTGCAAGGGAGAAAGAAATGGTCTAGAGGGATAGAAGACAAAATAGTGAAGGGAATGGAATAGTGGAGGCTTAAGTTTGTAGCCCGACTACAAGGAATTGTCAAGGTGAGAGTCCACCATGGTGGTTGGCCCAAATTTTAATTAATTCAAGGTGGTAGTATTAACTTGCATGAATATGAGTGATTAGAGGTGATTAGGCTTCATGATTTACATTTGTGGTGATTATTGCGGTGTCTCTCATCAGCTACGTCTATGGTGGCTAAAATCCACTGGGCTAGCAGTTATACCAGCCACCTCAGTGTAGAGTGCAATTAATTACCAGCAGTCACCGGGCTTGCATGCTCAGTAGAGTGCAGTTAATTACCACAATTAATTACCAATTAATTACCAAGACGGTGGTGTCTACTTCATGATTACCAATTAATTACCAATTAATTACCAGCTAATTACCAAGACAATGGTGTCTACTTCATGATTACCAACCATGTCGTAAATTAATTGCCACTGCCATCGATGGAAAGGTGACAGTGGTGCCTAAGATTCCACCAGGTTGGCAATTAATTACCAGCCACCACGGTGGCCTACAATTAATATGGCTCATGATTATTTGAATGGCACCCTCCTCGAATTTTGATTAATTAAGGTGGTAGTCATAATTAATTACCAAGACAATGGTGTCTACTTCATGATTACCAACCATGTCGTAAATTAATTACCACTGCCATCGATGGAAAGGTGACAGTGGTGCCTAAGATTCCACCAGGTTGGCAATTAATTACCAGCCACCACGGTGGCCTACAATTAATATGGCTCATGATTATTTGAATGGCACCCTCCTCGGATTTTGATTAATTAAGGTGGTAGTCATGATTATTTGGATGGAACACCAAGCCTTAGTGCCTCTAGCCAGCACCAGGCCACTGGGCTTGCATGCATGATCATACTGAGTAGAGTGCAATTAATTGATTAATTGCTAGTCTCACTGGGCTTGCATGCTCAGTAGAGTGCATGGTAATGAGTGATTAGAGGTGATTAGGCTTCATGATTTACCTTTGTGGTAATTATTTACTAGTGGTGGCGGCTCTTATCAGCTATGTCTGTGGTGGCTAAGATCCACTGGGCTGGCAGTTAATTAACGTAGTGTAGAGTGCAGTTAATTACCACAGTTTAATTAATTAAGGTGGTAGTCATGATTGTTTGGATGGAACACCGGTCCTCCGGGCCTCCAACTGAGAGATCTCAACAACGAAAGCGGAACGAAAGAAGGTGAGAGAGAAGGAGAGTGGGAAGAGAGAGCCACACAAGTTTTTGGTGGGTGTAGAACACCCTAATCTTCTTTGTCATATATATATGTGTGTGTGTGTGTGTGTGTGTGTGTTTGAGTATTGTATGTACTTGAGGTTAAGGTACAATGAGCAGCAAACTCCTCCTTTTTGTCCTGGGTTAATGGAGCTCGATGTCTCTTTCTCTATCCCTATTCGCCTTGTTCTCGGCGATCCAATCTTTGTTGGTGCTAATGGCTTCCTCCACGGAATTGATGACTTCAAAAAGATCCATGAAGCTTTAAGCTACGGGAATATGGACCACAGGAACAAGAGATAGTGAGGGAGTAAGGCGAGATGGAAGAAGAGTTTGAGAGCAAGGCTATGAGATGAGTGCAAGAATGATAATGGGAGTAGACTCAAGTTCCAGAGTAAGGCTGTAGGCAAGATGGAAGGAGTAAGCTTGAGGAGAGAAGTAAGGTAATGAGAGAAAAGTGGAAGATGTGTTTTTGTGTAAGGCTGTGGGCAAGATGGAAGGAGTAAGCTTGAGTAGAGGAGGAAGGTAATGAGAGAAAAGTGGAAGCAGTGTTTGGCTGTAAGGCTGCGGGCAAGATGGAAGGAGTAAGCTTGAGGAGAGGAGGAAGCTAATGAGGGCAAAGTGGAAGAAGTGTTTGGCTAAAAGGCTGCGGTGGTGGGCAAGATGGAAGGAGTAAGCTTGAGGAGAGGAGGAAGGTAATGAGAGCAAAGTGGAAGAAGTGTTTGGTTGTAAGGCTGTGGGCGAGATGTAGAAGACGAACGACTAGCGAGACCTGTAAATAGATTTTGAGTACATTGAAATCTATAAAATAAAGTGATGGAACACAAGAATGATATAATTATTAGATTCTCATCATGAGATATTTATTGTACATAATAAGTTAGACTTCAAATAAAGTGAAACCGATTAAATAAATTTAGAGAGGTGGGTTGTCGATTGAGTGAAGTAAAAGATGCAAGACCATAATGTGAGAGACATATGAGAGGATAGATCTTGAATACATTTAAATCTATGAAATAAAGTGATTGAAGACAAGTTATCTCATTCCTATCATGAGACATTTATTATATCATCAACGATGCTTTTTTTTCATCATCAAACATTTAATATGTATCCATGATAAATGTCCCTTATGTATCCATGAGTAAATGCCCCTTATGTATTCACATATTTAATAAAATCAACCAAAATAACATTGTGAGCCAAGGAAAACAAGTCACACATCAATATGTATCCATTATAAATGCCCATTATATATTCACACATTTAGTAAAATCAACCAAAATAACATTGGCTTGTAGGTCCAAAGCTACCAAACTCCAATGTTTTCTACATGACCGACTAAGAATCTTCATTATTTGACTTCATCTTACCTCTCTCAAAAGTAAATATCACGTTGCGGTGCCAATTACGTCTCATAATATGGAAAAATGATAACTCGTATGTTGTCCATATCGAGAGTTTGCAACCAGGTGCAGATATCTTCTATTGACTTTTTATTATTATTGAGCCATGTAGAAAGCATGGAATCTACAACATATACACACTTTCTAAAATTTGGATGAAACCAAGATATCATTATACTGCATCAACAAATAACCAAACATTAGCTCATTATATTTAATCAATATATAAATACTAAGCCAAGATAAAGTTTCTAATGGGATGGGTGCACCACTTTTCATGCAAGTATATACCACCTAGGTTGAGGTACATGAAAAGTATTGTGCCCATCAGATATGCTTTGCATGGTCAATTCTCGCATTAAACACCGTTTTTGCCTCAGTGTGATGCACATCTGTAAAAAACATGCTCCTAGATGTGTTATCCAAACAAGTACTTATCGAATGGGTGCGCCACTTTCCATGCACACCAATACCATATAGGTTGAGATGAGTGCAAAGTATTGTGTCCATCGGATATGATTTGCATGCTCGATCACACAATATACACCGTTTTCCTCCTAGTGTTATGCACCACCGTCAAAAAACGCGCTCCCAGATGTGTTATCCAAAAAAGAACTCATGGGATGGGCGTGCAACTTTTCATGTAGGTCAATAACACCTAGATAGAGCCCTGTGCAAAGTATTGAGCCCATTAGATATGATTTGCATGGTTGACCAAGCATTAAACTCCGTTTTTGCCTTAGTGTCATGCACAAGCATCAAAAAACACTGTCCTAGGTGTGTTATTCCAACAAGTACCTATCAGATTGGCGCGGCACATTGCATGCAAATCAATACCACCTAGGTTAAGGTGTGTGCAAAGTATTGTGCCCATCAGATATGCTTTTCATGGTCGATCACACATTATGCACCGTTTTCCCCTAGTGTTATGCACAACCGTAAAAAAACGCGCTCCCAGGTGTGTTATGTGAACAAGTACTTATGGGATGGGTGGCCACTTTGCATGCAAGTAAATACCACCTAGGTTGAGGTGCGTGTAAAGTATTGTGCCCATCGGATAGGCTTTGCATTATCGATTCTCGCATTAAACACCATTTTTGCCTCAGTGTGATGCACATCCGTAAAAAACCACGCTCCTAAGTGTGTTATCCGAACAAGTACTTATCGGATGGGCACACCACATTGCATGCAACTCAATACTAGATTCTTTATACTATCTTTTATAGGTTTGAACTATATAATCACAAATTTAAATTAGAGATTCTATTAGCTAAATGCTAATCATGAATCCATAATTGAAAACCCATATCCTTGTATCACCATCAAAAAATATTCAAAAGAGACTAATATTTTTTTTGATTGTTCCATAGGAAGATGGGACCATTGGAGGTGATATTATGTTGCCAAAGAGAAGTAGTTGCATTTGCTACAATCCATGATTGTGATCCAAATTCTCTTTGTCACTTTCAAAGACTTGGCGAAGATAAGGTTGTAGTTATTGTATTAAAGATTCTTAGTGCACATGTTGAGCTAAAGCATAATTGTGGAGATATGGAAGTACTTGGAGATGTTATGCCTTATAATGTTTTCAATAAATCATTTATTGCATGGGATAGAGATGAGACTTATCCAACACATATCATGGGGAATACAAAGTGCAATGCTTTGGATTTCAGTGTGGGAGATATTTTGCAAATGATATCATTTGCAAATAAGAACATAGCAGAACGTTGAACACTGGGATCAGTGGTCATTTGTGAAGATGAGGATTGTGAAAGTTACTAATGATGGTATGGATGATAATGCAATGACATTGGATGGTCCCTATTATGAGGAAGGAAAAGATTTGAAATGGAGCATGCAATTTTTAAAGATTAAAAAGGAACATGTGGTTTTCAATGACAAAGTTTTCAATTTTGTTAGACTCCTTTGTACAAAGACTCATGGAGAGCAATATTTCTTGTAAACATATGACAATGTAAAATTGCAAGCATAGCTATTACTATTTCTGGAGCACATTTAAAGAGTCTTGTACACACACACACACACACACACACACACACACACACATGCCCACATAGACATGCATGCACAATATAAACAAGGTAAATTTATCAAATACATTAAAGTATCAACATTTAATATACAAAGATTGATATGAGTTCTAGAGTAAAAATTATATTGTATTTACAAGTGTCATTACAAGAACTTGAGGTTAACAATTTAAATTGGTGCTATATCATGCCAAAAATTTAGAATCTACTTTTCATGCTCATGATTGTATGCATAACATCCTCTCCTTGTCATAAGCAGAACTCTGGGCATCTACATTATAGACCTATAAGTTGTCAATTTCAAAAAGAAAATGTGGGTGGGAACAATATAAGAGAAACATACAAGGGTGTGATCCACTCTTTCATGAGCTAAAGCAATTGGTTTCTCTTCATTGGGATTCATGTCAATGCCATTGTCATCCACACAAAAAAGTCCAAGACATCCCTGATTGTTGTGAAAATGACTAGTCTCTAGTGGACTTGTGCAAAAACGAGACAACCTAAAAAAGTATATAGTTCCCTAATGGAATTGAATATGAACTAAGAAGACAAATTATTACCTCATTGTTAGAGAAACTTGATTACATCCTCTTCCTATGAAGGGTTGCCTCTTGGATGCTGCAAAATAGTCCACTAAGCTAGACAACACGAAAGAATATATAGCTCCCTAATGGACTTGACCACTAACCAAGAAATTCAAATGGATAACTCGTTGTTGGAAAGGCTTAAGTGCATCCTCTCCCTATGGGAGGTTTGCCTCTTGGATGTTGCAAAATTCTCCACTATTCACCTAAACACAATTGTTGTGATGACACTTTGGAAAAGTAAAAGCTAAGGGTGAGCACAACAAATAGCAACAAGATCACACCATAAGCCTCAAAGTATAATTAACATTAAGTACCTGATATTTACATGGCATGGAAACCCTTACTTCAATTAAGCCTTTGATGACTCCCCCACATAGATCAAGGAATCCATCGGTTTACATCCTTCTACAACTAAGTCTACTACTTTTTCCTCTATGTTGGTGATCTATTGCATTAACATATCAAGGAGTAGGTTGTGAGCTCCAACTTCTTTTGTACATCTTTGGGAATTGTTTTGGTAAGACAACTTTTATATTTTCCTCTACAAAGCTTGCTTAGATTCTTATTTTTTCTAGAAATTGATGCCAATGCCAATGTGATTGGATACATTAGGTTTCATGTTACCTGTTTAAGGACATAGTTCTATGGTGGTCTGATTCTTATTGAATCAACTTTGACCTCTCTAAGGGTGTATCTGACAACCATGACAAACTAGCTTGATATCATGGAGCTTCTCCTATTAAGTGATATATTTCTTTGGATTGATAGTTCACATTATTTTGTGATGTTTTAAACCTTTGATAGGCTATTTCTTTGAAGTGATATATCACATTATTTTGCAATGTTTTTAACCTTTGATAGGCAATGCTAAACGGCTATAATTTTTGGAATGTATCTATCGGAACCCTCTAGTCCCCAAAATTATTATGTTTATGGATCAAAGAAATGGATTGCAGTGTATGGAAGAGCATGGGATTTGTTTTAACATTTCACTGAAATAGACTACTTGGATCATGATTTTGAAGGTTTTGCTTTTGCTATCACCTATGATGTATGACTCTCCAAAAGTTAAAAAAACTCTCAAACTTGTTCTAGAAAAACTCATAAAAAAGAATCCCCCCTTAGGAAAAACTTCGTGAAAGAAATTTGACCTTCATGCAATTGATTTACTAATGCTTATGGCCATATTATATAGGTAGTCATGATGGTGCACAAGGGAAATCACTTGGAACAATTACTTAAGAAGGTGGCAATTTAGTGATTCAAAATTGGTGTAGCCACGTAAGATGGTGGCCATTTAGGTTCCCTTATCAAATATAATAAAGAGAGCAAATTAAGGGTCAAGCAATTTAGGGGGTCACAAATTATTATTGGCACGATGTGATGCACCAATTTTAGGGCAATAACTCTCTTGAACATATATAATGCGGAGCCATTTCTAAGTCATTATCATAGGCAAAGTTTTCCTAGTTGAATACTTATTGCTTTAAAGCCTTGCTCCTTGATATGTGTGTAGGAGCCATGCGATCATTGTAATCTTGAGGGTAGAGGTGAGACATAGCATGTAGCGGGTACATGTGAGAGAGTAGAAAGATACTTAGTAACTTACACAATCTAAGACAACCCAGCTTAAATTTCCATGTTGTTAGAGGTGAGGAGATGGAACCTCTAGTCCTAGCTGGTTGTAATGTGTGCACATGTAAAATGTTGAGTGTAGAGATGAGGCAGCATGCACATTGGAGTGGGTTTGTGAGGGATTAGATAGTACCTTTGTGTAGTTTAAGATTTAAAAAACCTAATTCTCATTCAAGTAAAGGTGAAGAGATGGCACAAATAGAGAGTCGTATTGTACAAACCAAATCTTGCACCTTGTCACCTTGTCAATAGTTACTAAAATCATGATGAGTTATGTATTGCCTTTTTATATCATGGATAAAGTTTGATTTTGGCCAAAGCTCTATGCAATTCATTGAAGTGAAAATGGTTGTATACGATGGGCTAGGTAATTTGTTATTGAGTAAATACAAAGAATGGCATTTGACATGTTTGAGAGTTTCATCAATAAAAGTAGGCTTGTAGGGAAGGAATTATGAAGACTTTGACAATTCTTCAAAAGTGGAAGGTTATTGCAAAAAGATTTTTGTGGACCTCCATTGACTCTCTCAATTTTTTCGTTCAACTACACAAATTTTTTCATGTATTGGACCTCCAAGATGCAAGTGTACAATTCTTGAAAAGTGGAAGGTTCTTGCAAGACAAAACAATTAGGTGTACAATTCTTGAAAAGTGGAAAGTTTTTGCAAATAGTTTTTCGTGACCTAGACCTCCATTTCTCTCACTCACACAAATGTGTTCAACTACAAGAAGTTTTTTGTGTATTGGACCTCCAAGAACTTTTTCTCACTCACACAATAAAGAAATGGATTGTTCAATTGCATCTTCGAGGAAAGCTAAGGAGGTTGAAAACAATGACAATGATGACGGGAAGTATGGGATATAAAAGAAGAGGAGGCAAGTCATCTTGGTAGTTAGTGGTGGTGAGTGGGTGAGGATCTCCTCTCTTAAGTACAACTACTTCAAGAGGGGTGGTTGAAGGGAACGATAATGTGAAGTATGTGCATTGTTTTCTATTCTATTCTATATGGAGACTAATACCATACCAACCACATGGCAAGTATGGGGAGGTTTGTCGATGCATTGTAGAGCTTCGAGGGTGGAGGAGGGAGGTCCGGGGAGAGAGGAGGATGAGGACAATGTTGGAGCACCATGTGGCACTACGAGGACACTACTAGAGTGCAGAGGGATAGACCAGGGGTGGAAGACTGTAAGCAGGAAGCCACAGGGAGGGTAGGGGAGGAAATGCGAGAGAGTGTATAAATGGCCCACAAACACTTGACCAAGCCAACATGAAAGCTCTGCATGTGCAAACTGCGTGACGCCGCAGTGGCAAAATTCAAATATGTCAGCACGGGAGTCAAATGTGACAGCTAGATTCACACGTGGTGCAAGCGAGCGAGGAGAGAGAGAGAGAGAGAGAGAGAGAGATAATTTATATATATATAGGTATATATATATAAATACCTATATATATGTGTGTGTGTGTGTATACACACACACATAGACACACATATATATATACACACCTATATATATATATATATACAATTTATTAATTTAACTCTATTTTATATTTAAAAATATATATACATTTTGTGTGTGTGTGTTGCGTGTGCGCCCGCGAGAGAGAGAGAGAGAGAGAGAGAGAGAGAGAGAGAGAGAGAGAGAGAGAGAGATTTATATCTGTGTGTGTGTATGTTCGCCCCCTAAAAAAAAAAGTGTGTCTGAATGTATGTATGTATGTATGTTATATGCCGAGAGAGAGAGAGAGAGAGAGAGAGAGAGAGAGAGATAGAGAGATAGAGAGACAGAGAGATAGAGACAGAGACACAGAGAGAGAGAGAGAGAGAGAGAGAGAGAATAGAGAGAGAGATACCAAGAGAGAGAGGGCAAGAGAAGAGAGAGAGAGAGAGGGGATGTGAGAATGAGAGAGAGAGGGCAAGAGGAGAGAGAGAGAGAGAGAGAGAGAGAGAGAGAGAGAGAGAGAAAGAGAGAGAGAGATTATATAATATAATATATCGTATTATATATATATATATATATATATATATAAGATATTTATTAATATTTCAAGATGTAGTGTTTTGTGTGTGTGTGTGTGTGTGCGTGCGCGCGCACGTGTTTGTATGTATGTATATGTTTTTCACAAATTTTCTTAAAATTCCTCAAGTTTGCGATTTATAAATGAAGCCCTAAATTTTATTATACGCAATAGATGAGACCCAGCAGAGCAGGTCTCTAGCCTGTTGTTGATGGGTCAGGTTACTTGTCCCAATAACCGGAGGGGGGTAGAATCCAGCAAGATTGCTTCTCCTTGGCTTCGCCCGCAAAACAATGCTCCCAGGCCCCAACGAGCAAGAACAAGCAAATTCGATGAATTTACAAATTTTGATGCGCGTGCATAGTAGCGGGCCCATCGAACACGTGCGCATTAGAATAACACCTCTGCAAGCGTGTTTTTTGTGTATTGTGCATGAAACTCGGCGAAAAATGAGATTTAAGGTGCGACCGACCATGCAAACCATATCCGACAAGCACCATACTGGAAAAGTAAAAACTAAGGGTGAGCACAACAACTACCAATAAGATCAAACCACAAGCCTCAAAGTATAATTAACATTTAAGTATCTGATATTTACATGGCATGGAAACCCTTACTTCAATTAAGCCTTTGATGACTCCCCCACATAGATCAAGGAATCCATGTGTTTACATCCTTTTGTGAAGATAGTGCAAGAGAGGGAAAGAGTCTCACTTGAGGCTTTCTCACAAGCACAATGGGGGAATACACACAAAGGTGGAGGCTAAAAACAGTTATTTTCTTCTTAGTTGTGAAAGCCAAAAAGAACTCTAGTACAAAGAAATAGAAGAACCCTATATGTGGGTCTCAAACCAAACTCAGCTAACTAAGGTGGCATACTAACTGAGCCACGAACTAGAGCAGATAAGGATAGCTGTCATCCAGCTATTATTCATGGGCGGTGTACCAACCGCATCTGCAGCTAACAAGTCGGTGACATAAATGCATAACGGTCACCCTGGCATATCACGAGTGGAGCTCGATATCTCAACACTCCCCCTCGAGCTCAATCCCAAATCCTGCACACCAAGCAGGTCTCTGAACTTGCGCAGCTTCTCTGCGCCCAATGCCTTCGTGAATATGTCAGCTACTTGATCCTTTGTGCTGACATAAACTAGATCAATAAGACCTAGTAAAACCTTCTCCTGCACATAGTGATAATGCACCTCTATGTGCTTTGTTCTAGCATGATAGACCGGGTTATTTGCCAAGTGTATACTGCTCATGTTGTCACAATAAATGACAACTGGCCCATCTGTAGACTGATGCATATCATAAAGTAGCTTATGCAACCAAGCTACCTCACATGCAGCCATTGCTGCACCCCTGCTGTACTCAGCCTCTGTGCTCGACAAGGCAACTGTAGGCTGTTTCTTGCTGCTCCAAGTGACTGCAGCACTCCCAAAAGAGAACACATATCCACTGGTAGATCGTCTATCAGAAATACTACCAGCCCAATCAGCATCAGTGTATCCATGTAACTGTATCTGAACCCCAGCCTCATAAAATAGTCCATACTGCAATGTGGACTTCACATACCTGAGTATGCGTCTAGCCGCATCCAAATGCGGTTTCCTTGGAGCCTGCATAAACTGACTTACCAACCCAACAGCATAGCTCAAATCTGGCCTGGTAATAGTCATGTAAATCAAACTTCCTACTATGCGTCTGTACATAGTAGAGTCTTCCAGAAGCTCACCTGCATCTGCGCTCAGCTTCACATTCTACTCCAAAGGAACTGAAATAGGCTTACAGCCTGTCATCCCATATTTGGACAGCATGTCCAATCCATACTGCCTCTGCAAGAGCTGTATCCCACTTGGTGATCTAATCACCTCAATGCCCAAGAAATAACGCAGCTCTCCCAAATCCTTCATCTCAAACTTCTGCTTCAATAGCATTTTCACATGAAGGATATCTTCATCACTATCACCAGTGATGATCAAATCATCAACATAAATAACAAGCAGCATAATACCTTTCTCTGTTTTTCTCACATAAAGTGAGAAATCTGCCTTGGAAATCTGAAAACCAATAGTGACAAGATACTGTCCTATCTTGTCAGACCATGCTCTAGGTGCCTGCTTCAAGCCATACAAGGCTTTCTTCAACCTGCAAACAAACTCAGGATGAACAACATGCACATAACCTGGTGGCTGCTCCATATAGACCTCTTCTTGCAAATCACCATGCAAGAAGGCATTCTTTACATCCATCTGATGTAAAGACCATCCCTTTGATGTAGCCATAGCAATGACTGCTCTTACGGTTGCCATCCTTGCAATCGGGCTGAATGTTTCTTCATAATCAATGCCATATGTCTGTGCATACCCCTTGACAACTAATCTTGCCTTGTATCTGTTCACAGAACCATCTGCATTGTGCTTCACCTTATAAACCCATTTACAGCCAATTGCATTCTTGTCTTTAGGCAAAGGCACCAATTCCCATGTTGCATTTGCATCCAAGGCATCCATTTCTTCATCCATGGCTTTCTCCCATTTTTCTTTTCCCATGGCTTGCTCAAAAGAAGTGGGTTCTGGTTCCTGTATCACTTTGACCATATAGGCATAGTGAATGGCTGTAAATCCATCATATTTCAGCCTATCCACAGGATACCTAGCTCTGGTAGACCTGCGCAAAATAGGCTCACTTCCAGATGCTCTCAAAACATCCCTGGTCTTCCTTACTCCAGGTGTAACAACCGAAGGAATACCCAACTCATCATCAATGCTCTGTTCTGAGCCACTGGATTCACCATCCACATAAGAGTGACCTGCATTCACATCAGACGTGGGCTGATCTACCTTCTCTTTTCCTTTTCGTGATACCTGCATACTACTATCTGCATTGCTTTGAGGAGATTCTCCTGATCTCAATCTGCCTGTCCATGGCGAAGTATGTGAACCACTGCTAGAGGACACTGCAGGTCCACTAATATTTTGTGATTGCTGCTGTGAATTATGTGTAGCATTACCATTTTGTGCATCTACATCATCAATCACATTTACTGGTTTATACCAGCTGCTCATCTCATCAAAAACAACATCTCTGCTCACTGTAAACTTACGAGTAGAAGGGTTATAGCATCTATACCCTTTCTGCTGCAGAGAATAACCAATAAAGATGCACTTCTCAGCTTTTGGATCCAACTTGGACCTCAATTCATCTGGCACATGAACATAGGCAATGCAACCAAAAATTTTCAAATGAGAAATATCTGGTTTCCTACCAGTATACATCTCCTCTGGCGTCATGCCATGTATTGCTGCAGTGGGAGTCCTGTTCATTATGTAAACTGTTGTAGCAACTGCTTCAGCCCAATAAAAATCTGGCAGGTCTTTTTCATTTAGCATGGCACGAGATACCTCTCCAATATGCCTGTTTTCCCTTTCTGCAAGTCCATTTTGCTGTGGGGTATGACTGCATGAATATTGCTGCTTTATGCCATGCTCCTGCAGGAATTTTGCAAACTCATTTGAGAGGTACTCTCCCCCTCCATCTGACCTTAGGCATTTTATTTGCAGGCCTATTTCTTTTTCAACCATAGCTTTAAAAGCTTTGAAGTGCCCAAACACTTCACTTTTCTTTTTCATAAAATACACCCAAACTTTTCTGCTGTAGTCATCAATAAAAGTGACAAAGTAATGACAGCCTCCAATAGATGCAGCTTTAGTAGTCCACACATCAGAGTGGATTAATTCCAATGGCTTCTTACTCTCTTGAACATGCCTAGGAAATGGTTTCCTTGCCTGTTTTCCAAATTGACAGGCTTCACACACCTTATGCATTTCTGCAACTTTGAATTTAGGCAATCCTGCAACAATATTTTGGGCCTGCATTGATTTCAGTCGCTGTACATTAACATGACCAATGCGTTTATGCCAGATATCAATATCTGCAACAACACCGGTCCCATGTGCAAACATTGCTGCACTCAATTCAGGCATGTCCGCATCCAACGTGAACATCCTGCCCTTCTTCTTTCCTTTTGCTATCAAGCGACCATTATTCTTCATATCCTCAACAAAGCATCCATGAGGATTAAATCTGACCTGCAAGCCCTGCTCAACCATTTGACCAACAGAAACCAGGTTCTTGGTGATATTCGGGACATGAAATACATCAGACAGGTATTTCTTTTTCCCATCCTGCATAGACAAAGGAATTTTACCAATCTGCACAATAGGATGTGCAGTATCATCACCAGTCTCCACAAATCTTGGTCTTTCCATTTCCCTTGCATCCTGCATCCATTCTGCATGACCTGTCATGTGGTTTGACACACCTGAGTCAACATACCACACATCATTTCTTTCTTCTGCACTTGTCACAGAATTGGTCATGTGCTGCACCATAAACAGATGCTCATTTCTGTCATCACCCTGTCTACTAGAAGATGCATAATTGCCTTGCTGCAATTTTCCATTCATAATATCATTCTGCTTTTTGTAGCAGTCTTTAGCCATATGACCCATTTTACCACAATAGTAGCATTCGACATTACTGTTTGCATTTTGGCCTCTCTGCCATCCACCACGGCCTCTTTGGCTCCCCGTGCCTCTAGAGTTACCACGTCCTCCTGCATAGGACTGGTTTTCTTGAGTTTGCTGCATATTCTGATTTCTACCACGGCCTCCAGATCGGCCTCCTCTACCTCTGCCTCTACCTCTTCCAGCATTTGAGTAGAAGACAGTTTCTTTTGAAGTTCCTCCTGAAGAAGATGCACCACCATTTCTCTGCTCTTCAGAAATTAGAAGAGCAATCAACTCTTCAAAATCAGGAAATTTTTCACGGACAGCAATGGATGTCCGGAACTGTGCATAATCCTTTCCTAGACCATTCAAGGTCACAGAAACCAAATCATCATCATCCACTGGTGACCCAATGGAAGCAAGTGCATCTGCAATTTTCTTCACCTTCATGTGGTAGTCATTGATGCTCATATTTTCTCTCTGCACATTGTGCAACTCCTGCTTGAGCTGCATTTTCCTGGCCTGCGTATTTGTGCTGTACATTTTTGCCAAAGTATCCCATGCCACCTTTGGCGTACTTGCATTCTGAATATGCACAATCATAGAATCTGAAATACTGATAGACAGCCAGTACATAACTTTCCTGGCTCTCTCATGCCATCCTTTAAATGCCTGCATTTCTTGTTGATTGGGAACATTAGGAAGAACTGGTTCTTCTTCATTTCCTGTAATGAACTCCCAATAGCCTTTTCCCATAAGGAAATTCGTCATTCTAAACTTCCATGCTTGGAAGTTGTTCTTGTCAAGCTTTTCAGTGACAATCTGTGAAAGAGAATCAGACGCCATTACAGAACACTTTAAAAAATTCTGTCACTGCAAAAAAACACAGCTTCTGCCTCACACAGGCAAATCTGCAAAACTGACGAAAGTGGTATTTGACCACACAGTCACTTCCTAGTGACGATTTTGCATGAATAGGCAATAAGGATGATTCTGCAATTCCCAATATCTCTGCGCTTGGGGACCCCAAATCTTTATTATTGTCGGGGATGGCTTGCATGTTGATGTAGTAGAGCTTCATTCGGCTCCCATTTATTGTTGTTGTGAATGGGACTCCATTTAGTGTTTCTAGTAGCACAGCTCAGATGGGGTTCATTTTTTTCACTCTGTAAGCTCCTTGACCTAGAATTTGAGCTTGTCCTTATGGACTTTGGTATTGTACAGTAAAACCAAGTCACCTTCCTTGATGTCTGTCTTTGAGGTTTTTGTCAAACCATGCCTTCCTTCTTCGTTTTTATGTTGTCATGGCATGGTAGGCAACTAATCTAGTCTCTGTATGCTTTTCTAATTTGGTAGAGTCTTTCTTTCAGGGATGCATGATCTCCCATACGTTCTTGTACTACTATGCATAGGCTGAGTATTACAAATTCCAATGGAACCATAGCTTGAAGGCCATACACCAATTGAAAAAGTGTATTTCTTGTACTGACCTTGAGTGTGGTTTGGTATGACCATAAGGCTACATTTAGTTTCTCTGCCCAATCCAAACACTTTGGTTCTACTACCTTAGTGAGGGCAATGCATAATATTTTGTTGGTGGATTTGTTGTCTTGTCCATTCTCTTAAGGGTAGTAAGGTGTGCTCTTTCTATGGATCACCATAAAGCCATACAAGAGTTCTTGGATAACCTCATTGACAAAATGTGTTCCTCTATTTGACACAATTTCAATGGGACATCATAATTATGTGATCACATTCTTTAGCTTCAGCCCATTTGGTAAAGTAATCAGTGGCCACAATGATGTAGCGTGCCTGTGTTCCCTTTGCTACTGGATGGATGGGACCCACAAAATCAATCCCCCATTTTTCAAATGGTTTTTGTGCAATGAGTGTTGTTAGGGTATTGAAGTCCTTGTATTATGGTTTAGTAGTCAGTTGGCACACATCACAACTTTTGACATATTCATAGGCATCTTCCCAAAGTGTTGGCCACCAGTATCCTACGAGAAGGACTTTTCTTGCTGTTGGTTCCCCTTGGAAATGTCCACATGCAATGCCTTCATGGGCTTCACTAGGGATTGGCATGATCTCATGTGTCATTACACATCTCCTTAAAACCTGGTCCTTGCCCATCTTGTATAGTTGCCATGCAATAAGTTGATAGGGTGCAACTTTTAGAACTAGTTTTTTGGCATGCACTGCTTTCATTTCAGGGGGTGGTCTTCTTGCCATTAAGTACCCAATGATGTCAGGCACAGCATCTATGTGAAATATTTCATCATCTGGTAGATCATCTTCTATTCCTTCTGGCTCTTCTCCTGTTCTTAATCATGACATGTGATCGGCAATGAAATGTTGAGTTCCTTTTCACAAGATATAATAAGGCTTGATGATCTATGTAGAAAAGAAAAGGCTTCTCTTTCTATTGTGGTGTAATTCACCTCCGCATCATTTAGCTATTTGCTTGTAAAGTATATTGTGTATTCTTTGTTTTGTTTACCAGGTTGACATAACACACTCCCTACTGCATAATTGGAACCATCAGTATGTACATAAAATTCTATGTCCTGATTTGGTGCCATTAGAACATGGGCTGTGATCAATCTCCACTTGAGGGTTTCGAATGCTTGTTCTTCATGAAAGAAATATGACCTTCATGCAATTGCTTTAGTAATGCTTATGGCCATATTATATAGGTAGTCATGATGGCGCACAAGGTAAATCGAGGGAAAATTGCTTTGAGCAATTACTCAAGAAGGTGGCAATTTAGTAATTCAAAATTGGTGTAGCCACGTGTGATGGTGGCAATTTAGATTCCCTTATCAAATAAAATGAAGAGAGCAATTTAAGGGTCAAGCAATTTAGGGGGCTCACAAAAGAAGTGGTGTGTTCAACTGCATCTTAAAGGAAAGCTAGGGAGGTTGAAAACGATGACGATGATGACGGGAAGTATGGGATGTAAAAGAAGAGGAGGCAAGTCTTCTTGGTAGTTAGTGGGGTGAGTGGGTGAGGAGCTCCTCTTGTAAGTTCAACTACTTGAAGAGGAGTGGTTGAAGGGAACGAAAATGTGAAGTATGTGCATTGTCTTTTATATAACGGGTGAGTATTTGATGCATAGACTACACAGTGAATACTTTTGGATAGTGATGAAGACAAGCCTACTAATCATCTTGATATTAGTAGTAGCAGCAGCGGCAACGCCATGTAACGAGAGCGATCAACATTTAGCAGACCCTGGGTGCTCTGGCACAGGGTATAAAAGTAGTTTCCACAATTGCCGAAATGCAGGCGGAAGATATTATGGCTATAGTGGCATGTGTTATCGAATGCGACGAGGCATACAGTCCAATGCCGAAGGAGGATGCTGATTTACATGATTAGCCAAAAGTGAATAATACAATAACGACCCGAGTGTAAATTGGGGTTTTTAGATGTCGATCATGGCCAAAACAATAATGACTTGTGTGGGTTTTAAGGGGATTTCCACGTGTAATCCTTTTTGAAAAATTTAATTGAATTGTAGCCATGCTTTCTCCTATGGCTGCTTTTTGCCCCGCAATAGAAAACCTGTGGGGGGGAGTGGGATGGGCGAATTAACGTAAGCGCAATGGCGCATTAACATTAGATGATCAAACATCGCAATAACGGAATCGAGAAATTCGCTTGTCCTTGGCTTCGCGCACGAAAAATTGCTCCCGACGAGCAAGAACAAGATCACCAGCACCTTGTGACCAAAAAATCACTATCCAATACGCTATTGACACGAACGAAGATGACCCAGAAGATTGGATCAGCCAAACTCTCATCATGCGATGTTCTAGCGCGGGATGTTGTACCTTACCTTATGATTAGTCTTCAGCTTTGATTTTACAACAAGCCCACCTCGATCGACCGTTATGTACATAGAAGCAAAACAAATGGGTTCTTGAAATGTTCTCTAATTTTATTCCGCACAGTTTTTGGAAGTTAAGTTTAAAACTCTTTTCCAATTCTCTTGTCATCTCAGTTGTTTTCTTGGAAAGGAAAAGGTTGTACGTATCTAGATCCATTTCATATCTCAGTGGCATTGTGCTGGTGGTCCATTCGTGTAAGCATTGGTAAGCGAGGCAGGGGCATGTTTTTTTGTGATACACAGGGTGCAGGTTGATGTTGGTGCATGATAATTATCATCTCAACCAAATGTGTTATAATCACATTAGATCAATGGGCTTTTCGGGTGCTTAGTTTCATTGTCGAACCTCCGGTTCAAAGTTTGTTGCATATATATATGTCTATGCTTGCTGCAAATACCTCTGTTCAGATTCGTTTGCTCTTGTTATGCATCAAGGCAGGGCATCTCACAGTTGTGTAGCATTCAAGTGATTGGGTAGTGGGCACTCCCATCAAGTGGTGCGGAAGCTATATATCTTCATATCTCCTACATCTCATCGTGCCCTGGTTTCGCCACTTGCTCCCCATGGTGCAGGTCCTAAGTGCCTTCAGGCTTTTCCATCTAGCAGGACACATCAACAGTTTCTAGCTCGCATCCAAGGAAACACCCTTAGTCTGGTGGAGTCCATCCTCGCAGGTCTCTGGCTTGTTGAGTTTAGGATATTCACCATGTGGAGAGCTGAATTGCCTCCTTATTAAAGCCTTTTTCTTTTTCAAAGCTGGTCATGCTTTTTCTTTGAAAGCGTAGGCAAGCATGAAGCATATCTGCTGAATCAGAGGACCGATCTCGAACACATGGTAGCTGTAGTAGAAAGTCGCAATATAAAAATAAGTATTAAGATGTGGCTTTGCCAACACCATTCCTAGAGAGCTCCATTAGGCACAACACAGTGCTTATAGGACAATCACGAATAACGTGCGTGGCTGCTACACACATTTGAATCCTCTCAGAGATATCAAAAAAAGACTGATTGTTGCAAGCACTCTGGATTAAAGCCCAAGCATGAGTGATCATTTCAAGAATATTTGTCCACGTGTCATTAAAGATAGACTATAACAGTAGGCAGAGAGGAGACTATTCCTTCCAAAGATCTACAAGATGCACTCCACTGAATGGCTCAGTGTTGCTGCTCAAGGAGGATGTAGCCAATGGAAACTGGCTGGAAATTGCTGCTGCCTAGGGAGACTACATTTTTCTTTCCAGCCACATGTATAATCTGAAAATGAAAAATGGAAAGGAAGTTTGCCCATCTCATGTGCTTTTCTGACAACTTTCTCTAAGTGAGGAAGTATCGCAGCGATTGATGATCAGTTTGCACATAAAAATCAGCACCTAAAAGATAGTGCTTCCACACAGTAAGAGCAAGAATTACAGCTACCAACTCTTGCTCATATACATTCATGTTGTGTTCAGCATCTTGGAGCAGCCTGCTCTCATATGCAACCACTCTGCCTTCCTGCATAAGGACTCCACCAACACTATTGCCGCTTGCATCATATTGAAGAACAAAAGGCTTTCGCAAGTTTGGCAAAATGATGACAGAATCAAAGCATAGCTTTTCTTTCAGCTCATTGAATGCTGCAATTTCTTTCTTCCCCCAACGGAAAGCCACTGCCTTCTTCTGCAAAGCATGTAAGGGTGAAGCTATCTCAGCAAAATAGCAAATGAAGCGCCTGTAGTATGAATACAAGCCAAGAAAACTATGAACTTCATGTAGGTTCTTCAATGGAGGCCAATTCTTGATTGCCTTTATCTTGGCAGGGTCCATCCTCACTCTATCTCGTGAGATGATGTGTCCCAGGAAATGTATCTCTGGCATGAAGAACTCACTCTTCTTTGTGTTGACCAGCAAGTTGTGTTTCTTGAGTTCTGCAAATACAACTGCAAAGTGTTGCCTATGCTCCTCTTCATCTTTCGAGTGCACAATAATGTCATCAAAGAATGTACCCACAAACTTCCTGTGCTCTCTGAAAATGCGATCCATCATGCGATTGAAGGTAGCAGGAGCATTAGTCAAACCAAATGGCATGACAAGAAACTCATAAAGCCCAAAAGTAGTCTTGAAGGTAGTCTTATGTACATCTTCAGGCCTGATTCGTATATCTGATGGTCACTACTCTTCAAGTCAATGCGATTGAAGATGGCTGATCCCTCTAATCAATCCAAGATATCATCAATGCATGGAATAGGAAATCGATTCTTGATTGAGATCTTATTCAAAGCCCTGTAATCAATACACATTCTCCAAGATCCATCCTTCTTCTGCACAAGTAGGATGGGAGAACAATATGGAGAAGAGCTTGGCTGAATCAGCCCCTTTTGTAACAATTCATTCACCTGACACATGATCTCCTCTTGCTGTGCCGCACTCACCTTGTATGGTGGTCGGTTAGGTGGAGAATTGCCAGGGATGATATCAATGGTATGATCTTCTGCCCTCTCAGGAGGTAACTCCTCTGGGAGTTCATTTGAAAAACAATCTTGAAACTGAAATAAAAACTCAGTTTGCTATTTTTCCAGCTTGGAAAAATTAGAGTTATCCTCAACTGGTTCTTTTTCTATCTGTAGCTTCCCTAAGATAGGAGTGACAGGGGTGCTAAGCTCCGGATTAGCCATGTTGGCCTCACAAAGAGGACCAATCTCCTCTGGTGGAAGACCCAACTGAGTTGCAAGTTCAAGAGTAATGAAATTTGCTTTGGCTCCTGAATCAAAGAAGTAGAGACAATGTTGATCATGTAGCTTGCCCCATGCTTTGCACATCTCTGTCTTCTTCTCATCATGCTCACCCCCAATAATGTCAGGTATGTGGCCAGCACTCGGCTTGGGTTTCTTGCCTTTGGGGTCCTCTCTATTTCCTTGATTAGTGTCAGCCCGAGTTGCTGCAGGTTCTTTCCTCTTCTTATTAGGACAATCTGCTGCCCTATGACCCATCTCTTTGCAGAGAAAACACCTCCCTTCAGTAAACAACTTGTTCCTTTCTTCAAGAGTGAGAGAAGAGGGTTGCTGTTTTCTCCTTTGTCTTGCCACAAACTTTGATTTAAGAGGGCTCAAGATGAAGGACTACAAGGAAGGGGGGGCAGCAGTGAAGTTTGATGAGTCTTCGAAAATCAGGAAGGCAACCACATTCCTTAAGGGTAATGCCATGCAGTGGTGGTCTAACCTTCTCCTTTAGGGCCAAACACCTACCACATGGGTTGAATTTAAAAAGGAATTCTCAGCCGCATGGCTCACCACTACTTTTGAAGTGGATGTCTTGACTCAGTGGCATAACTTGAATGCTAGGGAATCTAGAGGATTACAACAAGAAGTTTTGGGATGCGCTTCTACCTGTGAGCTCTTACAAAACAGTCCCTATTTCAGAGCAAGCTGAAAAATATTGTTGTGGTCTCCCCAAAGAGTTGAGGGACTATTGCACCAAGACACACATTTCCAGCATGTCATAGTTGATAGAGAATGCCAACACAGCTTACTCACTCATGCAAGGCAGAGTCTCAAGTTTCAAAAGCAACTTCAAGGAGGAGCCAAAGAAACCAAAAGCAAGCTGGAGGGCTCCAACTGATCATAGCCAGGGACCTCCAAATAAAGTGGCTGCTGTCCTTCAGGAGCTTGAAGAACACCCCCCACAGCTGGGTTTGGAGGCACGGGTGGTACTGGCTGAGTGTGTGACATCATGGGGCTGCCTCCCTGCAATCCAAGCTGTATCCCCACATTAGCATACAAAGAATTTGGGGCTGCCTGTGAGGTCATGGCCTGAAATATGGATCCTCCTCCAAAGTGTGTAGGCTGAACCACATACTGTGGCTGGGCTTGCTGCCCTTGCTGCACATTCTGAGCATTGCTACCATGCTCATTCCCATTTGGTCCTTGCCTCTGTGGCACTGTAAGTGGTTGTACCACTGGTGTCGGTGGCTCTGATAGTGGCTGTACCACTGGTGTTGGTGGCTCTAGTAGTGGCTGTCCCACATGCATATGTGGACCCTGAATGGGTTGTGCCTCTGCCCTTGGCATCAAAGCTGGATTATGCACAATCTCAGCAAAGCTCTGAGTGAGCTGAGTCAAAAACTTCTCCATGAAAAGGCTTCAACATGCTAACATGGAAAGCATTGTGGATGGTCCATTGCTCAGGTAACTTCAGCCTGTAAGTACATGATGGTTCATTACAAACACGCACTGTCTATGTCTTTCCCATAGGATCAGATTCAAAGCTTTCAACCATGAACTCTTCATCTTCATCCACTTTGTGCATCATTCCTGGGGTCACATTAGCTGCAACATGGAAAGAGCGTTCAATGCAGTCTGTAGCTACCTTTGAAATGCTTGTCCTACGCTTCATCTTGCGACGGCTAGAGGTAGGAGTCACTTTTTCTCAGAGGTTTGGTACCACCACCAGGTATGTTATTTGCATCAGAGTTCTCCGAAATCTCAGAAACATCCAGAAGAAACCCGGATCTTTGTAGCTTCCTTACTTCTACACTTGTCAAACATACTCCTACTTGCACTGGCCACTTTTCAGGAGCTATTGGAGTACCAATAATCTTGTTGCTTGGAATCCATGAATGTGTCACATCATCCCCACAAAACCAAAACAATTGCACTCGTTGACCATGGGCATGGTTCATTCTTCCCTTGAAACTAGGTGCTAGATTTTCTTGCAAGCTATCCTCATTAATCAATTTTTTGCATTTGCGACTGACACTCGAAAGACATGCTTGACAACGCACCTTGCTTCCTCGCTCTGCCTTACGAATGGTCCAACAAACATCATGAACATCATCTTCATGCACCCGCATGTGCAGGTCATTAGCTTGATTTGTACTCTCAACATTGCGTGTTGATGGTGGCATGCCCAACCTGTCTTCAAATTCAAAATCTCTTCTAGTGGATGCCTGGAAGGTTCTCCGTGCACGCACCACGTACTCAAAGTCATGGCGATGAGAGTCATCAACCCCCGAGGGGTCGACCAACCTTTTCTTTCGTCTCACAGTCTCCACATCTCCCACGAGGTGTAGATCATCTGCTTCTATCCTAGTAGCATTCACTGCAGAATTTGCAACTCTCACTACCTGCTGAGGGCTAATGTAACTTGATCTTCTATTGCCTATTCGTTGAAGCAAGTTCTCCAACGAAGGACCAGATCCAATATGCAATCCTTGGACATGTTGTTCACACCTTGCTACCTGCAACAATGCAGATGCCAAGTCCCCAACACAAGCATCATACAATGAGATTTGTCTTATGTATCCTTCGGATGCCAACCAACTCCCATGTTTTGACTCTACTAGATTTGTTCGAGGAGTATTGGCCAGAGCTTCGGTGTCCATTATCTGATCCAAAGTAATGAATTAATTTTATACACAATAAGCTCAGCATCAAATGCAATGAAGGAAAAGTTCATCATATAGTTAACTCAAAACACTTACCTATACCATGAAGTTACCCCAATGAGCTATCCTATCCTCCCACCATGACATCCATTGATTCAAGAATGGAATGTCACTTGAACTCACATGGTTATTTCTCCACCAGGTTCTAATGATTCGGGATTGCTCTTGTGCAATTTCCCTTGTTTGTGCATCCCTCCATGCTCAGCATAGCTGCAAGTGGGTTTCTCTGAATCTTTGATACACATATTTATTGGTGATTCTCTGGAGACCTTGTTCCCAATGGAAAATGCATGATCTCTCTCGTGCCTCCATGACATTCTCAGGGCCATCATTGTAGACAGTGCGAACTGCTCTCCATTTTGCTTGTGCCTCATCAACCACCATAAACCCAAAGAATTTGGGCTCAGCAAATCCACATTTTCTTACAACATCATTTAAGATTCTCTAAAATTGAACCTGAGCCTCTGTGTCCTCTTTCTTAAACTCGCAGGTGGCAATTGTCAAAAGTTCTCTCAAACTGCAATTCAAAGATCTCATTGTTTCACTAACAAATTTAATTTTGATTACATCACAATAATACATAACAAAAAAAGGGATCTACCTTGGATCATAAACATGAGCTGCCATTGTTGTCCAACCACGCACTCTGCGAACATGGTCAAAATGTACCCAAGCCTTTTCAAGATCACTACCAGGTTGCATCCTATTGACAAGATTGACTCCCGAACCTCTACCCTTGCAAGACATTTTCATCACATAGCAAGGCTGGGACTCAACCAAAGACTCTGACCAGGAAACAGACACCCTTGGAAAAAATCATATCTAACATGTTCCTTCAAGTAAATGATGCAATCTAATGAATCTTGTCGTGGTTAGTGCCTCATGAATCCATCTCCGAAACCTAACAACAATTATGGCATGTGCAAATTTTAGCAATTTTGGGCTTCAGCAAACTACAAAATTATTCCAAAATGAACACCAAACAAAGCTCCAAACTAACCTCCTTTGATTTGTGTAACCTTGGAGCTGGCGCAGGAGGTTCTCCCACATATCCACTGACAGTTTACGGACGAGATAATGGGATATTATTTCCTTTGCCAATTCTTTTTCAACTTTTCTTGCTCCAATATGTTTCATCTCCAATACTTTCTCTTGTACAAATTTTCGTGTATTTGCTACTTGACACCTGCTTTCAACAGGAGAAACATCATGATCATGGTAACCAACATGTATTGCCAATCTTGTGTATCCAACATCTTCTGGCTCACAGTAAGATATTTTTGCAAAGCATCGAGAGAGACAAAATGGCTATTCTTCACAGTGTAAACATTCAAGAGTACCATTCTTAGCACCAAGGTCTCCTATGTCTGGAACATTTATGATTCGACCTCTCCACTCTCGAGTATTTGGTCTATTGTGTCTTAGAAGGAAACCACATAATGGGTTTGTGCATTCAAATGAGCCTCCACAATGACTGACCCTGATCTTAGCAATTTTTGACAAAGATGGAATAGAAGTGGGATTTGTTCTTGACCAGTTGTGTGGATCATATGCCTGTTGCATTCCATCCATTCCGCTCACATTTGCATCCACTGGAGGCAACTCAAAAACAATATTCCCATTATAATAAGAAGGTAAATCGTGTACCTAATGATGCTCATCATCACGCTCTATGAATTTTGCAATAATGGACTTTGGTGCAAGCCGCATAACCTTCTCTCTCAAGCTAGATTCTTCAACAAAGGAGGTGCCCTTCCCTTTCACATCCACATGTTGCTTTGGAATTGCCGGTATAGTCGGCTTGGAGAAATTCCGACAAGAGGACATGTCCTTCAAATCTTTTGGAGACGAAAAATGGCTCCCAATCTCTCCTTCCATTGTACCAATGCTTCCATTAGCACCCACAGTCAAGATCTCCACAAATGTACCATAATCCACATCAAGGTCATACACCATAGTTCCATCAGTAAGGAGCAGAACTGGAACTCTTCTATCCTCTGTGCAATTTTGTCCCTCCATAATCATTTGGAACAGGTGGAACCTGCCCTTTTGCAAATTGAAGTTCTGGCAAATCCTTTCTTTTGAGATTCTACAATGACTAGAATGCACCTTCACCTGCAATCTTTCTTCATGATTTTGGGAGAAGAATGTCATATACCCATCTCTTACGAGAGTGTGGGAGAAAATCTGCAAATGGAGAGAAAATCGAGAACATCAAATCTAGGAATGGAAGGCAACTCGAGAGCACATGAAACGGGAATGAGAGTGTGTGGGAGGAAGTCCAAGAATGGAGGGAAAGTCCATAGCAGAAGAAATGGGAAGACGAGTGTGTGGAGGGAAAGTAGAGAACAAGAAACGAGAAATTGGAAATTTGAAGGAAATTTGAGAATGGGAAAATCTAGAAATGAAAAAAAACGAGAAGGAGAGACGGCCAAAAAATCTAGTAGAGGATAATCTAGAAATGGCAAAAAAATCTAGATACTCCACTACTCAAAGTTTTTATTATGGAAAGTGTTATGTGTTTTTTCAGACTAGCTCTACCCACTTCTAGCTCCCAATGCTCTTCTTCTCTCCCAACACTGGCCCTTCTTCTCTCCATCGCTCGATCTCACAGGTGAGGCGCAAGCAGACGTCTTGTAGGTGGCCAACTTTGAGGCGGTTCGGATGGATGGCTCTAAGCCTTTATGACTGACTCAAATGTCAACAAATTTCTGCCTTTCTCTTCTCTACAGATCACGGGAGTAGCACCTTTCGTTACCACCCAGCCAATTCTGTCAAAGCTTTTCAGCAAGAGAGAGAGAGCAATCTCTAAATCACGTAAATCATCCAATTCTTCACTTCTCTCACTAGCCTTGACAGACCCCAATTCCCTAGATAGATCTAGATGCCACATGTCATCCATATAGGGCCTTTCTAATGCAACATTTCACCCCTCACTTGGGATGCATTTAATTCCTTGCCCCTAGGCACATTCTTTGCACTAGGCCCTTGGTCTCAGACCTATCTAGTCTGGTGCTATCAGCCCTCACCTAGGACCTTGACATTAATCCCTCCCGATCATTTACATAAAGCGCAAACACATATATTACAAAGATAGATCCTATAAGGGAAATGTCGATTGATTCTTTCGAGGTCATGCTACCTCGGCTAGAGCGTAACATTCCTTCCCTCTTCAGACATCAGCGTCCTCGATGATAAAGTCTGGGAACACTCTCCGCAACTGATATACGGATTCCCAGGTAGCTTCCGATAGAGGCTGACCATGCCATGCAACCAACACTGTGGGTATCTTCCGATTTCGTATTTGCATTGTTCCTCGGTCCAGGATTCTTGTTGGTTTGCGCCTTGCAATATCCTCTATCTCCTGAAACAAAACCACACCTTCGATTAGTGAGTCACCAGTATGTAAAAATTTCTTTAAACGTGAAACATGAAAAACCGGGTGCACCTTACACCCCTGTGGCAATTCTAATTTATAGGCTACACTGCCTATTCTCTTTAGAATTAACCACGGCCCACAGTATCGAGGTGATAACTTAGCACACTCTCCTGAAGTCAACGACTTCGAGTGCGAAGGAATTCTGAGAAAAACTTTTTCTCCTTCTTCAAATACTCTTATAGACCGATTTTCATCCGCATACACCTTGGCTCTATCCATAGCCTGGCGGATATTAGCTCTCGCAAGTGCTAGCATCTCCCGCATCTGAACTACAAAGTTCGCGGCACTAGGCACTTTCTGAGGTACTCCAACTATAGTCGGATTGACTGGTCTATAACCATAGTTCAGTTCAAACGGACTGAACCCAGTAGATGAATGTTTCCTATCATTGTAGGCAAACTCCAACAATGGCAACCACTTGTCCCATGTATGTTGCCTCAATGACACATATGCCCTCAGCATATCCTCTAAAGTCTGGTTGACTCTCTCCGTCTGACCATCCGTTTCAGGATGATCCCCACTACTCATTCCCAACTCAGTCCTTAGTGTCTCAAATACCGCTGTCCAAAAGTGACCGGTAAACCTGACATCTCTGTCTGACACTATGGATCTAGGCAATCCATGCCGACGAAATATATGTCTAATAAACAACTCCGCTACTTGCGGGGCACTAATAGACTCTCTAGTCGGAATGAAGTGAGCCATCTTGGTTAGACGATCAACCACCACAAGGATAGAATTATACCCTCCTTGTGTTGCAGGTAGTCCTACAATAAAATCCATGGAAATGCTCTCCCACTTACTTAGTGGTATTTCCAAGGGCTGTAAAAGTCCGGGTGGCTTCACCCGCTCGGCCTTACTTACCTGACACGAGAAACACCGTGTCACATATTCATGAATATGCTTTTTCATCTTTGGCCAAAAGAAATCTCGCTTCACGAGATCATATGTCTTCTCGACTCCTGGATGTCCCGCACACGGGCTATCATGGCATTGTCGAATGACTCTCTGCCTGAGATCATTCTGACCAGGTACTACAACCTTGCCATTTCTAACTAGCATACCATCCCTTATGGTATATCTTGCATAAGTTTGGCCTTTTCTGGATGCCAGGTCATCCTTTTCACTTTCCCCGGGTTTTAACACATGAGCCTTAGGCCATAAGCTCTGGACAAACTCGTCCACCTTTTGAGTTTCTCTGATCTCGGTCATTAGAGCACTCTCTAATACCGTGAAACTCAGGTTGTGCATAATGCGAGACAACGCATCAGCTACCTTATTGTCTTTTCCTCTTCGGTACCGAATCGTTAGATTAAACTCCTGCATGAGCTCTGCCCACCTAGCTTGGCGGCCCCTCAAGTCAGGCTGTTTACAGAAATGTTTCAGAGTATCATGATCTACATCCACATAAAACTCTGAACCATACAAATAATGCCTCCATGTTTTCAAAGCATGGATAACAGCATACAACTCCAATTCATGAGTTGGCCAATTCCTTTGAGAGGGAGAAAGCTTCTTGCTTTCAAAGGCTACTGGCCTTCCCTCTTGAAGGAGGACTGCTCCTACCGCAATGCCACTTGCATCGGTTTCTAGGAACAACGGTTTCTGGGGATCAACTATTTTTAACACCGGTCCTGAGACCACAGCTTGTTTTATGGTGTTAAAACTTTCCTGTTGATTCTGTCCCCAAACAAAAGGTACTTTATCTGAGGTCAGATCAGTCAATGGCGATACTATTCCGGAATATCCTTTGATATGCCTTCTATAAAACTGGACAAATCCCAAGAATGATCGCAACGGTCAGACTCTGAGGGATTGGCCAAGTTAGTATCGCAGCCACTTTCTTCGGATCCATTTCTACCCCCTGTGGAGTAATTATGAACCCTAAATACTCAAGCCTAACCATACACAGTATAGTTTTCTTTTTATTCACATAAAGACTGGCTTTCCTCAAAGTACTGAACACTATCCTTAAGTGTTCACAATGTTCAGTAACACTTTTACTGAATATCAAGATATCGTCAATGAAATGTACTACGAACTTTCCGATATACGGACGTAGTAAATCATTCATAAGCATGACGAAGGTCGCTGGAGCATTGGTAAGTCCGAAGGGCATTACCAAAAACTCATAATGACCAAACCTGCTTCTAAAAGCGGTTTTATGCACATCCTCGGCTCTAATCCGGATCTGATGATAGCCGCACTTAAGATCTATCTTGCTGAAAATCACGGCTTCATATAATGCATCTAGCAAATCATCAATCCGAGCCATCGGATACCTGTGCTTAACAGTGATATTATTCAATGCTCTGTAATCTATACAGAGGCGAAACGTATCATCCTTTTTCCTCTTTAATATCACTGGTGAAGCAAAAGGTGAGAAACTTGGTTGAATCTACCCCAGCTTGAGGTATTCTTCCAGTTGTCTACGCACCTCCGCTTCTTCCGTAAAACTCATTCTATAGGGAGGTCTATTTACAGGTTCTGCCCCCGGGATCAGTTCAATCTTATGCTGAACTTTCCGCTCTGGAGGTAACCCATAAGGTAGTTCATCCCTAAAACATTCAGAGAACTCCTCTGTTATAAGGTTAGCCAGCTTGGCCATCTCACCACTTTGCGTAACATCAGTGCTAGTCGAAGAATCATCCATCGACTCTACCGATGCGGTGCAAAGGTACAAAAACTCTACTTGAGCCTTTCTGATTTCCATCACGGAAACCAACGGTCCCTGAGGTATATCTTTTTCACCTCGTAAGACATAAAGCACATCATTCATCTTGAATTGATATACGTGCTTTTTCCAATCAATGGCTGGATTCTTCCTAGAATGCCACGCCATTCCCAGGGCTATATCTGCATGAGCAAGCTTGGTCATTTCAAAATCAAGCTTCTCAGCATAGTCCTGAATCCGAAGCTCCAACTGGGTAACCCTTTGGTCCCATACTTCAGTTGAACTTCCGTCTGCCATCCTGACTGTGTACGCATAGTCAGATGGACTTGTCTTTAATTTCAGCCTCTTCACGAGCTTGGAGTTAATCACATTGTGAGTTGACGCTGAGTCAAACAACACAATGACATCATGACTGGCCACTTGCCCTTTCATTTTAATTAACTCCGTATCATTGAAGGCTGTATACCCCGTTGCTGCGGGCTTAGATAGGATGTTATCAGGTGCACTCGTCACTAACTTAGCAACAGATACACATAACAAACAAGGTACTAACCTCTGAGAAGGTCCCGCCAGTTGCATCTGCATATGTTCCGCACTGGGACTCTCCTGCATTTCTACGTCGCATTCAGATATTATCATATTAGCCGTGCGACGATCTTTATTCAGTGGACAATCCTTCCACTGATGTCGCTGAAGGCAGCCGAAGCACAATCCTTCTTTTCTAGCTTTCTCTTTTTGTTCAGGGGTCAACGAGGACTTTGACCAAGCCCGGGCTGCCATTGGAGTTATTTTCCTTTTCACCCCAACGGTGGTACTTGTTTTTGTTGGTCCCTCAACCAGCTTCACCTGCTTGGTTTGGCCACTTGGCTGCGAGACACTTGTCTTTGAAACCCATTTCCTCTGAAATCCCCCTTTCCTCGGGTGCTCATACTGAGTCCCTGCCTGCACAAATCCACCAGATTTGCCTCTGGCATCCTCATAGTTCAGGGCTACTGCTATAGATTCATCTAGTGTAGTTACATATTTAGCCCGAACTTCCATTTTGATTTTGTCGTTCAGTCCATAGATATAATCTTTTAACTGAACCGACATAGGGAGAGGGTCTATTATTTTCATAACACATTCTCTGAATTTGTCAGTGTACTCTGCCACTGACAAGCTCCTCTGACGAAGACTTCTATAAGCATCCCAAGCTCGGGATTCCTCATCAGGTGGGAGAAAGTGTTTCTTGAATTCAGCTTTAAACCCTTCCCAGGTGGTTGGAGCAACTTGATCCTTCTGTTGCTTTATCCACCATCTGTCCGCTGCCTCAATAAACAGGTGTGTGGCCTCGCGGATTTTCTTTAGATCGGATTTAATCTCACAAATGGCGAAGGCTTCTTCCCACTTGTGCAACCAAACCTCGATCACATCAGAGCTGCGCTCGGTCATCCGACCAGCGTACTTCTCCGGTCTATAATTAGCGATATTAGGTACTTTGACCCTTGCGCGCTCTAAGGAATGTACACTGGGCTCTGGCTCAGCTAGAGCTTTGCCCTTATCAATCCTAGACGGTCTAGCCGACAAGGCTTGCACCATCTCCCTAATCTCATTTTGACCAGCATTCGCCTGAAGTTGCTGGTTCATAATCTGCTGTAAAGCATCCTCTAATATTGAAATCCTACCAACCAATGTAGGTGCTGCCTGATGTGACATCTGTTGTGTTGACTGAACTCTAGACTCGCTAGGATTTATTCTTGAAGTCTGTCCTTCTGCTTCCATTTGTTGAAAGGGAGTTTTTTTTTTTTTTTTTCTTTTGTTGTGTCTTTTTTTTTTCTACAGTGCAGAATTCACAGGACCATAGGAAAACAGAAAAAAAAAACTGCACGGAAAGAAAGAGTTCCCTGATCTTGCGCCAACTCCGACTGCTCTTTCTCAGACGTAGAGGTTCCCTTCAAAAACTATTCCAAATAGACTGTGTAGAGGCCTTAATTTGCTTCTGTCGGACAGCGAGCAAAATGCAACCAAACATATCTGACGATTGTCAACACGATGAAATCGACGTGACGCCTTCACGTAGCGTAGATTATCAACCCGCTCCAAAATTCGATGCGAACAACCTGCCTGACTACCGACGCTACGTTGCCCAAACAGAATTTGAGCAGGAGACGGCTAAATTTTTTTGACCATAAGTTCTTTCGACGTCAGCAGCATCCAACCTCACGTCCAGCTCGACCCGTCATCGACGACTGGTTTTCGTTTCACGCTAACCGCCCGTTATACGTTAATCACGTCACCTCCTTGAACTGCCTATCGCATCGACCAGCCGCAATTTCTTCACGCACAGCCTTCATAGCCTCCCGTCACCTTTCGTGAACCTTGCGCTCCATCGCTTCATCTCTCCACCTAATTCGTCGCAGATTGTGCACGTCGCTCAATCACGCATCGCGTGTCTGCGCTCCCTTATCACGACCAGTCACCTAACAACGCCTCACGTAAAATTCCTGGGTGAGGTTGAGCCCATTGAATTCTTCCTTGCCTCGGCTCTGATACCAAATGTCAAACAAATTTCTGCCTTTCTCTTCTCTACAGATCACGGGAGTAGCACCTTTCGTTACCACCCAGCCAATTCTGTCAAAGCTTTTCAGCAAGAGAGAGAGAGCAATCTCTAAATCACGTAAATCATCCAATTCTTCACTTCTCTCACTAGCCTTGACAGACCCCAATTCCCTAGATAGATCTAGATGCCACATGTCATCCATATAGGGCCTTTCTAATGCAACATTTCACCCCTCACTTGGGATGCATTTAATTCCTTGCCCCTAGGCACATTCTTTGCACTAGGCCCTTGGTCTCAGACCTATCTAGTCTGGTGCTATCAGCCCTCACCTAGGACCTTGACATTAATCCCTCCCGATCATTTACATAAAGCGCAAACACATATATTACAAAGATAGATCCTATAAGGGAAATGTCGACTGATTCTTCCGAGGTCATGCTACCTCGGCTAGAGCGTAACATCAAAGGGGGTGCATACCACCACACACACACCGCCATACCATATCATTAAATCATGATATGGCCATACGGGCCATCATACCACGCCTACACTCCCCTCACGCCTGAGAGGTTATTGATGGAGAGTTAGTGTGAATCATTCATAGAGTTAATGTCTGCAGAACACAAAATTTTTTGCAATTGATGGACTATCGAGTTCTTCACATCGGTGCATCGGCGATTTATCCGTATAAAATTTCTTACACATAGACTTGCCATCATAAAAGGAAAACTAAATATAAACAAGTCGCCTAAGCCAAACAAGGAGAGCGGGAATATGATGGATACCTGAGATACAAATTTCACATGCATCACAGCCAATAGTCAGAGAAGTAAAACCGCTACCACCAGACAAAGGCGCTCTAACAGACCCCTCAGTTTGGGGCTAAGAAATTGCGCTAACATTCCTAATAGCCGAGCGTGCACTCTCCATTTCGTTGGCCGCAATCACGCCTCCCCTTGTCTCCGCTTGTCTCATGCCTCCCTCGTCTCCTCCCTCGTCTCCGCTCATCTCACGCCTCCATTGCCTCCTTCTACGCTCCCTCGTCTCCGCTCGTCTCCTTCTACGTCTCCCTCGTCTCCTATGCTGCTCCCTCGTCTCCTTCTATGCCTCCCCTCGTCTCCACTCGTTTCATGCCTCCCTCGTCTCCTGCGCTCATCTCCTCCACTCCTTCTACGCTCCACTCTCTTGCCCCCTCCACACCTTCTACGCTCCACTCTCCTTCACGTCTCCTGCCCCCTCCACTCCTTCTAAGCTCCACTCCTCCTCCACTCGCCTCGTCTCCTGCCCCCTCTCCTCCTCCACTCGCCTCGTCTTCTTCTACGCTCCACTCTCCCGCCCCCTCCACTCGCCTCCCCTCCTCTCCTTCTACGCTCGTCTCACGCACCGATCTTGCTTCTACGCTCATCTCCTCCTCCTTCCACTCATGCCTCCCCTCGTCTGTGTTTCCCCTGTTTTCTGAGCAGAACCTCCTCTACCTGCCCCTTGCCTTTGATGCCTTGGCCTCCACAGTCATGAATCCCATAGCTGCCCAGCAGTTCAACAAGCCAACGGTCTGTGTAGCAGCATCGCTGGGAGAAATGGCGAGGTGACAAAAGCCTCTATGTTTTGCACTACGAAGGCTGACTAGAAGGTCAACTTCACCCTCCCTCCTCCACCGCTCATGCATATCGAGAATGCATTTGGGTGCACAACATCGTCATGAATTTCACAAGAGATTCGAATGATAATGAGGGCAACAACAATTTACAGAAGGTCGTTCACGACAGGCACATATCTTGTCTCCGTCACAGAAGAGAAATCTTCCCCGCCTTCTCTTCCCAAATTCCTCCCGCGAAAGTCAAAAGACGCAGCCATCGCCCACGCCCCACTATTTCCATCCACCATATCCGCTCTCCCCACCCCGCTCTTTTTAATTATAGTCATTTTTAATTTGCAAAAAGGCCGAGCCCCCTTCCCAGGATCATCTAGACTTCATTCTTCAACAAAGCAAAAAGGGGGGCTCGGCGCCAAGCCCCCTTCCTAGGATCATCTAGACTTCATTCTTCAACAACAAAGCAAAAAGGGGGGCTCGGCGCCGAGCCCCCCCATAAGTCTTGTCAACCGCATGTCTGGCCCTTCATTGTCTCATCCAAGAACGCTTGGCTACCGTGGTTAGATGCTCTCCCCCCGTCCTCTGTTGTATATGTTTCCTTTGGAAGCCCTGCCACTATGGAAATCGAGCAAATCAAAGAACTTGTTGAGGGTGTAGAAGCAAGCGAGCAGTCCTTTCTCTGGGTGATTCGGTCGAACGCCTCAGACGCAGATGCCCTACAATTAGAGGGCTTTGTAGAGCGAACAAAATATTGGGGCCACATCATCTCATGGGCTCCGCAGGTGAAGGTACTGTCACACCCATCTTTTGGAAGCAAATGGGGGCTCGGCGCCAAGCCCCCCCCTACAACTTTGCTCTTGCTCTCAGCACAGCCTTTTCCTTACCTTTGGTGCTCCCTTCACTTCCCATGTCAGTGCAAAATCTACATGTTTGTGATTTAAACTATCTAGCCCCCCTATCAATCTCAATTCTAGCTATTTGCAACAAGTCAAAAAGGGGGGCTCAGTGCCAAGCCCCCCATACTAGTCTACACATCTGTTTCTTGTTACAAGCCCCAAGGGTGGGTTGGATGCCAAGCCCCCCCTACAAGTCTACATGTCTCTATGGAATGAACAAGAAGAAGTTGATCCTATGGATATTGGCATCATCTAGTGTGGGGAGTCATTCCCCATCCTTAGAAAAGGATAAGATACACTAGTGTTTTCTCTTTTGTCTTCTAGAATGGGAATGGGACTTTGTGGTCCTCACTGGGCAATTTTGCCAACACATTATATGGGAATTTGTGCTTGTTGTATTCTATAGTATGAAATTCTTTCTTATGTTCATAATTAGGTTCATGTGTTCTAATATGTCAATATATTTCTTTTTTATTATGCAGGTGTAAATTTGCGAATTCTTCTATCAATGGTGTCATTTCCTTAGGTGTGTGGCCTTTGCATTGTCATTTTCTAAGCATGAAAGTTAGTTGAATTTGGTATACACTAATTAATATCTCTTTCTTTTTTATTAGATAATGGTCTTGACAAGATCTACTGTGAAGAAGTCATCATCTCAGTTATTTGTTTTGTATTGTGAAAGAAGTTCTAGAAAGAATACAAGCTATAAACGTGTGCAGATGGCTGATATAGAGAAGATGATTGAGATAAGCTATGAAGAAGGCGAATCTTGTGAGGACATGGATACTACTAAGGAGTTGAAAGAAACACCTTCTGAAACAAAGGTCACAAAAACAAAGTCACAAGAGCATCATGATGAGGAACTTAATGTGCCAATTGAGTTTTCATAGGAGATTCTTCAAAGAACATTGGAGAGAATTAGAGTTGTTAGGAGAACTCTTCCTCCTAAAATCCCTTTGTGTAGGATTCAAATGAACCAAAAAATAAGGACTATGGGTAAGCAGTCAAAGGAGATGGGATCCACATTTAGAAAGGATGGGTACATTGAGGAGAAGGGGTCTTTTATTTTGGCAGTGCAAACAATGGATGGGGCTCATATTCAAGTTACAAATGATGTCAAGGCTAATTGGGATCCAATATGGAAAGATGTTAATGATGAATTTGAAAGGGAGGTCCAAAGCAATGATGATTGGAGTGATCTTGCTGCTGGTAAGATGTTCATCTGTTGGGATGGAAATCACAGGTTGGCTGGATGGAGAAAGGAGATAGATGAAATTTTTTCTTTTGACAAACAAAAGCATGTGTTGGTTCAGGCTTCCTTTATTGCCCCTAGCAGAGATGATGAGGTTTGCCTAATTAGAGCTCTCAATCGAATAAATGAGTGAGTGGTTCTAAACTACTGTATATGTAGTTTCTAGCTTCATATTCTATTGTGATAAGTTTTGAAATTTATTTGCTTTGTGAAGGTTGAATGATGTTGGAGTGGTGAAAACCACCTTCAAGGACATGTTATTTTGCTTTTGTGAAAACTATATGAATGTGATATGAGGTATTTCACTAGCAAGTTATCATACAATGATTTAGAAATTGTTCATGAGCAAAGAAGAAAGGATTAAAAAAATGGTGGAGAGGAGGCATGGTACCCTTTAGTTGGCAAAGATGATGTTTCAGGTACCTACATGATATATAATTTGTTTCATGCATGTTACTTCATGCTATTCTTTGACTAAAGTGCATTATGTTATGCCTTTGTTTATTTATGTTTTGCCTAACAGAGCACAGTTAATCATGAGATTGAGGTGGAGCGGGCCAAGGTTGGCAAAGGGGAGCCATCAAAGAACAAGGTATGATAATGCTCATCCAAAGAAAAATATTATTTTTTCTTTTTTTCCTATTTCTTCACACTTCAATCTTGTTCTTTTGTGCAGGATAAGAACATTGACCCTGAGACAATTGTGAAAAAACGATGGGAGAATAAAATGAACAAGTGGTTGGGAATTATTAATCCTAAATTGGTTGAAGAGTGGTTCAAATTGGTGACTAGCATTGATTTAGAGGGGGGAGGGATTAAAATTGGTGTTGAGAAACTAGACCTCCTTAGAAATGCACAATTACCAAATGAGATGAGGGTGCAATGTTTAATAAAGTTGAGTGGAGGGACAGCAGTTCTGAGTTCATTTGGAATCCCAGTTTTGGACAAGGGTTTTAGTTTGTGGGTTGCAAAGGAGACATGGCTTTTTGATTGGAGAGAGAGGCAAAGAGCCTTTTGCAAACCCTGGCTCAAATATATTCTTCATTGTCTATAGATGCTGAGGATATGTCATTGCGTGCCTACTTGGAATCTTTTAAAGGAAAATATAGGCACAAGATTTTTAGGGCTTTTGAGTTGAAAATGCAATCCAACCCAAAGTCAGAAGAAAAGCAGTATGAGATCACAAAGAGTGCCATGAGAGTGGTTTACAGGTACATCTTCATTTCCTTTTTTTTTTAAATTGAATCAGTTTCAAGTTTTTCAATATCATTCTAAATTTTGGGGAGTTGTAGATATGTGTCTATGTTGATGGACAATGGAGCAGTATCCAAATGTCCAGATGTTATGCAGACTTGGAAGGATATTGAAGACATTGTGGCAACAATGTACTCAGAGAAAGATAAGAACAAGTACATTTGTTTTTTGGACATTGAAAAATATGTTCAATATTTTAAGTTTGGATATTTATGAATTGCAAGAAATATAGATAGACCTGGGGGTTTGTCCAAGTGGGAGATTGAGAATTGTCCTTGGTGGATTGATTTTGAGTTGGGTGAATTTCTTGACTTTGAAAAGGAGAAGTAACTTGCCCACAAGGATGAACTATTGAGAAATATAGCAACACCTATTCATGAGGGATTCAGTCATTCCAGGAGTCTAGTGCATTTGGATCCAATTCATGGCCCGCAAGAGGGCTCGAGAGTATGATGATGATATGTCAAAAGGTAGTTACATATGACTTCTATTGCATTTACCTCGTACAATCATATTCTCATTTCACTTGTTACTAATCCTATTTTGGTCTTGGTGTTTCATTTTGATTTGACTTTCATTTTGTATTATCATTGGGAGCTTGTAGACTATTTCAATACACAAGCGGAGAGCTTTATTATTGGGAAAAAGTTCTCTCTTGCTAGAAAATGCATAGATTGTTCATGTGGCGACGTCCAAGAAATATCAAGAGACCTTCAACACAAAATTGCAAGTGTGCCCTACAAGACTTTGAAAGATTTTTTCATTGCAAAGCAAAAGACAGGAAGTGTGAGGGGGAAGATGAGGTCATGGGGTGTGGACTTGGTTGTTCTCGACCTACCAACAGGACTGTCTGCCATAGGATTTGGAGAGTCCACACCATGTTGGAATGAGGTCAAGCCTGAGCTTGTGGATGATGCATTCACTATTGTAGACTTGGCAGTCTTTGACACAGGACACAGTTGTTTTTCACATTGAGAGTCTTCATAGGCAGGTTCGTGCTGCTGCCATGATGAAGAACCATGAGTTGACATTGAAAATGTACATGTACTCTGATGAGGCTGTGGGTTTGACTCCAGGAGCATCAAATGGAAGGGAGGTATGTAAACTTTTTTGATTTGGGAAGAAGTTCGTGTGTTGTAGAAAGAAACTTCATCACTGTGCAAGAAGCATTTAAGTTTGTGTTGCGCTTAAACATTTATATATCTCACCTTTAACCCTTTTTCTTGCAGACGGTACATTTATTGATGATGTCTATTTATCATAGGAAGGGAAGCATTCCTTTCACAATCAAGCATTGTGTTGATGGTTATCCATTTCTTGACTTGTCACGTGATTATGTTCGACACTTCCTACCTGCTACTGCTAAACATGTTTACGGAGATGAAACTTTATGTCATGGTATGATTGGTTTGGTGTGTTGGTAGATATTTCATAATGTGGTTGGTGAAGAGCCATCCAATATTAGATTAAACAATGTTCATTACTTTCTTTCTTCAGGTGGTGGGTTGGAGAAGAGCCCAATATTTATGGCAGCTTTGATAGAGGCATTGACACCATCAAATGGCGGTGTACTTGACCTAACCCATCTGGCGGTGTACTTGACCTAATGATGGGTTGTGGTAGCACTATAGAGGCTGCGTTGCACTGTGGAAGACTTGTTTGTGGTATGGACAATGACAAGAGGATGGTGTCTTTTGTGGAGGAGCTCTTTCTTTCAATGGAACATGCTAAAGAGAATGAAGATGTTGATAGTAGCTCAAGTGAGGAAGAAGCCTTTGAAGGCATAAATGAATTGGAGGATCCAGAGGAGGACTAGTGCGGCACCTTTACTTTAGCATCCTTGTATTTTTTGTGATTTGGGATTTAGATATGATTTTCTTGCCATTGACATAGTCCTTGGTGATGATTGCAGTGCATTGCCATGCTATGTGCGAGAAATTGCATATAGAATGGCATGTCAAGAGGATGAGAATCCTCTTAAGAAAAGGATGAAATTGGCTCCCAAATGTATTTTTGTGGATGACATTGCAATGGAGGAAAAAACAAAGTAGTCTAAGCTATATATTTTTGGATGTCCTTGCATATGCTTTGATCAAGCATTAATACAGTCTCCCAAGTTTTGAAAGAACACTATTTCTTAGATGTTAGTGCTCCTTTCACAAGTGATGGAATTGAATAGTCACATATGAATTTGAACTTCTTCAATGCCTTGTGTCTTCTAGAACATGTTTTTTTCTTTCATAGACTTGAGCAAGTAAGATGGTTTATAGATGATCTCATTGCCTCTTCCAAGCTGTCAAGATTTCATGTATAAAAAAGGAAATGCATTTGTTGGTGGAACTTATCACCAAGAAATTTATGAATAGTTGAGATCGTTGCTCTTTCATACATCTTATTGCTTCTTTGGTAGGTCATGGATTTTAAAATTCACTTATGAATTTGGACTTCTCCAATGCCTTGTGTCTTTTAGAACATGTTTTTTTTTCCATAGACTTGAGCAACTAAGATGGCTTGTAGATGATCTCATTGTCTCTTTGAAGCTCTCATGTATAATAAAGTAAATGCTTTTGGTGGAAAAACTTATCCCCAAGAATTTTATGAACAATTGTAATCATTTCTCTTTCTTAGATCTTACTACTTTTCTTGTTTAGAGTTAATTTGTATGATCAACTACAAGAGCCTCAGTTTCTAGGTTATAAGAATGCCTCATATTGGTTCCATGAGACCGTTTTTGCATGTTAGAATTGCTAGCATCTCTCCCAATGTGTATTATACTGAAAAAAAACTCGCATACTCGCTTAGAAAAAACTCGTTGTTTGGTAGCACCCATCTAGTTGCCCAATCTGCCCCAAGTAAATCTTCAAGAGAATTTTCATCTACATACTTGCAAGACCACATGTAGTGAAATTTCTTCTATGCATATGCATATTATGCAAACAAGAAACAAAAATGTGTAGAGGTATAAACCAAGGTAGCCTTGCCCATTTGGATCCAAATGTGAACTTCATGGCCATGCCCACATCCTTTGCAATCTTGGCCTTGCACGATTGCAATGTCCTCAAGTCCACCATGCTACAATCCATGTCTTGAAGGTGTGGTGGTGCAATGGTTTGCAGACGGGCATAGCTTGATGTCGTCCTTTGAGTGATGTGTGTTGCATTATGCCAATACACATTCTTCTTTCACAAGGAGGCCGACTTCTTCCCAGCATGCATTTGCTTACCTAAATCCTCATGAATCGTAGTGAACTTACCTATGAATGACTCAACTTGTTCCCACTCCTTAAAGTCCAAAGGAAATACATCTGCCATGAATAAGAGCTCTTATAAAGCCAACATGAAATTTCTAAATGGACTCCTTACACTTATAAGTGAAAAAGGTACATAGACAGAAATCCTTATAGTGTGATGGTATCCTTGATTGGTTGAATGATGGATGCAGCCGCATGTCCTTTCCCATGTAGATGTGTTGCACCTTTGCAAGCCATCCTTTCTTCCCAAACTTGAATTTTAAGATGCGGCCCTTCCACTCATGCAAGATATCAATGCTCTTGCTCTTGGGAAGCTTATGTGGACCTTTTGCTAATCCGTTCATGTCATTCAAGATCTAGGTGCAAGGGATCCACTCATCCAATGCATTTTGGTGTTGTGGAACACACAAGAGGTCACAACATTGCATGTTCTTGTACTCCTACTCCTCACCATACTTATAGAGGTCACAATAGTAAGAATGGGACTTCTACACAAGATGATGCAGCTTGGGGAGAGAGCAACTCCAACACAGAGAGAGAGAGAGAGAGAGAGAGAGAGAGAGTCTCCAACCTCTTGAAGATATTATAACCATTGGCCCATAGCTTCTCCATGAGTCTATCTCGCGTTGCTCCAATGTCTCCAAATGCCACTTTCCTTATACCTTGAGAATGGCTCTCAAAAGATTGCGATATTTTTATCAAACTAGCTGACAAAACTCTTGGTCTAGTAATCTTGGATAAGTCTTGGTATCTCCTCAAAGAGGGAGAAAGGCAATTGACAGATACATAAATATATGAACCAATTTGGGAGGTACCCCTAGAGGAGCTATTTTTTTGGTTGCAACAAGTTTGCTCAAGGGAGAGGGAAAGTAGAGAGAGAGAGAGAGAGAGAGAGAGAGAGAGAGAGAGAGAGAGAGAGAAGGCCCCCCCCACTCCCAAACATGTGGCTTGAGCCATATATGCCCCCCCACTTCCAAACATGCAGCATGAGCCACATGTGCCCCCCCCCCCCCCCTCCCAACATATGGCTTGAGCCACATGTGCCCCCCTCCCCCTCTCCACCCAAACATGTGGCTTGAGCCATATGTGCCCCCCCTCCCCCAAAATGTGGCGTGAGCCACATGTGCCCCCTCCCAACATATGGCTTGAGCCACCTGTGCCTCCCCCTACCCTCTCCCCCCAAACATGTGACTTGAGCCATATGTGCCCCCCCCCCCCCTCCCTGCCCCCCCTCCCAACATGTGGTGTGAGCCACAAGTGCCCCCCTCCCCAACCCCAACATATGGCTTGAGCCACATGTGCCCCCCCTCCCCCCAAACATGTGGCTTGAGCCATATGTGCCCTCCCCCCGCCCTCCCCCCCCCCAACATGTGGCGTAAGCCACATGTGCCCCCCTCGGCCCCAACATATGGCTTGAGCGACATGTGCCCCCCCTCCCCCCAAACATGTGGCTTGAGCCATATGTGCCCCCTCGCCCCCCCCCCACCCACCCACCCCCAAACATGTGGCGTGAGCCACGTGTGTCCCCCCTCCCCCCCCCCCCCCAAAAAAAAAGATATAGATTTCAAAAAAAAACATGTCTCTTGATGATATAGATTTCAAAAAAAAAATCAAAAAATTTCTCGTCATTCCCCACTTCCCTGATTTGAAATTTCAAAAATTTCCTGCCATCCCTCTCTTTCCTATTTTAAAATCTATGGGAGGATAGAGGAGAGGGGAAAGGAGTCAAGGGGAAATTTCAAAAGAAATCCCGACATGCCTCTCCTTGACATTTCAAAAATTTCCCGCCATCCCTCTCCTTAACTCCCCTCCCCTCTCTCCTCTATCCCCCCTTTCCTCCTCTCTCTCACTTTGCCCCTCCCCTCTATCAGCCCCTCCTCTCCTCCCCTCCTCTCTCTCATGTTGCTTACCTCTGCCCTCCTCTCTATCACGTCGCCCACCTCTCCCCTCTCTCTCATGTCGCTCACCTCTCCCGTCCTCTCTCTCCCATCGCTCAACTCTCCCCTTCCCCTCTCCCCTATTCTCTCTCATGCAGCCCTCCCCTCTCCCCTCCCCTCCTCTCTCTCACGTAGCTCACCCCTCTGTCCTATCTCTCTCATGTTGCCTCTCCCCTTCCCTCCTCTCTCTCTCTCTCTCTCTCTCTCTCATTGCCTCTCCTCTCCCCTCATCTCCCCTGCCCCCCCCGCTCTCTCTCTCTCTCTCTCTCTCTCTCTCTCATGTCGCCTCTCCCCTCCCCTCCTCTCCTTTTCCCTCCTCCTCCTCTCACCACATGCAATGTGGGTGAAAGGAAGAGGGAGGGAGTGAGGGAGGAATAGGGAGATGGTGAAGGGGGAATGGGGCGGGGGGGTTTAAGAAATAAGGGGGAGAGGGAGTGAGGGGGGAGTAGGGAAAGGGAGAGCGGGGAGCAGAGACTAGGAGAGAGGGAAGGTGAGGGAGGGGGGAGTTGGGATTGGGGGAAGTGTGTGTGTGTGTGGGGAGGGGCAAGGGGTTTAATGAAGAGAGAGAGAGAGAGAGAGAGAGAGAAAAGCCCCCCCCCTTCCTCCCCCAAAAGAACATGTGGTGTATGCCACATTGCCAACATATGGCATGCACCACATGTTGGTGGGAAGGGGAAGCGAGGGGGGCAACATATGGCATGGGCCACATGTTGGCAACATGTACCCCCCTCCCCCCCATCCCCCCCCAGAAAAAAAAGTATATATATATATATTTTGGAGGGGGGGGGCTTGGAGAGAGAGAGAGAGAGAGAGAGAGAGAGAGAGAGAGAGAGAGGAGGGGGGAGGGGGGGGGGGGCTTGAAGTGGGGAGAGAGAGAGAAGAGGGTGTGGGAGGGGGTTTGAAGAGAGAGAGATAGATAGAGAGAGAGAGAGAGAGAGAGCCTTTAATTTCCATGTCCTCACCCTCCCTCTCCCTCTCCCTCTACATAGTCCCCCCTCACTCCCTCCCTCTCCTTACTTCCTCCTCCCTCACCTTCCCTCTTCCCTCCTCTTCGCCCCCCCCTCTCCCTCTCCTACTCCCTAGTACTCCCCCTCTCCCACTCCCAACTCCCCCCTCACTTTCTCCCTTCTTCCCCTTTTTATACGCACATGTGTTGTCTACCCTCCCCTCATCTCTAATTTTTAATCAAATCTATACCAAAAAATGAGCGTTTTCAAACCATGTCCCATTTTGATTTTTTAAAAAATTAATAGCATAAACTTAGGGTTTCTCAAAAAAGTTCCTAGATTTGAAATTGTTTTCTTTTTCTCCCCAAAAAACATATTCTCACTTTTTTTTTTCATTTTGTACCTCAAAACGGGGGTTTTTTGAAACAATTGTTCACATTTTGATTTTTTAAAGAAATTAACAACATAAATGGGGGTTTCTCAAAAAAATGCTTTTAGAATTTGATTTTTTTTAAATTTTATGCCAATAAATTGGGGTTTAGGGTTTAGATCTTAAACAAAGGAACTTATTTTACATTTTAGGGTTTAGGGTTTAGCTTTTAAGATTTGGGGTTTAGCATTTAGGGTTTAGGGTTTAAGGTTTAGTTTCCAATTGTGCATCAATAGGCTACAACAAAGTAGACTAATGACTCTGGAAGAGATTTAGAGGCATAAGAGAAGATATCTCATGCATCATTTTCAAAAAAAGGTGTATCTTTACACCACCTCTATGTTGATAGCAACAACTCTTAGATTATCATATACATGTTATCTAACTTATTTACTATTCAATTAATAAATAATAACAAATTAATTAGTAAAATAGATCTGGGTAGGTAGCTCTATTTGTTGAGATATCAAGCTCTACCCCCGATACATCTCCTGGATGACTATCATTTATGTCACCGCCTATGTTAGTTGTACTCGTGGTGTAGTTAGACTACCACGTATGTTTTTGGTTTGGGTTCACATATGAACCACGTATTCTAGGTTTGACATATAGGGTATTTCCCTCTTCTATTGTATGGTTGTTGTGTGTAAAAGTGAAGAAAGGCTTCACCCTCCAACCTTGTGTCCTCTCTCTCTTTTGTGTGTTGTGAAGAAAGCTGAACTTGAGTCTCCTATCTCTCTCCCTCATTCTTTACATGGTATCAGAGCCTTGTTCGAGGTAAGGAGCTCAAGAAAGCAAGCCAAGTTTGTGGTGTCCTAGTAAGAGGACCAGTGTTGCTTTCCTATTTCGAGTTTGGGAGCAAATCTCTGCAGGTGGCACAGCCAGAAGTGCAGGAGTGCACTGTTTCAGATTGAGAGGCCCTTCGCGGTGTGGCGAGAGCGCAGTATATGCTGCGGGAGAAGGCGAAGCCCTTAGTGACTTTATTTTTTGGATTTGAGGCCGTTTCGGGGCCCGTTTTGAAGGCGCAAGTTCTTCGCAGGCACTCAGAAAAAGGCCCTGTTTTTGTTGTGCGACCACTGCGCGGCTAGTCCGTGGAAAGGTGCCACTGAAATTGCATCGTATGCCTGTGTGCAGAGATATTGGGAGTTGCAGATTCATGCCTGTTGCCTGTTGATGCAAAATCGTCACTAGGAAGTGACTGTGTGGAGAAATACCACTTTCGTCAGTGTTGCGGATCTGCCCCTGTGAAGCTGTTTGCAGAAGTTTTGCTATCTGCCCTTGTGAGGCATTTGCTGTGTTTACAGGTTGCTGTTGCAATTCGTGATTTGTAAAATGTCTGAGAATCTGTCTACCATTGTCAGTGAGAAGCTTGACAAGAACAACTTCCAAGCATGGAAGTTCAGGATGACAAACTTCCTTATGGGAAAGGGAGTTTGGGATTACATCAGTGGTGAAACTACAAAACCAGTATTGGGTGCTGCTCCTACTCCTGCTGAATTGAAGGCCTTTAAAGAATGGCATGAAAAAGCCAGAAAATGCCTGTATTGGCTGTCTGTTAGCATTTCAGATTCTATGATTGTGCATATACAGGATGTAGAGACGCCTAAGGAGGCATGGGACACATTGGTGAAGCTGTATAGCACAAATACCAAAGCACGAAAGATGCAGCTAAAGCAGGAGTTGCACAATGTGCAAAGGAAAAATCTGAATATAAATGAGTATTCCTTGAAGGTGAAAGGCCTTGCAGATTCTCTTGCCTCCATTGGAGCACCTGTTGATGATGAGGACTTAGTGTCCGTGACCTTGAATGGTCTTGGGAAAGATTATGCACAGTTTCGGACATCCATTGGAGTCCGTGAAACATTTCCTGATTTTCAGGAACTTATTGCTCTCTTGCTGAGTGAAGAGCAAAGGAATGGTGGTTCAGCCACCTCAACTTCTCAAGAGACTGCTTTCTACTCGAATACAGGTAGAGGCAGGGGTAGAGGAAGAGGCCGTTTTGGTGGCCGTGCAGGAAATCAGAATCAGCAGCAACAACAGGAAAACCAGTCCTATGGAGGAGGACGTGGTAGTTCTAGAGGCAGGGGGAGCCAAAGAGGCCGTGGTTCATGGCAAAGGAACCAGCAAGTAAATAGCAGCACAGAATGCTATTATTGTGGAAAGCCTGGACACAAGGAGAATACATGCTATAAAAAGCAGAATGACATCAAAAGTGGGAAGTTGCAGCAAAGCAACTATGCATCATCAAGTGGGCATGGTGACGACAGAAATGAGCACCTTTTTGTGATGCAGCATATGGTTAACTCCATGTCAGGAGATGCTGCAGCTTGCAATGATGTTTGGTATGTTGATTCAGGTGCCTCTAACCACATGACCAGTCATGGTGAGTGGTTTCATGATGTTAGAAATTTGGATAAGCCAGGTTATGTTGAAACAGGTGATGATACTGCGCACCCAATTACGCAGGTTGGTAAAGTGCCATTGGCTATGCAGGATGGCAAAACGAAGTACTTGGCAGATGTACTTCATGTTCCAAAAATCACTAAGAACCTGGTTTCAGTTGGCCAGATGGTTGAGCAAGGTCTGCAGGTTAGATTTAATCCTGATGGATGTTTTGTTGAGGACTTGAAAAATAAGTGCCGCTTGGTTGCGAAAGGCAATAAAAATGGCAGAATGTTCACCTTGGATGTTGATATGCCTGAGGTAAAAGCTGCTATGTTTGCGCATGGGAGAGGTGTCATTGCAGATATTGAGATATGGCACAAGCGCATTGGGCATGTGAATATACAAAGGCTGAAATCTATGCAAACGAAAAACATTGTTGCAGGTTTGCCTAAATTCAGAGTTGAGGGAATGCAAAAGGTATGTGAAGCATGCCAAATGGGTAAGCAGGCCAGACATGCATTTCCCAAAAATGCTAAGGTGAGCAGAAGACCTTTGGAAGTGATCCATTCAGATGTTTGGACAACCAAAGCTGCTTCTATTGGTGGATGCCATTATTATGTGACGTTTATTGATGACTACACTAGGAAGGTGTGGATTTATTTTATGAAGCACAAAAGTGAAGTGTTCAGCCATTTCAAGGCTTTTAAGGCCATGGTTGAAAAAGAGAAAGGTGTGCATATTAAAGTGCTAAGATCTGATGGAGGGGGAGAGTACTTCTCAGAAGAATTTAGTGAATATCTGAAAGAACAGGGAATTCAAAGGAAGTACTCATGCAGGTCTACCCCTCAGCAGAATGGGGTTGCAGAAAGGAAGAACAGGCATATTGCAGAAGTAGGACGGGCGATCCTAAATGAGAAAAACATGCCTGATTATTTTTGGGCTGAAGCAGTAGCAACTGCTGTTTATATTATGAACAGAACCCCCACTGCAGCTGTCCATGGCATGACGCCTGAAGAAATGTATACAGGCCAAAAACCAGATATTTCTCACTTGAAGGTATTTGGTTGCATAGCTTATGTTCATGTTCCTGATGAGAAGAGAACAAAGCTGGATCCAAAGGCAGAAAAATGCATCTTTATTGGATATGCTCTGCACCAGAAAGGGTATCGCTGTTATAACCCTTCCACTCGCAAAATGCAAGTGAGCAGAGATGTTGTTTTTGATGAAATGAGCAGCTGGTATGCACCAACTGTGATGGTAGGAGATGCAGATGCAGGAAATGGGAATGCTGCAATAAATGCAGAGCAGCAATCTCAAGCCTTGAGTGGACCCAGAGAGTCCTCTACTAGTGAATCTAATGCATGGACAGGGAGATTGAGATCTAGTGAATCGTCACATAGCAGTCCTGATAGTGTTGTGCAGGTATCACATAAGGGAAAAGAAAAAGTGGACCATGCTCCAGTGTTTGATGTGTCTGCTGGTAGCTCTCATGTTGATGGAGAGTCAAGTGGCTCTGAAATGAGCCTTGATGAGGAACTTGGGATTCCTTCTGTTGTTACACCTGGTGCAAGGAAAAGCAGGCATGATTTAAAGACTCCTGCAACTGATCCAGTTGTACGGAGGTCCACTCGTATTAAGTATCCAGTTGACAGGCTGAGATATGATGGGTATACAGCACATCACTATGCTTATATGGTCAAGGTTCTAGAGGAGCCAGAGCCCACATGTTTTGAGGATGCAGCAGGGCATAAAAATTGGGAAGCAGCTATGGATGAAGAGATGGCTGCCTTGGATGCAAACCACACTTGGGATTTGATGCCTTTGCCTCATGATAAGAAGGCTATTGGCTGCAAGTGGGTTTACAAAGTAAAGCACAATGCTAATGGGTCTGTTAGCAGGTACAAGGCAAGATTGGTTGCCAAAGGTTTTGCACAGACATATGGAATTGACTATGAGGAAACTTTCAGCCCAGTTGCAAGGATGGCAACCGTGAGAGCAGTAATTGCTATGGCTGCTGCAAAGGGATGGTCTTTGCATCAGATGGATGTGAAAAATGCCTTCTTGCATGGTGATTTGCAGGAAGAGGTTTATATGATGCAGCCGGAAGGTTATGAGGATAATTCACATCCCGATTTTGTATGCAGGTTGCGCAAAGCCTTGTATGGCTTAAAACAGGCGCCGAGGGCATGGTCAGACAAGATAGGGCAATATCTTGTCACTATTGGATTTCAGATTTCCAATTCAGATTTTTCACTTTATGTGAAAAGGACAAACAGAGGGATTGTGCTTATAGTCATCTATGTTGATGACTTGATTATTACAGGTGATAGTGATGCAGACATTAATGAAGTGAAGCTGCTGTTGAAGCAAAAATTTGAGATGAAGGATTTGGGAGAGCTGCGTTACTTCTTGGGCATTGAGGTTATTAGATCCCCGAGTGGGATATGGCTATTGCAAAGGCAATACGGTTTGGACATGCTGTCCAAATATGGGATGACAGGCTGTAAGCCTATTTCTGTTCCATTGGAGCAGAATGTGAAGCTCAATGCAGAGACAGGTGAGCTTCTTGAAGATATTACTATGTACAGGCGCATAGTAGGTAGCTTGATTTACATGACTATAACCAGACCAGATTTGAGCTATGCTGTGGGGCTGGTGAGTCAGTTTATGCAGGCACCGAGGAAGCCACATTTGGATGCGGCTAGGCGCATATTGCGGTATGTGAAGTCCACATTGCATTATGGACTGTTTTATGAAGCTGGGTGTGCATTACAGGTACATGGATACACAGATGCTGACTGGGCTGGTAGTGTCTCAGACAGGAGATCTACTAGTGGTTTTATGTTTTCCCTTGGGAGTGGTGCCATCAGTTGGAGCAGCAAGAAGCAGCCAACAGTTGCCTTGTCAAGCACAGAGGCTGAGTACAGGGGTGCAGCAATGGCTGCATGTGAGGTAGCTTGGTTACGGAAGCTACTTGCAGATATGGGACAATCAATTCATGCAGCAGTTGTCATTCATTGTGACAACATTAGCAGCATCATGCTTGCTAATAACCCAGTTTATCATGCTAGAACGAAGCACATTGAGGTGCATTATCACTTTGTGAGAGAGAAGGTTCTAGCTGGTGAGATTGATCTTGTCTATGTCAGCACTGAGGAGCAGGTGGCTGATATTTTTACGAAGGCATTGGGTACCGAGAAGCTTCGCAGATTTAGGAGCTTGCTTGGTGTACGTGAGATGGATTTGAGCTTGAGGGGGAGTGTTGAGATATCAAGCTCTACCCCCGATACATCTCCTGGATGACTATCATTTATGTCACCGCCTATGTTAGTTGTACTCGTGGTGTAGTTAGACTACCACGTATGTTTTTGGTTTGGGTTCACATATGAACCACGTATTCTAGGTTTGACATATAGGGTATTTCCCTCTTCTATTGTATGGTTGTTGTGTGCAAAAGTGAAGAAAGGCTTTACCCTCCAACCTTGTGTCCTCTCTCTCTTTTGTGTGTTGTGAAGAAAGCTGAACTTGAGTCTCCTATCTCTCTCCCTCATTCTTTACACTATTGAGACAGGGAATATGTTTTATTTGAATTTTGTAATTTTAGTGTTTAACCACACGTATTGTTTTTAGAAAATTGAATTAGCACATAGCAATTTGGCAACTTGAATTTGGCAGATAGGGGGAGAGTTGGCACACTTCCTCACCAAAAAATATAAGGTCCAACGAACGTGCCCTTCCTTGGGTTCATATCAATTTGTATCTAGCACATAGCAATTTGTATGTAGCACTTAGCAATTTGAGTTTAGCACCACATTAGCACTTTGCATTTGGCACATATCACTTCGCATTTGGCACATAGTACTTTGTAGTTAGCACATAACCACACATTTGTGTGGGGAGAGAGATGGCACACTTCCTCTCCAAAAATTATAAGAGCAAGGAATGTGCCCTTCCTTGGGTTCATATCGATTTGCATTTAGCATATGGCAATTTGAGTTTGTATTGACAAAAGAATATGGTTTATTTGAAATTTGTAACTTTAGCATATAACTCCAAGTCTTGTTTTAAAAAATTGAATTTAGCGCATAGCAATTTGAATTTGGCACATAGCACTTCACATTCAGCACATAACACTTTGCATTATGCACATAGTACTTTGCATTAATTACATAACCACACATTTGTGTGGGGAGAGAGTTGGCACACTGTGTCTCCAAAAATTATAAGACCAAGGAACCCTTCCTTGGGTTTATTTTAATTTTCATTTAGCATAAAGCAATTTGAATTCGGCACATAGTTCTTTGCATTTGGCTTATAGTTCTTTGCATTTAGCGGAGAACATGTTTTTAGAAAATTGAATTTGGCATATAGAAAGTTGAATTTGGTACACTGCACTTTGCATTTAGTTCACAGAGTTCTTTGTGTGTCGCACATAGTACTTTGCATTTAGCACATAACCATAGATTTGTGTGAAGGGAGAGTTAGCATGATTCCACTCCAAAAATTATAAGATCAAGGAACATGACCTTCCCTGGGTTCATTTCAATTTGCATTCGGTACACAAAAATTTGAATTTAGCACATAGCAATTTGAAATTGGCACATAGCACTTTGCATTTTGCACATAGTACTTTGCATTTAGCATAGAACCACAAGTATGTGTGAGGGGAGAATTGGCTCACTTTCTCTCCAAAACTTATAAGACCAAGGAACATGCCCTTACTTGGACGCATAGTAATTTGCATTCAGCACAAAGCAATTTGAATTTATGACACATTTGGCACATAGTACTTTCTAGTTAGCACATAACCACACATTTGTGTGGGGGGAGAGTTGGCACACTTCCTCTTAAAAAATTATAAGACCACGGAATGTGCCCTTCCCTGAGTTCATATAAATTTACATTCAACACAACTTGCACTTTGAATTTAGCATATAGAAATTTGAAATTTGTGTACATCACTTTGGATTCGGCACATAGTCATACTACCTTGCATTTAGTACATAATCACACATTTATATGGGTGGAGAGTCGACACACTTCCTCTTTAAAAATTACAAGACCAAGGAATGTGCCATTCCTTGAGGTTCATATCAATTTGCATTTAGTCCATAGCAATTTAGATATGGTACACACTACTACACACGAGTCCTATTGCGACGTTTACATACCGACGATTAGCGCGCGCGGGGCGCTAATCGTCGGTATGAAAAGCGGGTTCTGTAAAGCGTCGCTATATAGTGACTTTAGATAATCGTCGCTATATAGCGACGATTACAAAAGTCGGTATAGAGACTTTTAAAAGTCGCTATATAGCGACACTGATATAATATTATATAGCGACCTTTTCCAGAAAGGTTTTTTACAAATTTTTTTTTTAAATTTTCATACATGTTTGATCTTTTGAAAGAATAAAAATATGAGAGCATGTACATCAAGCCTTTGAAGCTCATATATTCATGTTCAAGTTTGAGATGAAAAAAATCAATGAAGAGCATTTACATCAACTGTTTCATCTTGAGCCAAGTCTAAGGCGCCAAACAAGTCTATCTCCAACTCTATACCGAGTTGATCTCCTATATCATCATCGTACTCTAGCATCGTACGTTCACCTAAAAGTACTTGATCATCTTCTTCAATAAAGTGTGATGATTCTTGATGATCGTTGTCTTCTTCCTCAATATCGTGATCTCCATCTTCCTCCCGTGCAATGTCATTATGGGCATCTTCCTCTTGGCTCATATTGTGATCTTCATCTTCTTCGCTAGATTCATCGGGATGAATTGGATCCGGCATTGGTAGTGGCATCTCCATATCCACATCTCTATCTTCAAAAATTTGCTTACTTCGAGGTGCAACTTGGATCACGTACCACCATCTTGGATCATAACGATCCGGATGAAAAACCACCTATATTGAAGATGTATCAATATACTCAAGTACATGAAATTATGCTCAAGTACATGTATCAATATATGGATCTTTAAAAACGAAAGCTTGGATTAATTAAATCATTAGTATGTACCTGCTCACAGTGCTCGGGAAGAACAAAAGTATCACTTTCATCGGTCCAATGTCTGGTGGAGTCTATTGCAAAGAAACCGCTACTATCTTTTCTCACTGTCGCATGGGGACCGTTGTAAATAGTTCTAAACCATTTCACATCAAGAATGAAAATACTAAATCGTCTGAAATCAACTTCATAGATTTCGCATATGGTTCCACAATAATCCAACTGTGAGGAGAGAAGATTGGTATCTGAAGTACTTGCTCGGCTATCTTGTGTGAAGTTAGCCATGACTCCACAATCATATGTGACTCTCTTTGAATCGATGCGTTCCATGCGAAAATGTCGTCCATATGACCATAATGCACTGTACTTTTTGTACTGTAAAAGAGCATCATTAAAACAATGAAGATGCATCTATTTTATAGCGTATATTGCCACAATTAATTACTTAATTACGTCAAGAGGTAAGAAACTTACATTCATCATACATCCAGATGATAACTCTTGCTCGCGCTCGTTTATTGTCTCTCCATCGCGTTCGGCTTTACATAGAGCTTGTTGTAGCCAATCAAGTGACATGTGAGTGGGGAGAAGAGCCAGATCCCGTGGATATGGTTGTGATCGCCTGTACATTACTCTGAATCTCGTCCTTGCATTTATTCTTTCTGCTTTGGCCACTTCATATCTCTCAATCCACTTCTGCATCTCAGGGCTATTGAGGATACAAAACTTATTGAATTTTTTCATTTGCTCTTCGCTCATCTTTCTTTCAATTCCTTTTCCTTGGGGAACCTCGCCAACGATGCGATCATCATCCTTGTTATGCCAAGCTTGCGGCATATCGGGATCCGTGGATGCAAGAAACTCCGTGATATATACTAATGACTCTTGAACAAGCCATCCCTCTGCTATGCTTGCTTCTGGTCTTGCTCTTTGTCTTATAAATCCCTTCAAAGTTTTCATAAACCGCTCGAGAAAAAACATCCATCGATTATGAACGATACCTGCAATAGCCACCTCATCAACTATGTGCACCAGCAAGTGGACTTGAGTTGTCATAATGCTCGAGGGAAAGTGCTTCTCAAGCAAGCATACGGCTTCGATGGATTCCACCCTAGCCTTCTCGATGCTCGATATGGAGATCTCCTTTTGAGATATCCACCTATTTCACATATCCATGTAATTAAGATATTTTCATAATCAGTCTACAGATTAATCAGCTTAAATTGAAGAAAATGCAATCAATGCGATTTGATAGTAAGCTTACCTCACAATACCACAGATCTTGAATATAGCATTTCTAACATCTTCTTGTAAGCACCCTTTTATTGTAATTGGGAGGATGAACTATCAAAGCAACAAAGAAGTCATGTCAACAATATAACATAATCATAATTACGCTAACGCATCACGATTATTGGTACACTAATTCTACAGCTTAGAATACCTGTAAGATCTTGTGCCAATCATGGGACTTGAGCCCACTAAGCTTATTGTCCTTTGAAAATGCTCCTTTCAAGCAACGCATGTACCCTGTCGGTGTTTGAAAAGAGGCAATGTCCGCCTTGACCGCTGCCTCCTCCCTCGTAGAGAGAATCCATGTTGCTTTCGGGAGGACAACTTTTCCCGAAGCATGCACTTGGGGCCACAAACGAGACATCCTATTCATAGCACGCAAGTCTTCTCGCACTCCTCTCGAGTCTTTGGAACCAACCAAGTGTGCCCAAATAGTAGCCCCCACATTCTTGAAGATATGCATGGGATCCAAGAGATGATTGATTTGTAACTGATCCCAATAAGGAAGCTGGTGAAAGATCGATAGCCTCTTCATACCAGGAGGAGGTTCCTCTCCATTCGCCCTCCAAGCTTGAATCCAGTCACTTGCCTTCAAATATGATGGTGGTGGATCAAGCTGACCTCCACGTGCGAGATGGTCGAGCGGAAGGTATCGAGCATGACCTTCATAAACATTTTTTCTCATATGTTTGGAGTAGCGTGCAAGCGATTTCAAACCCGGTCCACAAACAGGACAAGCATGGTACCCACTTGTAACAAGTCCTGCACGCGTGCATGAATGTGTTAGTATAAGACATGCGTGCGAAAGAGAGTCATAAAAGCATAATCCTATATTATACATGTAGAGACACAACCACGTACCTGCGCACTCTCCATATCCTGGGTAGTCATGCATGGTCCACATCAAGATACCCCTGACCAAAATATCATTGGTATGTCTAGGAGCTCTGGAAATATCAAAGACCCGCACTCCTCTCCATAATATCTGTAACTCCTCTATCAAAGGTGCCATGTACACGTCCATATTTTTTGCCTTGTACTTTCCTGGCACAAGTAGTGCAAGCATGAGGTGTCCCTTTTTTATTGTTAGCCATGGTGGGATATTGTAATTCACCACGACTATGGGCCATGTCGACCAAGATGTCGAGCGTAACCCGAAAGGATTCACGTCGTCCATGGCGAGCCCAAGATGTAAGTTGCGCGGCTCCCTCGCAAAGTCCGGCCACTGATTGTCTATGTGCTTCCAAGCTGCACAATTTGCGGGAATCCTCAATGTGTCATCAGTGGACAGATGAGATGCATGCCATGTCATCAACTCCGCTATGGATTTGCATCGGAACATGTGATGTATTCTTGCAATGATGGGAAAGTGTCTCAAGACCTTTACTGGTATCTGCTCACCTTGCAAGTCATCTCTATATCGTTGTTCCCCACACTTGGGACAACTAGCTAAATCTCCATGCTCATGACGAAAGAGAATACAATCATTACGGCAAGCATGGATGATATCATAATCCATACCCACTGTTGTTAGCATCTTTTTCGCTTCATGTCTTGATGCGGGCATGGTATTTGGTGCAGGCAACATCTTTTGGAGCAACCTATCACAATTCAAACATACATAGGCTTCGAACAATGATGATTCGGTACACTAATCCATACATGATGATTCTCAAAACAAACAATATCCAAATAATGAGTCAAAACAAACAATATCCAAATAATGATGATTCTCAAAACAAACAATATGCAAGAGCTAACCTCATCAAGGCCGAGACACTTGTATCCGACCACCCATACTTTACTTGCAAATTCAAGATTGAGAGACAAGCACGTAGTTTAGACATCCTAGCACCCTCGTACAATTGTGTTGATTGCAACTCTCGCATTTTGACCTCAGACTCTGACATCACGTGTGCCCCTAAAAATAGAATCCATCATCCCGACCATACCCTCGTCATCATCCGGGAGACTATAGTCTTGCTCAAAGTGTGAAGGTATATGCGTACCCTCGTCAGCCTCCTCATCCTGTTTTAAGATTTCGTGTGAATATAAGATCTTGTATTTCTTGGTATCCAATATTAACCGCGAACTTAAATAGCTTTGACTTACCGATAATCCAACAGCACCAATGGTGGGTACTGGTTCGGGCTCCTCCCCATACATCCGCAAGTGGCGCATGATAATACGACGTTGATGTTGTACTTCTCGCTTGCAATGAGTGCAATGACAGTATAACCTCTCCGTAAGCCACTTTGTGCTCCCGGGCATTGGTGCATCATCGGACGCGAGCTTCCACTCGTCCCTTCCATCTACACTTATAAATTCACAACATAAGTTGCAAGAAAATATATTAACAGTTATAAAATAGCATCCATGAGCTCCTTTGCAACTTAAAAAATAAAATGACTTGAAGTGTTGCTATATAGCGACCTTTTGCTCTGTTCCGTCGCTATATAGCGATGCTTTTAATTAAAAATGTCGCTATATAGCGACGAATAAGCGTCGCTATATAGCGACGCTGTGGATTAAAACCCGAAACCGCGATGCGCGGCGCTTTGTTTAGCAAGCTCTTCTAATCTATCAAGTAACCAAGGCAATCTCTCTTCCCACCTATTTTCGACGACCTCCCACCTATCTCCGACGACCTCCCACCCTATTTCCCACTCCTCACTTCTCTCCGAGCTCTTGTGCTCCCTCTCCACCCTTCTCCCTCTTTGGTTTCTTGAAAGAAAGTTTTTCAAGAGGTGAGTCTATTTCAACAATGTAGGTAGATTTTTTGTTAGATTTCGATTTGTGAGTGCTTCTCCTTGTATTGCTAAACCTCTAAACTAGTTTTCATGCATGATTTCAAAGGATTGAAACAAAAAACGAGATTTCAAGAAAGAAAGAAACTCACCTCTTCTAGTCTTTTTTGTATTTGTCTTCCTTCTCTTTCTCTTTGTCTCCTCAATCTCCTCCTTTCAAGAAGTTGCTTTTGTAATCTCTTCCTTCCTCTAACATCTTATTTGAAAAATGGTATGTTTCCTCTTTTATGTAGGGCCAGTCCACAACACCGAGCGGGACGTACTATTCCACGTAAGTGCTTCTCCTTTTTTCTAGTTGTTATTTTTGTTATTTGCATTGGCCTGCAACTAGCGCCTTAAGCGCTAGTTGCAGTGATGGGCGTAGGAACCCTCTCTTCCCCTCTCTTTCCTCTTCTTTCCCTCTTTTCTCCTCTTCTTTTCCTCTTTTCTCCTCTTCTCTTCTCCTCTCTTTTTCCCTCTTTACTTTTCCTCTTCTTCTCTCTTTCTTTCCCTCTTTCCCTTCCCTCTTCTTCTCTCTTTCCCCCTTCTCTTATGCTCATGCATAAGCATAAGCATGAGCATAAGTCTCCTTCTCTTATGCTCATGCTTATGCTTATGCTCTCTCTTTTCCAATCTCTCTTATTCTTATGCTCATGCTCATGCATAAGCATGAGCATATGTCTCCTTTTCTTATGCTTATGCTTAAGCATAAGAGAAGGAGACATATGCTCATGCTTATGCATGAGCATAAGAGAAGAAGACATATGCTCATGCATAAGCATGAGCATATGTCTCTTTTTTCCCTCTTTCTTTTCCTCTTCCCCTCTTTTTCTCTCTTTCCTTTTCCTCTTCTTCTCTCTTCCCCTCTCCTTCTCCCTCTTTTCTCCCTTGCATGCTCATGCTCTTATGCTCATAAGCATAAGCATGAGCATGAGCATATGTCTCCTAAGAGAATGAGACATATGCTCATGCTTATGCATGAGCATAGGAGAAGGAGACATATGCTCATGCATAAGCATGAGCATATGTCTCCTTCTCTTATGCTCATGCTTATGCTTATGCTTATGCTCTCTCTTTTCCAATCTCTCTTTTCTCCCTTGCATGCTCATGCTTATGCTCTTTCCAATCTCTCTTTTTCCCTCTTTCCTTTTCCTCTTCCCCTCTTTTTCTCTCTTTCCTTTTCCTCTTCTTCTCTGTTCCCCTCTCCTTCTCCCTCTTTTCTTCCTTGCATGCTCATGCTCTTATGCTCATAAGCATAAGCATAAGCATGAGCATATGTCTCCTAAGAGAATGAGACATATGCTCATGCTTATGCATGAGCATAGGAGAAGGAGACATATGCTCATGCATAAGCATGAGCATAAGTCTCCTTCTCTTATGCTCATGCTTATGCTTATGCTCTCTCTTTTCCAATCTCTCTTTCCAATCTCTCTTATTCTTATGCTCATGCTCATGCATAAGCATGAGCATATGTCTCCTTCTCTTATGCTTATGCTTAAGCATAAGAGAAGGAGACATATGCTCATGCTTATGCATGAGCATAAGAGAAGAAGACATATGCTCATGCATAAGCATGAGCATATGTCTCTTTTTTCCCTCTTTCCTTTTCCTCTTCCCCTCTTTTTCTCTCTTTCCTTTTCCTCTTCTTCTCTCTTCCCCTCTCCTTCTCCCTCTTTTCTCCCTTGCATGCTCATGCTCTTATGCTCATAAGCATAAGCATAAGCATGAGCATATGTCTCCTAAGAGAATGAGACATATGCTCATGCTTATGCATGAGCATAGGAGAAGGAGACATATGCTCATGCATAAGCATGAGCATATGTCTCCTTCTCTTATGCTCATGCTTATGCTTATGCTTATACTCTCTCTTTTCCAATCTCTCTTTCCAATCTCTGTCTTCCTCTTTTCCTATGCTTATGTTTGTTTTCTCCTCTTCTCTCTTTCCCCTCTTCCAATCTCTTTTCATTTCCCTCTTCTTCCTCTTTTCGTATGCTTATGTTTGTTTTTTGTTTTCGTGTTTGTGTCTATGTTAGACATGGGATCACGTCGCACGTCCGATGAGTACGGGCAGCCTCGCAGGAGGAGACCTCATGATCTATATTCTCTAGAGGACTTTGATTCCTCTCAGGTGACACCTGCGAGGACTACTCCTGGTCCGAGTCCGCTCGGACCTAGCACTGCCACTACCCCTGGTCCGAGTCCTGTAGGACCTAGCACTGCCACTACCCCTGGTCCGACTCCCCGTGGACGTAGCACTGCGACTACCCCTCGGGGAACTCCTTTGCTAGCCGCGCATGGCTTTGTTGGGAGTCCGGACGAGTTTGTAGTGTAGATGAGCGATGAGGAGGCAGCGAGATTCTTCTCTCTACTATCTCAGAGGACCTCAGTGATTCCCTCCCCTACATCGACGGGAGGACCTACTGCCCAGCCGTCCCCTCGTGCCCCTTCGACCGAGGGGTCATCACCTGCGTGTCCCTCTCGTAAGGGAAGGAAGAGTAGGAGGGGCCGCTTATGTTGTGCTGACTCAGGAGATGTAGACAAGTCAGCACACTCACATTCCTACAAGTCTCCACTTGGTCCGGAGACACAGTATCAGTCAGGTCCCTTGCCCTCTCCTACTTCCACTGCTACTCCTCGCTCTGGAAGTGCTCGCACAGCTTCCACTCGCTCTGACTCTGCCGCTACCATCAGTCCTCCTTACCCAGAGGAGGACCTCTCCTATCAAATCACAACTGCCGGAGAGATAATAGAAGATAAGAAGGGCAAAGCAGTGATGGCCACCATGAGGAGGTTGATGAGCCATCACTTCCAGAGCGGCATTGCTACCGATTGGCGGTATCAAGATGACACAAAGAAGCAGGCGGTCATCGATGAGTTAAAACAGAAATACCCTAACCCGCCAAATCGGGAGTTTAATGAGGATTATATGCGAGAGCACATGGGTTTGGTCTTGAAGCATCGTAGATCAACCTTGCGGACTTCCATCACAAAGGGGTTCGGTAAACCCAGCTGGGTAGACAAAGCAGATTGGAAGTTCTTCAAGAAGTAGAATAGGGACCATCCCGAAATGTTCGAGGTTCAGAGGAGGGCTGTGAAGAGATGGCTGGACGTCGTAGGTACTTCGCACTTTGGTGCAGGCGGACGGTTGGTGTTCAAGGCAACCGTGGTAAGTCTACTTCTTCTCATTTAATGTATTGTTGTATTTGTTTTACTACATATGACATGCACTTTATCTAACTCTAACTCTCGTAAATTGGATCCACAGCAAGCTGCGATGGGTCATCCTCCTACAGATGCAGAGACGCGACGCGCATTTCGCATAGGAAAAAAACCCTGGTTTATTGAGCAAGAGGCGCAGGGAGCGATGGTCGATTGGGCTGAGGTGGCTGCTCGCACGGTATAAGTGTACTCCTACTTGTAATCTCACTTTTTAAATTGTTTTATTCTTTAAGTTCCAATCTAATTTTCAATTTATATGGTTCACTCTTAGGGTGCAAGCTCCAGTGTCCCATCATCGATCAGCAGGGCCAGGGATCAACAGGCCAACAATCCGAGGATCAGGGATCAGGCCAACAATCCGAGGATCAGGCAGGTCAAGAGGACCAAGGATCAGGCCAACAAGACGAGGGCCAGGGCGAGCACGACTCGGACAATTCGACTGAGTAGTAGTAGTAGTAGTAGTAGTAGCAGTTTGGCGAATGTCATTTTGTATATCCGCTCGTTTGAGCAATTTTGTATCACCCTTTTCGAAAGGGTAATTTTGAAACAATGTTGTATATGTTTGACATGTATATCCTTTTGTTGCTCAATCATTTCATTTGAGCGATTTTGTATCACCCTTTTCGCAAGGGAAAATTTGTAATACAAAACTTTTTTTTGTAATTTAAAAAAAAAAAGCATTAGTGGGGCAAAACAGGGCTTGCTGTGGCCCTGTTTAGCCCCACTAATGCTTTTTTTTTAGGTTCTGTTAATCGTCGCTATATAGCGACGTTTACCAGTGTCGCTATATAGCGACGATTATCAGTGTCGCTATATAGCGACGATTAACAGTGTCGCTATATAGCGACGGTTTATAGTGACGCTTCTTTTTCGACGCTTTTAGCGACTTTTATAGCGACGTTTGCGCACGTGAAAAAAAAAAATTTAATGTAAAAAGCGTCGATATTTCCGTCAAAAAATGGCCTATGCCTTGTAGTGACATAGCAATTTAGATTTGGCAAATAGCACTACATTTAGCACATACCCACATGTGTTTGTGGGGGGAGAGTTGGCACGCTTTCTCTCCAAAAATTATAAGACCAAGGAATGCATCCTTCCTTGGGTTCCAATATCAATTTGAATTTGGCAAATAGCGATTTGTATTTAGCACATAACCACACATTTGTGTGGGGGGAGACTTGGCACATAATTTGAAATCTACAGAGAGAGGGGAGAGTGCAGAGAGAGAGAGAGAGAGACAGAGAGGGTGTCTAGCAAATAGCAACTTGCATTTATAGTATACGCACTCTACTAATCTACTAAATTAAGAGAAAGACCAATAGGGAACTTTGAGCAATCGAGAATTTGGAGGTCTCAAGATGAGGATTGTAATTCAATCGTTTGCATAGACTTTACCTTTGAGAAATCTAGAATGTCAAGGTCTCAAGATGAGGATTGTAATTCAATCATATGCATAGCAAAAAACAATTAGTTAGAACTCTTGTAGCTTCTCTAGATCTTCCATCGCAAGCCCAGCTAGGGATGATTTGACCTCACAACTTCTAATCATGAAAGAGTGCTTGTAAACCCTAGTTTAATGCATGCAAGCTATTCAACAATTCAAGCTCTACCACATTCAGTTGACTTTCTGTTTTTTAAAACCCATACAATAAAATAAGTCAAACAAATAATAGTTTTAGTATACATGAAAATACTAAATACGCAATTACTTTGTCACAACCCAAACCTAGAATATCATTTTTTCATGCAAAGAGTCCAACAATTCAAACCAAGTTATTCAAACTTCGGACATTATGTTATCTTGTCACCTCCATAGCAACAAAATAGTGATTCTTGGAGTTGGGTCAAGATTTTAAGTGCTTTCTCTTTGAGCCTATCAAGTTGATCCACAAGAGGTTTTGCTAGCTTCTGTTGTCCCTCTCCTAATTGCTTCTACCACCCCTAGGGCCTAGACTTACTCCTATGTTTCCTCTAGAGCTTTCTTTTGCCTTGCCATCCCTTTGTAATGCATTGTTCATGGCTGCATTCTCCTCTTGAGCCACATTTTGTAGGCTCTGGCATCATAGCAACCTCTTCTCTCTTCCTACATTCCCATCCAACCTTCTATTATTTCCTTTGTTGGAGCTTCTATGACTACTAAAAAGCATGGTTTAGATGTATCTCGGATGCCTTTTAGTTTCTATCTCTTCTTGGTTGAGATGTATCATAGATGCTCCCTAGATGCCTTTTAGTCTCTCTCTCTTCTAACCTTTGTTGGAGCTGCTTCTATGAACACTAGAAAGCATGGTTGAGAATTTCACCTGATTGCACATCTATGTTGTAGAATTTCTCTACCATCCCAATGCGCTAAGACCTCATTAAGACCTTTAGCTCATTGATAGCATGCTCGTCTCTAGCTTGAAGGCTTCACTTTGCAATGTTACAAAGACATCTTAATGTTAAGACACGGGCTGATCTTGTCGATTTTCTAGTTCAAAGTGACATTGGGAATCATGCAATATTATTCCAGGATGGATCTCAACTAAAGTTGATGGCACATTGATACTACATCCATGGAAAACTCAAGGTATGGTTGTCGAACTTCTATGTCCAGGAGGATCTCACCAACATATTCTTAGGATAGTTCATGGATGTTGCACATCCACCTCATTATTCCTAAAAAGAAATTAAATTTTGATTGATTGCAGCTTTGCACCATGGCATGCAATTCAAAAGCTCTTCACAATCAAAAACCTAACGATTCTACAAATGTGAAGGGATTTCAAATGTAGTTTCCAATCAATATATGTATATGGTGCTCACTATTGTCTATCCTACACTTGGATCGGTGAAGCGAGCTAATAGATTTCTGACTCCATGCAGCAATTCGATTGGGAGAAAATCTTACAGATGATGAGATTGGTTTTTGGTAATTAGCCATCAATGCACCCTCTCTTGGCATGCTGAATGCATCCTCTCTTGATGTTTTTTTCCCATCACCAGCTGAGTGCACCCTCTCTTGGCATTTTGTCGACTGATAAGCTAGTCTCGCGGATGAATCCCATCTCAGCATTCAAATAACGTAAGGCAAGCAAGCAAACAAAACATAACTGTCGTGAAGCTACTAGCTAATTTCAGGTTGGTGACGCTTGCAATGCATTATAGCGAGCTTTTTAGCAATGGCCTTGAAGATGAGTGAAATAGATGGCAAGTTACCATGATTATGCTTGAAGCAATGAGAAACGGACCGATTGGCTTTATGCACAAAAGATCGGTCGGGGCATTCCTGCGAGTGGCTGTTTTTAAATTTTGGCTACGATAATGTTTATGACTGCATGAATGCTGTCTTATCTTACATGAAATATGAAATGCATGACTCGCAGCCTCCCATATGAGAATGCAGATACAATTTGTGAAAGCTACCTACGGAGAGCTTGAATTTACATCAGTAAAGGAAATGAAATACAAACAATTCTAGAAAGGGACAACAAGAGATACTAGACGCTTTGCACAGTTTCTGGTACAAGAACGCAGCAGTGCAATCAGGTACAAGAACGCAAAAAGAGAGATTGTAATTGAGCACCTCCTCGTGGAATCAAACACAGTGATGGTGCTAACAGGATTCCATTGCCATTGCCATCACCATCATCATCAAGCGACACAACCACCCTCTGCCAATCAATACTGCTGAAACTACGAATCCATAGCCGCTGGAGATGAGCATCAATCGACTGGAAATCTATATACACCAATGGAAGAAGAGGAAAAATTTGAGCATGAGCCATCCCCATGGCGAGGCGAAGGAGAAGAAACGAGATAACACAATGAACGCCGATGAGAGTTGGAAGGCAAATGCACTCAAGAGAACTTCAAGTGTGATGAAGAGTAAGTAGCAAGCAACTGGTACATGCAAACAATGGCTCAAGAGTTGTAATTCAGATTGCCAATATGCCGCCCTTACGATAGTGAGTTACATGGCGGCTAGGCTAGGACCTCGCAGAAGACTGCTGTCATCATGCCGCGAACCCTTTTGCCACGTGTCCTCATGCGATAGCTCGGCCGCCTCCACCTCAACCAACAATAAGATTATCTAGTCTTGTCCCCAATCTTAATATAGTACATTCATCCATGTTATCTTCTAAAAGTATAGGATTCAGGTTGCAATGTATGCTTTCCAATGCAAGTCTTTCAGGTGGTTTTTGGGTTGAGGCAATGAAGACTATAGTGCATGTGATCAATAGATCACCTAGTAAGAGTTTGGATGGTGGTATTCCTCAAGAGGCATGAAGTTGCAAGGACCCTCTTACTCTCATTTGGGTATATTTGGGTGTGAGGCATATGCACATGTGCCAAAATAGCTTTGGAAGAAGCTAGATCCTAAGTGTAGAAAATGCATCTTTCTAGGTTATGGTGAAAGTGAAGAGATGGGCTATTGTCTCTGGGATCTAGAAGCAAAGAAGATCATACAAAGTGGAGACATGGGCTATCATCTCTGGGATCTAGAAGCCATATGTTGAAATGAGGAGAATCACTTTGCAGGATGTGAATCCACCCACATATGTTGATAGACAGCAAGCTGTCCATGCAACTAACGTGCAAAAAATGGTGCCACCACGCAACTTTAGTTGAGAGAATATTCTACATTCTTGGCAAGGATGTAGCTATATTAAGTGCACCAAACTTCTAAATAAGAAGTGAGGCCCTAATGATAAATGAACCCCCCAAGATGAAAAATACATACTTTTCTTGATATGAAGCTTCATGAAAAAGGTAATGTTGAGGCCAAAAGCTTGCAAAGTAGTGTATTACCCCAACTCATATTTGGTTCATGGTCGTTTTATTTTCTTTTTTGTTTCTTGCATTGGTTTAAGTAACTTACATGAATCATTTGTTGATAGATCTATGATCATTTTTTCTACACGTGTTGCAGCAATTCCACGAAAATGTTCAAGAAAGATGACCCTCCGGAGCTAGATGTTCATCCTCATCCTGAGGAAAAGGGGAAACAAGTTGTAGTGGGCTCAAGTGTCCAGTATCCTAATATCCTTGTAAATGAGGAGAAAGAAGTGCCTGAGGAATATTCAGTCACAAAGGTTAGGGATTCAGGTGAATCAAAAGAAGATGAGGATGAATTTGCTCAGATGGACATGAAGATAGTAAGTGGTGGAGATGTGATTGGGAAGTGTAGATTTGAGAGAACTAGATTTGAGGGAGAACTAGATTTGTCCATTTGGTAAGTACTTGTGCATGATCTATAAGTCATTTCTTTGAGAGAGAACTAGATTTCTCCACTTGGTAAGTAACAAGCTTCTACCAATTTGAAGGTACTTGAAGCACCTTGTGAAGGAGAATAAGTTAATTGAGATGCCAAGGTTGGATTGAGATAGGGAGCCCCAACACTTGCATGTACCCTAGTTTGATGCATGGATTGTCCCAGTGGGAGCTTAGTAACTACCCATGGTGGATTGACTTTCCAGCAGCTGGGCAAGTACTTACATGTGAGAGAAACATGTTTGATGAGAACTCAACAAGTAAGAAGATTGGCAAAGAAGTTACTCCAAAGAGAATGTCCTATAGGCAGACAAAACAAACAACTAAAGACAAAGGTATGCCATCAGTTATTTTGTAGCCCGGTTGGTAGAAAAATTCTATAGAATTTACACTTTGGAAGTATTGGAATCTTTGTTTTGCAGAAGTAGAGGACGTGGACACTCCACCTCATGAGACTAGGGATGAGGAACCAGTCGTTGAGGCTTCTCTTCTAGGTAGAAAAATCAACTTTGTTATATTTTAAAAGTATGAAGCTTATGTTCTTATTTATTACTAAATCATTTGAACTAATTCGTAGGAAAAAAGAAAATGGTGAAAGATTTCATCACATTTGCATATCACCCCCCATCACCTTTGGATGGCCATGGAGACATGTCTATGTTTGGTTCAACAATAGGTGACTATATTACCATGGGATTAGATTTTGCAACTACCAAGAAGAATGATGCCTACACAAACGTACATGAGTTCTTTCTTGGAGTTGCTAGCAAGGGGAGGGATTATAATAGGATGGGCGGGAAAGTAAAATGGGTGCAGACTTTATACTGCTAGACTTCCCTATGGGTTTGGAGATGGAGGGACATGTTGGGATTCCCACATGAAATAAGCTTACAGAGGACCATGTTAGATATGGTATTAGTGTAGCAGCTGCTACACTCGGTGATGATGGATGGCTAGTTCTCTTCTGTCCTCTTGCAGGTAAAAGAACTTTAAACATACTCTCTCAATTAAATGAGATTTTGCTTGATTTTGGTCTTTCTAACATGTTGGCACAATCTTTATTTGAAGGACCTTGCATTACATGGTTGGAGAAATACATTCATGTTCAGGGTTTGGAGGTTGCACAGCATGTAGTCGTTAGGGACAGAGTGCCTTATGGACATGTCATGGAGAATGGAGAGGATTTGATGGTTGGTTTTCTTTCATCCATTGTTTTCATTTATCAAATAGGTAAGAAAAGTTTAGATGTATTCAAACTTTCATTGTTTGTATGCAGATGCTTTCCTTCATGGTTGTATTTGCTAGATGTGTGGGCCAGCGTCCACTCATGTTCTACCAGGAGAGCCAGATATTATTTGACAGACTTCACATCAAGCAGGGGAGTGACTCTTGGACTCACTATCTTCCAGATGCAGAGAAGATGGCAGGATCTTCATTGAGTAGGCATGCTAGAGGATCTGTGGAGAAGTCCACTAGTTTTTTGGGTTGTATTTTGAGCTTGTTGTGTCCTGCAAATGGCCTTTGCATGGAGATGCGATGTGGAACATCACCACTTATGCGAGCATGATAGGCTACTCATCGTTCTTGCTTTTCATTCGATAGTGATAGTAGTGTTGTGCATTCCATTGTGGAGCCCCTTGTGCAGGCATCATGTGCAAAGAGAGCTAGATTGGATGTAGGTACTTCAAAGGGGGATGAGTCTGAGTATGCCTTGATGCCTACAACCAATCCATATGATGACTCATAGTGAGACACTGGTTACTTGGATATAACATTTTGCTATGTTTTATTTTTATATTTTGAGACCTCTTAAGTAGTGTCATCTCTTTTTCATATTTTGAGAACTTTAAAATAGTAAAATCAAAATTTGAGTGGCAAATCCATATGGCCTATATGTGATAAGATATCTTAATTGTGCTTAATAAGAATTTTTAGTGACTTGTTTTGTGAGCAAGGAGATTATCTTGATAGTTTAATAATCCATAACTTGAAGAAATTCGTGCTTATTGTAATGTCAAGTTGGCTTGGTCTCTTATGTTGACATTTGTAGCTTCCTACCATGCTATGCGGAAGACATGGCAAAGCAAATGGAGGCAGGCGGGAAGTATGATAGAAGGACAAACAACAAGAAAGTTGCTCAATGCTTGTTTGTCGATGATGAATGCTCTGAGGTGTATCACATGCCTTACCATATACTTGTTAAAAAACATCTCATTTTGGCTTCTTCAAAACAACTCCATATCTTTGATTCGAGGATGTTGTGCAAAGTTTTGATTTCATGAATATTTAAAGTAGTCCTATTGAAAGATGTTTTTTGGCTAACATTATTCTCATTTGTTTATTATTATGGTTGTATATTCCATGTTATGGCATAGAAGTCGGTCATGAAATTTCTTCAATCAAATAATTTGTTAAGTCACTGAAGTCCATGATATGGCAACGAAGTCAATATTGTAATTTATTAAGTCACTCATGCTACTAATTTAATCAATGAATTTAATGAATTTGGCAAGAAGTGGAATTAATAGCAAGAATTTGAGAATAATGAAAAGACTTTAGAACTTACATTTATGTGCTCGTACATAGCTTGGCTCGCTTCTGGCAGCTCGGCTTTCTACTTAGCTTGCTTTTGGTGGCTCGGCTTTCTGACTACCTCGTCATCATAGTTTGAGCTCTACTACCCCCATGACCACCACATTTATAGCCCTCCTCTCCTGTTGAACCTACACAACCCTCCTCTGAAGCTCCCAAACCTCCTTGGTGCATTTCCTCATGTAAAAATGTATATGTAAGATTAATATAAATATATATAAAGATAAGAGATATATGTATATAAGATAGATATAAATATACACATTTATGTGTGTGTGTGTGTGTGTAAAAGTATATATATATATATATATATATACATACATACATATTCTCTCTCTTTGTCTTTCTGTCTCTCTCTCTCTCTCTTTGTGTGTGTGTGTGTATCCATGCTACCACCTGGTCATAGTTCGAGCTCTTCTATCCCCCATGACCACCACGTTTTACATCCCTCCTCTCGCTCTGAAGCTACGCAACCCTCCTCTAAAGTTCCCCAAACCTTTTTCCTGCATTTCCTCCTTTAATGTATATTATATAAGATATACATAAATATATCAAGTAAGATAAATATAAGAGATATTCTTATATCTATAAATATAAATCTAAAAATTTATATACGTGTATGTGTATTTTTTCACAAAAGAAAAAAGTGCGTGTATATATCATTTATTTATTATTTATATATTAATATGTGTGTATATATAATTATGCTACATCGGTTGTCAGGCCGTCCTGCTTGCCTAAAGTTAGATTTCGGTACCTCCAACGGCTAGATGGTGTTGAGTACGACACACTGTTTGCCGTAGGGCCACTGCTACGTGTCACTTTGCTTTGTTGTAGTCTTGTGCTAGGCCAACCGCATGGCGCAGTGTCACAATCCTATGCTAGGCCATTATGCCATTGGGTCAGTCTTCAAATGCTGAAGTCTCTGATCGCATCTTTTTGTGTGCGGCGAGTCCCAGGGTTATAGTTGCGATTTGTCTGCAAACTGCCACTATTGTAGCCCACCCTAACACTGTGCACATCACCAAATTCATCAAATGTGTCATGGTTAGAGCTAGTGTTGTTGGCAAGACTTGTATGCTAATCTCCTACACCAACAACACATTACCAATTATAAGTGCCTTCATCATCTCGCATATTGTGTTTCCATAAATTTAAATGTATATTTAGCCTAGCTTATCAATGTTGGGATACTCCTTTGGGAAGTGCAATTTTGTGCTCAGATCCATATAGCCTCCATTGATATTGTGAAAGTTTGTTGTGATGTCTAAGAGCAGAAAAGATAACACACCTCAGGCGGGTAGTGACCAAGAATTAAATAATGATCTGACAACCTTCCTTAATTTTAAACTTCCTTAGGGCACAATGGGTTCCATTTATACATTAAGAAATATTTATAGATTATATTCTCTCTCTCTCTCTCTCTGTATATATATAAATATATAAAAATATATATAATATGATATATTATATTATATAATCTCTCTCTCTCTCTCTCTCTCCCCCTCTCTCTCTCTCTCTCTCCCCCCCCCTCATTTGTCTCATATTCCACACCATGGGTGTCTCTTCCCAATGATGTGATCTAATTTGTCTCATAGGCCTTCTTGGCCTTCCACAAACCTCTCTCTCTCTCTCTCTCTCTCTCTCTCTCTCTTTGTGTGTGTGTGTGTGACCTCTGCAATCCCTTAATTGGGATGCTTCTACTCCTTCTCTTGGTCAACCATCTACCTCTTCTGATAGCACAATCTCAAAGGCATGGGTCAATGTAGTCAAGAAGGGTATTCCACTTTGTGAAGAAGATGATCTTGTCAAGGAATTGGATTCTGAGGGTCAGCAAGACCCTGAGGCAATGGCAGGCTGGATGCCTCCTTTTCTTTCTAAGGTTTACTTATTCCTTGTACATATTTTCATGCATATTTCTCTTAAATGTGTTTCTTACAATATACAGGGCCTCTGCAACCTGAATAAATGGAGGCTCCTTTGGCATTATGTAAATACAACTCATCCCGAATAAATGGAGGCTCCTTTGGCACTATGTAAATACAACTCATCCAGATGTTGTGTGTCTGCAAGAGCATAATCAACATTCTTTTGCTGGCCAACATGGGTTCTGTTGCCTCTTTCCTACGGCTTCCGTAGGAAGAGTAGGGTTGTTCTCAGTATGGAGGGTTCCAAGGCTTTTTGTCACCTACAGATATATCGAGGTTGTCGTTTGTAGTATACGTGTAGCTTAGGACCTCGAGTCGTGTTCCGATGAGAGACGTAGGCTTAAGTGTGGTAAGCAAACATAGTGCATGCATGTGTAAAAGGAACGTGTATCATCATGGTTGAGGTAATGAAGGCTTTCGCCTTCATTGGGGGTTGCAGGGTTTAGGAGGAGTTTAAGGGTTAGAAGGAGGTTCCAGAGTTTAGAAGGAGGTTCCAGGGTTTAGAAGAGGTTCCCGGGTTAGAAGGAAGTTCCAAGGTTTAGAAGGAGTTCCAGGGTTAGAAGGAGTTCCAAGGTTTAGAAGGAGGTTCCAAGGTTTAGAGAGAGGTTCCAGAGTTAGAAGGATTTCCAAGGTTTAGAAGGAGGTTCCAAGGTTTAGAGAGAGGTTCCAGAGTTTAGAAGAGGTTCCAAGGTTTAGAGTAGAGTACATGGTGGAGAACTCGTCTCCCTTGTAGATCATGGAGATTAAGGATTGAGGAACTAAGGGTTTAGGGGGAGCATAGGAGTGGGAGAGGAAGAAGGTGTAAGAGCATGGGGGAAAGAAGAGAGAGGAGGGAGGAGGAGGAGGACGACGAGGAGGGGGGAGGAGAAGGGAGGAGGTGGAGGAGGAGGAGGAGGAGGAGGGAGGAGGAGGAGGAGGGAGGATGAGGAGGAAGAGGGAGGAGGAGAAGGGAGGAGGAGAGGGAGAGGATGGGTTGCAAGGTTGGAGGTTATACAAGTTGGAGAGCTTCTCTCTCTGCATGTAGGAATTGTAAGACATTCTCTCTATACATGTAGAACTTGCATATAGAAATTGCATGTAGAACTCGCATGTAGAACTCGCATGTAGGAGTTGCATGTAGAACTCGCATGTAGGAGTTGTATGTAGAACTCGCATGTAGGAGTTGCATGTAGGACTCGCATGTAGAAATTGTATGTAGAACTTGCATGTAGAACTCGCATGTAGGAGTTGCATGTTGAAATTGTATGTAGAACTTGCATGTAGAACTCGCATGTAGGAGTTGCATGTAGAAATCATATGTAGAACTTGCATGTAGAACATGCAAGTTAGATTTTTAAAAGGGATTATTTCTAGCCTTATGCAAGTACAAGCGGAGCTTTGCCACTACTCTACACACACATTCTGTTCTACCTAAGTCCATGTTGGCACAGATACAACAGGTTCTTTTCAGGATATGATATATTCTATGCAGGCTCTGATCAATTCTCTGGGGTGTGCATTTTAGCCAGACATGATTTGCAGCCCTGTGTAGCATATAATGATCTTTGTGGAAGATGGATGATTATCCAATGCATGATCAATGGAGAAATTTTTGAAATTGGTTCCTTGTATGCCTCTCAAACTTCAGCTTGGAGAGCTCGAATGTGGGAGGATTTGGATGTCTCTTGCATTGAGCTTTTCTTTTACTGTTTCTAATGGATAAGGCATTGGCTCTTTTCTGGAGCACTGCCATGTTGTAAAATGGTTGTTTCATAATATAATGTTCTTAGTTTCACACAAAAAAAAGTGTGTGTGTGTGTGTAACCCCATCGTAACCCCTCCATAGTATAACCCGTCGTACATCTCTGTGACCCCTCTGCACATCCCACCGTAACCCCTCCATATAGCTCCGTAACCCCTTCGTACAACCTGCCATACATCTTCGTAACCCCTCCGTACAACTCATCATACTTTCTCTCTACAGCCTCGTACAACTGCTTGTAGCTTCTCCATACAGTCCTAAAACCCACACGTACAGCTCCTTGTACAACCCATACAATTCTCCCTATCCTTTTCGTACATCCTATACCAGTCCATCGTACCAGGCCATACTCTCGCAGCAAGCTCCTAGGGTCTCTAACCTTGAGTTGGGCTCAACAACTCAGGGGTTAGGTTCAGCTAGGAAGTTCTAAATAAATAACCAAGATGGAATAGCCTACCCTCTCCTCCAAATCCCCCTCAACTCCATCAACCTCAACTATTAGGTTCTGGTACTCTACAATTGCAACCATGACACCCTCTCCGTATGCACACAATTACCAACAAGAAGGGTCCAAACGACCTATCATTGGACAACATGAACATATTTATTATTTGCAGCAAGCAATCATAGAGTTAAGGCTTGATATGGGAGAAGTAAAAGCTTGACTTCAAGTTCTAGAGGGGCCCAGCAAGTCAGCAGTAATTGCTAAGGTTATGAACTCATGTAAGAATTCTCCTCCTACTCATGAACTAGTCTCTACAGTCAAAGATATGGTCCATACTGAAGTACAATCAATCAAGAAAGAAGTGATTGAGGAGTTTGACACAAAGGCAAACAAGATTGATATCCAGGAAGAGATCAAAGAACATGAAGCCATACATGATAATGCATTCAAGATTAGAGTGGGGGGGCTCCCTGAAGGATGGTTCAAAGATGATGACTCTTTCAATGAGACTTTAGCACATGTCAAAGCAGCCATGCCTAATATTGAATGGAAGGTTGATGATGATGATGATGATGATGATGATGATGATGGGACAACTACTATCTAGCACTCCAAAGGACATGCTATTCTTACACTTAAGTCACGAGATTTATGGATCAAGCTTCTTCAACAATCTTACAAGTTGAAGGGGATCAAGATATGGATAGTTGAGGAACTTACACAAACTCAATTGAAGAATAAGGCAACGGAATTAGCTAAAGTCAGGGATGCTAGGAAGGATGGAAAATGAGCAGTTTATTGTGAAGGCATGGCAATAATCAAAGAGTTTAAATAAACCAAAAAACTCTCAGTCTTAAATTAATGTATGGCTGATTACTCTTTCAAACTATTATGTAGGTATTCTAAATAATTGGGGTTGCTTTTGCACTCCCTGGGAGATGCCATGAACCCTCCTTACAGCAAATGTACTAGATGGTTTTTTTGCTATCCCATAGACCTGTTGGTCTCCCGTGGACATTAATAGACTTTCTCTCCTCTCTCTTTCTCTCTCTCTCTCTCTCTCTCGCTCTATATATATATATATATATATATGCATATATATATGTATATATATATATTTGTGTATATATATGTATATATATGCATATATATATATGTATATATATATACATGTGTGTGTGTGTATATATATATATATACACTCTGCCCCTTTTCTCGCCCCCCTTCTCTCTCTCTCTCTCTCTCTCTCTCTCTCTCTCTCTCTCTCTCTCTCTTGCACGTGCGCGTGTACGCATGTCTATGTGTGTGTGTTTATTTGTTTATATAAATAAATATAAATATACAATTAAATGAATAAATGAATACATATATACACTACTCTCTCTCTCTCTCTCTATATATATATATATATAAATGTATATATACTTATATTTATATAAATAAAATATAATTAAATTAATAATATGTATGTATATATATATAAATATAAAGATAAATAAATATTTATATGAATAAATCTCTCTCTCTCTCTCTCTCTCTCTCTCTCTCTCTCTCTCTCTCTCTCTCTCTCTCCTCGCTCGCTCGCACCATGTGTGAATCTAGCCATCACATTTGGATCCCACGGTGACATATTTGAATTTCACTGCCACGCGTGATCCCACACCATTTTTGTAACACCACCAACTCTCATTACTTGATGCCATGTGGCCCTTGTTACATCATTCACTTTATCTCTTTGGGACCCGCACCATTTGGACTCTCCCTCTCTGTTGAATTAAGCCTTTGATGACTCCCCCACATAGATCAAGGAATCCATGGGTTTACATCCTTCTACAACTAAGTCTACTACTTTTTCCTTTCTGTTTGGCGATCTATTGCATTAACATATCAAGGATTAAGTTCTGAAGTCCAACTTCTTTTGTATGTCTTTGGGGTTTGTCTTGGTAAGACAACTATTATATTTTTCTCTACAAAGCTTTCTTAGATTCTGAGTGTTCCTAGAAATTGATGCCAATGCCAATGTGATTGGACACATTAGGTTTCATATTACTTGTTTAAGGACATAGTTCTATGGTGGTCTGATTCTTATTGAATCAACATTGACCTCTCCAAGGGTGTATCTGACAACCATGACAAACTAGCTTGATATCATGGAGCTTCTCCTATTAAGTAATATATTGCTTTGGAGTGACAGTTCACATTATTTTGCGATGTTTTAAAGCTTTGATAGGCTATTTCTTTGAAGTGATATATCACATTATTTTGCAATGTTTTTATCCTTTGATAGGCAATGTTATATGGCTTTAATTTTTGGAATGTATCTCTATCAGAACCCTCTAGCCCCCAAAAATTATTATGTTTATGGATCAAAGAAATGGATCGCAATGTATGGAAGAGCATGGACTTTGTGTGAACATTTCACTAAAATAGACTACTTGGATCATGATTTTCAAGGTTCTTCTTGCTATCACCTATGATGTATTACTATCAAAAAAGGGAAAAAAACTCTCAAAATCCTTGTAGAAAAACTCGTAAAAAAGAATCCCCCCTTAGAAAAAATCTTCGTGAAAGAAATATGACCTTCATGCAATTGCTTTAGTAATGCTTATGGGCATATAATATAGGTAGTCATGACGGCGCACCAGGGAAATCGAGGGGAAATCGCTTCGAGCAATTACTCAAGAAGGTGGCAATTTAGTGATTCAAAATTGGTGTAGCCACGTAAGATGGTGGCAATTTAGATTCCCTTATCAAATAAAGTGAAGGGAGCAATTTAAGGGTCAAGCAATTTAGGGGCTTACAAAAGAAGTGGGGTGGTCAACTGCATCTTAGAGGAAAGCTAGGGAGGTTGAAAACGATGACGATGATGACGGGAAGTATGGGATGTAAAAGAAGAGGAGGCAAGTCTTCTTGGTAGTTAGTGGTGGTGAGTGGGTGAGGAGCTCCTCTTGTAAGTTCAACTACTTCAAGAGGAGTGGTTGAAGGGAACGAAAATGTGAAGTATGTGCATTGTCTTTTATATAAAGGTTGAGTATTTGATGCATAGACTACACAGTGAATACTTTCGGATAGTGATGAAGAGAAGCCTACTAATCATCTTGATAGTAGTAGCGACAGCGGCAACGCCATGTAACAAGAGTGACCAACATTTAGCAGACCTTGGGTGCTCTGGCACAGGGTATAGAAGTAGTTTCCACAATTGCCGAAATGCAAGTGGAAGATATTATGGCTATCGTGGCAGGTGTTATTGAATGCGGCAAGGCATACGATCTAATGGCGAAGGAGGATGCTCTTTTACATGATTAGCCAAAAGTGAATAATACAATAATGTGACGCTTCAATTTTGTATATGAAATATTTTGGAATATATATCACAGATAGTGTTCAAAAAGGATGGTTTTGATGTTTTGAAGGTTTTGGGAAAGTTTGGTGTTGGTCGAAAAATTTTGGTTTTGTCCATTATGGTGTCAGCTGGATTTTGCGGCTTGATTTTGAGTTGGTTAGAAGAATAATTTGAAGAAACTTTGTATGAGAGAGTTTTAGATCTTGTTGAGTAGAAAAACTTTGTCCTAGTGAAAAATTTGTGGTTCACTCGTTTCTCAGGGGGGTCACTATGTATAAACCCTCTATATCACGTGCGTTCAAGGCCTATATTTAAAATCCCTTATCTGTAAATTTTTTCATTGATAAAATGTACCCCTTTTCTATACAAATCTGTAAATTTTTTCCAAAACTATTTTAAATAGTCCCTTATGTATATTTATTTCTATAAATTTTAGAAATAAAAAATATCCTTCTGTTGAACTCACGTGATAGGGTTACATATGATGAGTGACCCCCCCGAGACTCGTTTGCATGCTTGTATGGAGGTCAGGAGTTACTAACAAAGTGGTTTTGAGCTAAAAGTGCGTCTAGATTTCCGTGTCAAGAGTTGCAGGTATTGGACGGAGGTCGAGATGGAAGAATTAGCCATGAAAGGTCAAATGCAAAGGAAAAGAAGAGGGTCCGATCTTCGAGATGAGCTATCGAGCTTGTCCATTGGATGTACGAGGCAGGCGTGGTGATGCTCCGAAGAGAAACGTCGAGATTTCGTACGGGATCCTCTATTAAAAGAACACGCTAAAAGAAGGGAATAGCACATGCACGCTTTTCGAGGAAAGCTGTTTTTGGCCGATTTTGGAGGTTTTTGGCGGCTTATTTTGGAGTTGTGAAAGCCTATAAAAGAAGAGAAGATCGTGAGAAGGAGACACACATCAAGACACGCATACCGAGGCCGCGAGAAGGAGAAGAGAAGGCACGTAAATCGAGGTGGAACGAAGGCAAGAAGAGAAGGCACGCGGATCGAGGCAGCGCGAAGAAGAAGACAAGATCGAGATAGAGTGAGAGTGAGAGTGTGATTGAGATTTGATCTTTTGATCATCCCGATTTGTACATCTTCATGAGAGTGAGAGTGAGAGTGAGAGTGAGATAGCTCGGGGGTGGACGGGTGGTATTGGGCTCCTTCACAGAGTGATTCTTCTCAAGATTGTTGTAAAGATTCATCGGTTTGATTCATTCTGAAATCTCTCTTCTTGTTAACTCGAAATTATTATCTTGCTCGTGATTGTGAAAGGACGGTGCATGACAAATAATAACGACCCAAGTGTAAATTGGGGTTTTTAGATGTCTATCATGGCCAAAACAATAATGACCTCCTGTAATGTGGGTTTTAAAGGGTCAAGTTTGTGGATTTCCACGTGTAATCCTTTTTGAAAAAGTTAATTGAATTGTAGCCACGCTTTCTCCTATGCTTTTGGTAGCTGCTTTTTGCAATCAAGCCCCCCGCAATAGAAAACCTGTGGGGATGGGTACACATTAACATTAGATGATCATACTTCGCGAAGATCCAGAAGCTTCCCACTAACCGGAGGGGGCGGAATTGAGAAATTCGCTTGTCCTTGGCGTCGCGCACGAAAAATTGCACCCGGACCAAAAAATCTGTAGCCATCGTCAACTCGCCATCCTTGTTCTGTTCAAGCTTGCGATTTGCGATTCCTGGTGCTGCTTCCATGAATGAAAATTTGCTTCCATAAATGAAAATTTCCCCCTCTCCCTCTGCTAACCCCTCTCCTTCTCCCTCCACTCCCTGCGCCCAGCCCTCCCCTCCCGCTCCCTCCGCTCTCCCCCGCTGTAGAAGGTAATTCAATGCAGATTGCGATCAGAGCATTGCTGGAAAGAATACTCACGACGCAGAAATCACTCGAGTGATTCCCGATGTGCACGCAAAAGAAGAATTCGCAAAAGGAAGGAGATAAGGTGATCGGAGTGAGGCAGCTGTAAAGCACGTCAAATTTGGTGTACGAGATTGGATTTAACCAGGTCCTGGAGGAGATCGAGAGAATTTTGCTCAAAGAACAGATTAGGGGCTTTTGTTGCGCTCTGCTCTTCATTACGTCATATCATGTCGATCCTCAAGATTATCTTAGTAACACGTCCCCTAAAGGCTTGCTGACGTGAATCGCTCTTTTCAGACGTTCGCCATAAGTTCAATCACTTGGACAAAGATATGGCTGTCTTGCGCCAACAACAACAAGTTCCAAATCAAGTTGTTGATGATTATTCCAAAATATTATTCAAGGTCATTGTGATTACAAGCATCGCATGGCCGATTGAAGTTCCCTGTTATGACTTGGAGTCAATCGCGAAAGAAATTCGGGACAAACTTAAACCCTTAGACAAATACACTATCCAATTGCGGGCTATGGACACGAACGAAGATGACCCAAAGATTGGATCACCCAAACTCTCATCATGCGATGTTCTAGCGCGGGATGTTGTACCTTACCTTATAATTAGTCTTCAGCTTTGATTTTACAACAAGCCCACATCGATCGCCCGTTATGTACATAGAAGCAAAACAAATGGATCTTGAAATGTTCTCTAATTTTATTCCGCACAGTTTTTGGAAGTTAAGTTTAAAAGTCTTTTCCAATTCTCTTGTCATCTCAGTTGTTTTCTTCGAAAGAAAAAGGTTGTACGTACCTGGATCCATTTCATATCTCAGTGGCATTGTGCTGGTGGTCAATTCATGTAAGCATTGGTGAGCGAGGTAGGGGCATGTTTTTTTGTGATACACAAGGTGCAGGTTGATATTCGTGCATGATAATTATCATCTCAACCAAATGTGTTATAGTCACATTAGATCAATGGGCTTTTCGGGTGCTTAGTTTTGTTGTCAAACCTCCGGTTCAAAGTTTGTTGCATATATATATGCTCTATGCTTGTTGAGATACCTCTGTTTAGATTCGTTTGCTCTTGTTATTCATCAAGGCAGGGCATCTCACAGTTGTGTAGCAAACAAGTGATTGGACACTCCCACCCAAAGTTACTTTGGAGTTCTCTTCTCTGTGGATAAACTAATCTATGCTAATCTAAGCTATACCAACGGTCAAATAGAAGAAAAGGCAAGAAATAATTTCTTTTTTATATTCATTTTAATATGTTACCTGCAAAACAAGAGTTATAAACAAATTTTGATTCTTTTCATATATAATTAAAGTATATTTAATTTAGCAAAGCAATTTAAACTAAATTAATTATACTTTAAATATACATTTAATCTAAAATGAATTAAAAATTAAAAATATATATACATTATTTATTTAAGATATTTAAAATTAAATTCAAAAATACAAAACAATTATATATTAAATTCATTAATTTTGATTTAAATAAAAATATATATACAAACTAAAGAAATAAAGATTATGTAAACACATAAATTATAAACTAAGGTAAAATAATTAAAAATAAAATGGTGAAATGGTAGACATCCAAAAAAACCCTTCATTTTTTTCTCTTATATATATATATATACATACATACATACATACATACATATATGCATACATACATATACATACATACATATATTTATTTATTTATTTATTTACATATATATATATATATATATATAGCAAAACATTTTAAACTAAATTAAATATACTTTAAATAGGCATTTAGTCTAAAGTGAATTAAAAATTAAAAGTATAAATCCATTATTTAAGATATTTAAACTTAAATTCAAAAACACAAAATAATTATATATTAAATTTATTAATTTTGATTTAAATAAAAATATATATACAAACTAATGAATAAAGATTATGTAAACACATAAATTATAAACTAAGGTAAAATAATTAAAAATAAAATGGTGAAATGGTAAACATCCAAAAAAATCCTTCATTTTTTTCTCTTATATATATATATATGTATAGCAAAACATTTTAAACTAAATTAAATATACTTTAAATATACATTTAATCTAAAATCAATTAAAAATTAAAAATATAAATACATTATTTAAGATATTTAAACTTAAATTCAAAAATACAAAACAATTATATATTAAATTCATTAATTTTGATTTATGCAAAAAAAAAATACAAACTAATGAAATAAAGATTATGTAAACACATAAATGGTAAACTAAGATAAAATAATTAAAAATAAAATGGTGAAATGGTAGACTAATAATTAATTAACTAACTAACTAATGAACTAATTAATTTACTAACAAATTCATTGACCCCTCCTTGTAAACCCCTCTCCTTATTCCCTAGCGGCCGCGGTTGCCAGGGAATAAGGGGAGGGGGTTGATTATCTCCTTCCCTCATCCTGCTCCCTCCTTCCGTCGTCTTTGTGCCCCCTCCTTACATCATCTCTATACCCCTCCTTACGTCGTCTCTGTGTCTCCTCCTTCCGTTGGTTGTGGGCAACGAAAATTCGGGAGGTCGACGGATATTCATGCGGTGATTTGGAGCTAAAGGTGGTGGTGGCAATTAAGGGGAGGGGAGTAAGGGGAGGAGAGAGGAAAATCTCTACCTGTTAGGGTCGACGAGCGACAATCGATTAGGGAGGAGGAGATTAGGAGAGGACAACGTCGATTAGGAGAAGAAGAGGAGAGGAAAGTGAGAATCGGATTGAGAAGGATTCAAATTTCTAAAGAGTTTAGGAGAAAATTTGCCTGGGAGATTTAAATTTGAAGTGTAAACAAAAAGTGCGGGAGGATTTGAATTAAAACTACAAACAAAAGAGCTGACATTCTCCTAAACAAAAAACTTGACATTCTCCTAAACATTCTTCCATTCTATATTCTTTCACAAGATCTCTTACCGATAATAGTACACTTGTAACAAATCTTTTCGACACTATATTTTTTAATAGGACGACACTTCTACCTAGCTCACCAATCCCAATTTCTTCCCACCTCCTTCTCTCCCTCCATTGCCCGCTTGTTAAGCCGTCGCCCATTCGGCCGTCCCCACTCTCCATCGCCTGAATGTCTGCCCATCAAAATTTTCATTGTCGTTCGAATCTTCATCGCCATCCGAATGTCCGTCCATTCCAATATCCATCCATCCAAAATTTTGTCGTCCCATCGTCACATCGCCCACCACAACATCCAAATTTCCATCGTCGACCAAATTTCCATCGTTGCCCAAATTCCCATCGTCGCATTGTCGCATCGCCCACTGCAGCATTCAAATTTTCGTCCCCGAATTGCATCAGCGTTGCCATGAGGGAAGGGGAGGGATATCCCCCTTCCCTTATTCCCTGGCGGCCGCAGCCACCAGGGAAGGATTTTGTTATCCCCTTCTCTTATTCACTGGTGGTCACGACCGCCAGGGAATGATGGAAGGAGGGATTGCATCCCCTTCTCTTATTCCTTGGCGGCAGCCGCAGGAATAAGGGAAGGGGATGCAATCCCTCCTTCCCTCATCCCGCTCCTAATTTTCGTCATCTCTATGCCCCTCCTTTCGTTGTCTCTACGCCCCCTAATTCCATCGTCTCTTATGCCCCCTAATTCCGTCATCTCTTACGTTCCTTCCATCGTGTCCCCTCCTGCCGTCTCGTCCCTCCTTCCTAGTTCTAGGTCTCTTTCCTCGCGTCCCCTTCGGTCCTGTCTCTCTTCTGTCGCGTTTCTCTTTCCGTACATCCTTCCGTCCATCTTTTGTATGTCTCATCCTCTTTCGTACGTCTCTCCCTTTCCCTTTCCATCGCCCTCCCTCCTGCTACTATTCTTTTCCTTCCCCTCCTCTCTTCCATCCCCTCTCTTCTCTTTTCCTACCATCCCTCTTTTCCTACCATCTCTCTTCTCTTTTCCTACCATCCCTACTTCTTCCGTCGGCCATGGACTCCTTCTCCTTCTAAAAAAGATTCATTTTCGCTCTCTCTTCTCTCTCAATTTCTCTTTCTTAAATATTTAAGAAAAGGAAACATAAATATAAATTCTTCATACCTGGCTAAGCTAGCTGAAGGTTTTGTAGATAGGATGTAGACTCTCCTTGATTCTTCCTCTTGCTCCTTCTTGCTCCAATTGATTGAGATAAGAATGAATGAAGAGAAGAAGACCTTTTTATAATTCTTTAGGGCAAATTAAGATTTTCCTTTTCTACCCTTCTATTTCCTTTTTCCTTTTCTTTCTTTTCACTAGTCTTTTTCCTTTTCCTTTCCTTTCACTCTTCTCTTTCTTTCATACTAAGCGCAATTGTTTTCAAGTAATTATACTCAATTGTTTTCATAATAAACACGCTCTTTTTGAAACTACTAACCTCACAAATAGTTTTCTAATGTCACCCTTCTCTTTAGTGTTAAAAAAGGTGTGATTCAATGGATAGCCGATTTTGAGTAACAATTGACATTAGAAAACTATTTGTGAGGTTAGTAGTTTAAAAAAACTTGTGTTTATTATGAAAATAATTGAATCTAATTATTATGAAAGCATTTGTGCTTAGTAGGATATTTATTAAACTAACTTCACAAACTCCTAGGTGCATTATCAAAACAAGTACTTATCGGGGATGGGGGCGCCACTTTGCACCCAAGTCAATGCCACCTAGGTTGAGGTGCATGCAAAGTATTGTGCCCATTGGATAGGCTTTTCATTGTCGATCAAGCATTAAACACCGTTTTCGCTTTAGTGTGATGCACATCTGTAAAAAAACACGCTCCTAAGTGTGTTATCCGAACAAGTACATATCGGATGAGTGCGCCACATTGCATGCAAATCAATACCACCTAGGTTGAGGTGCGTGCAAGATATTGTGCCCATCAGATATGCTTTGTATGGTCGATCAAGAATTAAACATCATTTTTGCCTTAGTGTCATGTGCAACCATAAAAAAACATGGTCCTAGGTGTGTTATTCGAACAAGTACTTATCGTATGGGCATGCAACTTTGCACACAAAGTCCATACCACCTAGGTTGAGGTGTGTGCAAAGTATTGTGTCCATCACATATGCTTTGTATGGTCGATCAAGAATTATACATCATTTTTGCCTTAGTGTCATGCACAACCATAAAAAAACATGGTCCTAGGTGTGTTATTCCAACAAGTACTTATCGGATGGGCGCGCCAATTTGCACGCATGTAAATACCACCTAGGTTGAGACACGTGCAAAGTCTTGTGTCCATTGGATATGATTTGCATGGTCGATCACGCATTATAGACCGTTTTCCCCCTAGTGTTATGCACCACCATCAAAAAACACGATCCTAGGTGTATTATTTTCTAACAAGTACTTATCGGATGGGGTGCCACTTTTCCTGCAACACAATACCACCTAGGTTGAAGCATGTGCAAGGTATTGTGCCCATCAGATAGACTTTGCATTGTCGATCAAGCATTAAACACCATTTTTGCCTCAGTGTGATGCACATCCGTAAAAAACCACGCTCGTAAGTGTGTTATCCGAACAAGTACTCATCGGATGGGCACACCACATTGCATGCAACTCAATACTAAATTCTTTATACTATCTTTTATAGTTATGAACTGTATAATCACAAATTTAAATTAGAGATTCTATTAGCTAAATGCTAATCATGAATCCATCATTGAAAACCCATATCCTTGTATCACCATCAAAATTTAATTAAATAAAGTAAAACTAAAATAAAAGAGATTAATTTAATGGAAAATTATAACTAATAGAAAAAATATTCAAAAAAGACAAATATTTTTTTAAATTGTTCCACAGGAAGATGGGCCCAGATTTCATTCCTGGGATGGAGGTGATATTATGTTGCCAAGGAGAAGTAGTTGCATTTGCTACAATCCATGATTGTAATCAAAATTCTCTTTGTCACTTTCAAAGACTTGGCGAAGATAAGGTTGCAGTTATTGTATTAAAGATTCTTAGTGCACATGTTGAGCTAAAGCATAAGTGTGGAGATATGGAAGTACTTGGAGATGTTATGCCTTATAATGTTTTCAATAAATCATTTATTGCATGGGATAGAGATGAGACTTATCCAACACATATCATGGGGAATACAAAGTGCAATGCTTTGGATTTCAGTGTGGGAGATATTTTGCAAATGATATCATTTGCAAATAAGAACATAGCAGAAGGTCAAGTTTGGGGTTTGAACATTGTGGTCATTTGCAAAGATGAGGATTGTGAAAGCTACTAATGATGGTATGGATGATAACGCAATGTCATTGGATGGTCCCTATTATGAGGAAGGAAAAGATTTGAGATGGAGCATGCAATTTTTGAAGATTAAAAAGGGACATGTGGTTTTCAATGACAAAGTTTTCAATTTTTGGTTGCGTGTCAGACTCCTTTGTACAAAGACTCATGGAGAGAAATATTTCTTGTAAACATATGACAATGTAAAATTGCAAGCATAGCTATTACTATTTTTGGAGCACATTTAAAGAGTCTTGTACTTAGGCAACCAAACGGGCCTTGTACTTCGACACATCATCACCTGTGACCTTCATCTTGTAGACCCATTTACATGGCAATGCTTTCTTTCCATGTGGCAAAGAAACCAAGTCCCAAGTCTTATTCTGTGAATGCATCTTTGATTTCATAGCATACTCCCACTTGCACTGATTGTCGCGCATCATAGCCTCTCTGTAGCACGAAGGCTCCCCGCAATTAGTAAGCATCACATAGTCTGCCCCTGGAACAAATCTCTTAGGCGGTGTAGACACTCTAGATGATCTTATCAAGGGCATTTTAACTTGCTGTCCCACCTACATATCAGCCACATTTGGCTCATCATTTCCACCAATAGATGATCCATCATCTGTCCTTGATTGTGTACCTATGGAAGTGCGTGGTGGCACCATTTTTTGCACATTAGGTGCATGGACAGCTTGCTGTCTATCAACATATGTAAGTGGATTCACATCCTGCAAAGTGATTCTCCTCATTTCCACATCCCTCATGGGTCTCTTATGCATCTTCTTCTCATTGAAGACCACATCATGGCTTCTAGATCCCAGAGATGATAGTTCATCTCTCCACTTTGTATGATCACCTTTGCTTCTAGATCCCAGAGACGATAGCCCATCTCTTCACTTTCACCATAACCTAGAAAGATGCATTTTCTAGACTTAGGATCTAGCTTCTTCCAAAGCTATTTTGGCACATGTGCATATGCCTCACACCCAAATATATGCAAATGAGAGTAAGAGGGTTTCTTGCAACTTCATGCCTCTTGAGGAATACCACCATCCAACCTCTTACTAGGTGATCTATTGATGATCACATACACTGCAGTCTTCATTGCCTCAACCCAAAAATCACCTGAAAGATTTGCATTGGAAAGCATACATCGCAACCTTTCCTGAATGGTGCGGTTCATCTGTTCTACAACTACATTTTGCTATGGAGTACGAGGGGATGTGAGCTCCCTCTTGATCGCACGTGTATTCACAGAAATGCTGAAAGTCATGAGAGATAAACTCTCCATCATTGTCAGCAGTCCGTAGGTATTTAAGCGTTCTACTTGATTGATTTTCAGCCAAAGCCAGCCATTTCTGAAATACCTGGAACACATCTCTCTTCCAAGCTATAGCATAAGCAAATACTTTCCTAGTTGCATCATCAATGAATGTCACATAGTATTCAACCCCGCCTAATGACCGTGTGTAGGCATGGGACCACATGCATCTGAATGCACTAAATCCATCCTTTCAAGCTCTTTCTTTCCTCTTATTTCATGGGCTGATTTATTCTGCTTCCCATAGACAGAACTCTCACAAAATTCAAAGTCAAAAAAACTCAAATGCGGTACATAACCCAAACTGCATAAGAGTTTTATTCCATTCTGGCTCATGTGCCCCAATCGATAATGCCACAAAGTACTTGGTTGCTCAGTTATTGCAACAACATGATTAGACACCCCTAATACATGTAAGGGATACAATCTCCCGCACTTGGCACCTCTTGTCAAAACCATAGAGCCCTTTTGAAATTTTCAACTCTAAAAACAAAAGGTGGTCTAAAAACGAAAATCATCTAGCTGACCCGCCCTACTGAAATAAGACTCTGATCAACTTAGGCACATGTCTCACATTTTTCAAAACAAATGCAGACCCATTTGCAAAAGAAAACTTTATGTCACCTGCTCCCACCATGGATGCTTTTATCGAAGGTATATTTATATATTAATATAAAATCCTGGCAAAACTTTATCGAGCTAGTTTTTTTAGTTTCACGGTATTGATAGAATATAGGACACTTTTGTATATTTTCTTTTAAAAATTGAGGTAAAAGTTGTAATTCTTGGCGGAACTTCCAAAATTTTCACATTAAAGTTTCAGATCCTGACGAATGTTTCAAACATTTATTTTTATAAGGGCATACAAACTTTCGACACCAATATAAAAGTTTCACTTCTTAATGAAAAACATTGGATTCAAAATTTTTGGACTTTTTTTCCAAATAGGTTACCTCCACATCATATTCACCTAGAACACTCAAAAATGGGTATTTTTAGAGCACTACATATATTCACCTACACACAACTATGGCCTACAAAATAAGAGTAGAGGTATAGTGCATAGGGAAGGGAATGTGAGGGAAAGGAAAATTCCTTTTTAGTATGGTATTTTGATGTTATAAATGAACTCATTGTTCCTTTTCCAATCGTTTTGACAATAAACATGACCACATTCTCAAATTTCTAGTGAAAGTTATGATGGAAACAGGGGAAGGTAAAAAATTTGGGTTTATTACTAACGTACAACCAAAAATCACAAAGTACATAAGCTCAAAGAGAAGCATAATTTCCAATCAATTTTATCTTCTCATTAATTTTGTAATTGATTATTAATTAATTAATAATATTTACTAATTAACTTCTCTTAAAAATATAATGAATTGTTAATTAATCGTCAAACTAGTTGTTATATTTTACTAATTAATTTGTTATTATTTATTAATTGAATAGTAAATAAATTAGATAACATGTATATGATAATCCAAGAGTTGTTGCTATCAACATAGAGGTGGTGTAAAGATACACCTCTTTTTGAAAATGATGCATGAGATATCTTCTCTTATGCCTCTAAATCTCTTCCAGAGTCATTAGTCTACTTTGTTGCAACCCATTGATGCACAATTGGAAACTAAACCTTAAGCCCTAAACCCTTAATGCTAAACCCCAAATCTTAAAAGCTAAACCCTAAACCCTAAAATATAAAATAAGTTCCTTTGTTTAAGATCTAAACCCTAAACCCCAATTTAATGGCATAAAATTAGAAAAAAATCAAATTCTAAAAGCATTTTTTTGAGAAACCCCCATTTATGTTGTTAATTTCTTTAAAAAATCAAAATGTGAACAATTGTTCTAAAAAACCCCCGTTTTGAGGTACAAAATGAAAAAAAAAAGTGAGAATATGTTTTTTGGGGAGAAAAAGAAAAAAATTTTCAAATCTAGGAACTTTTTTGAGAAACCCTAAGTTTATGCTATTAATTTGGAAAAAAATTCAAAATGGGACATGGTTTGAAAACTCTCATTTTTTGTGTAGATTTGATTAAAAATTAGAGACAAGGGGAGGGTAGCACATGTGTGTATAAAAAGGGGAAGAAGGGAGGAAGTGAGGGGGAAGTTGGGAGAGGGGGAGTACTAGGGATTAGGAGAGGGAGAGGGGGGGGCGAAGAGGAGGGAAGAGGGAAGGTGATGGACAAGGAAGTAAGGAGAGGGAGGGAGTGAGGGGGGACTACGTAGAGGCAGAGGGAGGGTGAGCACATGGAAATTAAAGGGTCTCTCTCTCTTTGTCTCTTTGTCTCTCTCTTTTCAAACCCCCTCTCGCACCCTCTTCTCTCTCTCTCCCGACTTCAAGCCCCCCCCCTCCCCCATCCTCTCTCTCTCTCTCTCTCTCTCTCTCTCTCTCTCTCTCCAAGGCCCCCCCCTCTAAAAAATATATATATATACTTTTATACTTTTTTTTTAGGGGGGTGCGGGGGGTACATGTTGCCAACATGTGGCCCACGCCATATGTTGCCCCTCCCCCCGTTCCCCTTAACACCAACATGTGGTGCACGCCATATGTTGGCAATGTGGCATACACCACATGTTCTTTTGGGGGAGGAAGGGGGGGGGCTTCTCTCTCTCTCTCTCTCTCGCTCTCTCTCTCTCTTCATTAAACCCCCTGCTCCTCCCCACACACACACACACCTCCCCCTCTCCCAACTCCCCACTCCCTCACCTGCCCTCTCTCCTAGTCTTTGCTCCCCGCTCTCCCTTGCCCTACTCCCCCCTCACTCCCTCTCCCCCTTATTTCTTAAACCCCCCCGCCCCTTTCCCCCTTCACCATATCCCTATTCCTCCCTCCCTCCCTCCCTCTTCCTTTCACCCACATCACATGTGGTGAGAGGAGGAGGAGGGAAAGGTAGAGGAGGGGAGGGGAGAGGTGATCAACTTGAGAAAGAGGAGGGGAGGGGAGAGGCGACATTAGAGAGAGAGAGAGAGAGAGGGGGGGGGGACGGGAGATGAGGGGAGAGGAGAGGCGATGTGAGAGAGAGAGAGAGAGAGAGAGAGAGAGAGAGAGGAGGGAAGGGGAAAGGCAACATGAGAGAGATAGGACAAAGAGGTGAGCTATGTGAGAAAGAGGAGGGGAGGGCTACATGAGAGAGAATAGGGGAGAGGGGAAGGGGCGAGTTGAGCGATGGGAGAGAGAGGAGGGGAGAGGTGAGCGACATGAGAGAGAGAGAGAGGAGAGGTGGACGATGTGATAGAGAGGAGGGGAGAGGTAAGTGACATGAGAGAGAGGAGGGGAGGAGAGGAGGGGCTGGGAGAGGGGAGAGGCGAAGTGAGAGAGAGGAGGAAAGGGGGGACAGAGGAGAGAGAGGAGAGGAGTCAAGGACAAGGATGGTGGGAAATTTTTGAAATGTCAAGGAGAGGCATGCCGAGATTTCTTTTGAAATTTCCCCTTGACTCCTCTCCCCTCTCCTCTATCCTCCCATAGATTTCAAAATAGGAAAGAGAGGGATGGTGGGAAATTTTTTCAAATTTCAAATTAGGGAAGTGGGGAATGGCGAGAAATTTTTTGATTTTTTTTTTGAAATCTATATCATCAAGCCACATGTTTTTTTTTGAAATCTATATCCTTTTTTTTTTTGGGGGGGGGGGGGGGGGACACATGTGGCTCACGCCACATGTTTGGGGGTGGGGGGGGGGGAGGGGGCACATATGGCTCAAGCCACATGTTTGGGGGGAGGGGGGGCACATGTGGCTCAAGCCATATGTTGGGGCCGGGGGGGCACATGTGGCTTACGCCACATGTTGGGGGGGGGGGCACATATGACTCAAGCCACATGTTTGGGGGGAGGGGGGGCACATGTGGCTCAAGCCATACGTTGGGGCTTGGGGGGGGGGGCACTTGTGGCTCACACCACATATTGGGAAGGGGGGGGGGCACATATGGCTCAAGCCACGTGTTTGGGGGGAGAGGGTAGGGGGAGCCACATGTGGCTCAAGCCATATGTTGGGAGGGGGGGGGGGGCACGTGTGGCTCACACCACATTTTGGGGGAGGGGGGGGCACATATGGCTCAAGCCACATGTTCGGGGGGGGGGGGGGGGGCACATGTGGCTTACGCCACATATGGCTCAAGCCACATGTTTGGGAGTGGGGGGGGCCTTCTCTCTCTCTCTCTCTCTTCCAACTTCCCCCTCCCTCACTTTCCTTCTCCCCGCTTCTCCACTCCCTCTCTCCCTCTCCTACTCCCCCCTCACTCCCTACCTCTCCCCACATGTGGTGCAAGTTGCATGTCGGGGCTCTCCCCCTACATGTGGGTATTCTTTTTTGGATGAATTGTTTAATTTGCAAAACTTTGTTGATTTGCAAAACAAACATTTGTAATATATATATATATATATTTGGACGGAAATTTTTTTAAAAGAAAAATTTAGTAAAAAAGCAAAATTTTGGGGAATTTTTTCAAAATTGGAAACTTTGAAAAATTTTGCATTTTTTGAGTTGTTTTTTGGAAATTTTTATAATAGATATCAAATCACACACACACACACACACACATATATAACAAAAAGTTCTCTCCTCTACATGCATTTTTTACTTCCAATTGGATTCCCTAGTGACAATATAGGGGGACAAGCCCCACCTTTCATCATAAAGTTGGTCGAAACAAGCAGGCATCCAATGGTAATTGAAAAAGGCTTACGCTTAAACGGTGTATTTTTACACCAAGAAGGTGTACATGTATACCATCTCTCCAAGAGAACAAGTCATCTTGATATACTTAGGACTTTGGTTCAAAACTATGTGGTGTCGACCAAAGTGTAATTATTTGGTTAATCATAGAAGGTATTTTTGTAAGCTTATCTAGTATTTGGTAATTTGACTAAATTTGGGTTTTCAAAGTTTGTTAGAAAAACTGCCAATGGTTACTCTATGTAATGGGTGTGTAACATTCAACCAATATTGCAATATTTGTTTTGAAGTATATGGAAAAAAAACCATGGGACTTATGATATTCAAAAAAATTGGACTTTAGTCCAGTTTTGGAATTGGACTTTATACAAGTTCAAATTTTTTAAATACAATGTTGAAACTAACATGAAAAATCATCCCTGGCTCCCATTATGTCACATGCATAGTTATCTCCAAGATGCACAAAACCTGTCTTTCCACTGTCATAAGTGGAGAACCATTCCCTATGGGGAGTAACATGGAATGAAGCACCAGAATCCAAAATCCAATCCTGGGAATATGCATCATTTGAAGTGGTAAGCAAGTCTGTAGTAGGTAGACTAGACATGAAGAGAATGTCATTGTCACTATTATCAATGACAAGGATTGCATTGATCTCCTCGATCTTCACTTTTCCTTTGTCCTCCTTGGACTCTCTTCCTTGTTATTTGCACCCCAATTTGCATTCTTTTTCTTATCCTTCTGCTCTCTTTTCAACTTGTAGCAGTCCTTTTTTATGTGACCCTTCTTGCCATAATGGTAACACTCAATGTTCCATGACCTGGATTTGCCTCTTTCTTGGGACTTCGCCCTGAACTGTGATCTGCACTTTTGCACACTTAAGGCTGCATCTTGCTTGTTGCCATCAAACAACCTCTTCATGAGGTAAACTTTATTAGAGGCAATTTCCTTCTCAAATGTGGCACATAAATTATTCCACAAATATTCCGTAGTCTGCTCATTTACTACTATGAAGTAGACGAACTCTACAAGATGAAGTCTAGCAGTAGCCTTTTCTAATGCATCCAACTCATTCCAATCATCCTCAGACATATTTGCAGGCTTAGCTCCAATCCCTGCCAAGGGTTTAATCTGCTTCTTTTGAATAAGCACATCCCTTATCTGTTCTTTCCACAAAGAAAAGTTTGTCCCATCAAACTTATTAATGTTGAAAAACTAATTTTCAGACATGGAAGAGGATGCGATGATGAAAATGAAAGCTAGTTCCTGCAAGAAAGAATCACACCAACTACCAAGTGCACCCAAATGTGCATGCGAAAATGGAAGGTAATATCACCAAACCTCAAAGTCTCAAGCATCAAAAAATTGCATTTGACTCATGTGCATATACTATGCATCCATATGAGCAAATATGGCCCAAAAGAAAATGTCAACCTCCAATGATAAAATAATGGCACACCCAATGCCAATAAGTGCCAAAATGCCTCACGCATAAATGTTGTCCATGAGCATATGCATCAACAAAATCTCATCCAAGAGCACAACCTGTGCATCCACTGCAATATGTCAAAACTGTCCCTCAACATAAAATAGCATCTGTTTGCTAAACGTCCATCAATAAAGCATCCCACAAGGCAATCTGGGCCTATCAGCGCATCCAACAAGGATCGCAATGCATCCAAATGGCCTATAAAGCATCCACTGCAACCCAATGCAAACCACGAATGAGCGCACACAACTTAGATTGCAACCAGAGTATTCTGCATAAGGTATATCATAAAAATCACGGCCCCATAGTAATGACTGCTTGTGAAAATAGAACCTAGGATGCCTCAAAACATGAGCGTCACTGCATAATCGGACTCAGCAAGACAATCTATAAATATCTCTCTTCTTCTGGAACTCCAAAGATATCATCTGAGGATGGAGTAAGAGCTTCTCAATGCTTGCATTTACTTGCAAAAATAAACCTTAGGTAGATTAAACATAAGGGATAGCCTTGTTTGCCACGTTGCAATCAATGAGAAGGTCTTGGAACCTTTGAGAAACTTCTTGCAAAGAGACGACAAAAAAACACTGAGAATCAAAACTCCCTTGATTCTTCACAGAATGGCAAGCAGCTTTGTAGACAGATGTTTCAGGCAGCAGTCCCGGATCCAACGGGACAGACAGCTCTACAAATGGAGGCCCAAATGCTAACTCCTAAGATCCCACTCACACAGGAAATGACGAATTGAAGATGTTGGAGTAAACAAAGCTTCACCACAGCTTCAGAACTTCACGGAATTGAAGGCGGCTTCACAGGTAGAAGTTTTGGACCGCTTTGAATCCACTGGGAGTATCTGAACTGCAAACGGCAACCTAGATATGGAGATCCAACACACGAAATCCGCAGAGGAACTTGAATTTTGTCACTTTTTGCAGGAGCTATAACTTTTCACTGAAAACTCAGATGACAAAGATGTAAAAACAAAAAATGAAGTACTCAAAGTCCTCTACAACTTTTCTTTTGATCTTAGGGTGAGATTCAGCTTCTAGAGAAACATATATTCACCACAAGACTCTCTGGTTTAAAATAGATTGTCTTTTGCCTCTAAAACCACCTGCTGACTTGCAAAAAACCACTTATCTTCACCATGCCTAGTGTAACTACTATCACCCCTCAATGCAATGTGATCCGAATGTTATCTGCCTTCTCGTATAAGGTGATCACATTGCACTCAGTAAGATTGGAAATGGTGGCTCTTTTGGACACCCTTCAAACCCTCAGTCAATTCCCCCCACATGTGCATGTCACCACCTTGGATGGCATGACCAACCTTTGGCCTCTGGCTGTGCTATATGGATTCCCCTTGGACATTGATGATGCGCTCAAGGTTTTCACAACAGAGTACACTTGTCTTATTGGGGGCTCTGTAATCTAAGTCCTACCAATGTGCATGGCCTTTGGTCTCACCATCATCTCCTCCATTAGCTCCGCAAAAACAAATGCAACAAGTTGGGCTGGTGGCAATATTGAGTTGTACAAACACCCTCTTGCTCAACGAGACTGATAACCACTCAGCAATGGCTGGATGTAATCTTTTGGCCTCTAAGGCTCTCAATGTTATTTTGGCTCACTAGATGTAATCTTTTGGTCTCTAAGGCTCTCAGCAATTGCTGAGTTTTAACAAATGTAATCTCTTTTGTTCAATTTGAGGCTCTCAATATGCACTATTGTTAATTTTTATGCACTGAGTTGTTATGGTCTCTATCTGTAATCTTTTGGCCCCTAAGGCTCTCAGTAATTGCTGAGTTTTTATAACTGTAAGATTTTCTGCTCAATTTTTACTCAGTATAAGTTGTTACTTTTTATAAAACCTTCGAAATACTTTTTTCCTCATTTAGGATTTATTGCAAAACAAGGAATAAATATCAATAAAGTAGGACTATAATTTCCTTAGTTTAGGACTAAAATAGCTCCAACAACCCAACGCGGTGGTTGCATGGAGATACATCTAGAAAAATACATTTAAAATTTTAGAAAATGCAATTGATGATATGGCCCTAGGAGCAAGGGCCATATCGACATACATTATACAATATACAGGATGCCGCTAGACAGATATGGGATGTCGATATGGTCCTTGCCACTAAAGGGGACCCCTCAAGGGCCATTCTCTCTCTCTCTCTCTCTCTCTCTCTCTCTCTCTCTCACACACACACACACACACACACACACACTTTTGCTATCAAGGACAAAAATCTTTTGAAGCTGTAGTGCTCTGTGGGCCGATTATGTGCACAGTGGAGTGCACTTAAAAAAGTGTGAAACAGAAAGTGGAGTGCGCTTTCTGTAAGCTATAAGTGTTGAAATGGTGAGTGCTTGTGAAAAATCACATGCAAGATTGTGCGAAAGGGCGTGTTTTTTGACAATTGTGCATGACACTTAGTGATATCAGCTAGCCTTTTTAAGGCGAGAACCCAAACCCGGTGATAGATAGACTCTCTCTCTCTCTCTCTCTCTCTCTCTCTCTCTCTCTCTCTCGCCCCAAGTTGCATCATCCTGTGTAGAAGTCCCATTCTTACTATTGTGACCTCTATAAGTATGGTGAGGAACCAAAATGCATTGGATGAGTGGATCCCTTCCACCTAGATCTTGAATGACATGAAAGGATTAGCAAAAGGTCCACATAAGCTTCCCAAGTGCAAGAGCATTGATATCTTGCATGAGTGAAAGGGACGTATCTTGAAATTCAAGTTTGGGAAGAAAGGATGGCTTGCAAAGGTGCAATACGTCTACATGGGAAAGGACATGCGGCTGCATCCATCATTCAACCAATCAAGGATACCATCACACTGTAAGGATTTCTGTCTATGTACCTTTTTCACTTATAAGTGTAAGGAGTCCATTTGGAAATTTTGTGTTGGCTTTATAAGAGCTCTTATTCATGTCAGATGTATTCCCTTTGGACTTTGAGAAGTGGGAACAAGTTGAGTCATTCATAGGTAAGTTCACTACGATTCATGAGGACTTAGGTGAGCAAATGCATGGTGGGAAGAAGTCGGCCTCCTTGTGAAAGAAGAATGTGTATTGGCATAATGCAACACACATCACTCAAAGGATGACATCAAGCTATGGCCGTCTGCAAACCATTGCACCACCACACCTTCAAGACATGGATTGCAGCATGGTGGACTTGAGGACATTGCAATCGTGCAAGGCCAAGATTGCAAAGGAGGTGGGCATGGCCATAAAGTTCACATTTGGATCCAAATGGGCAAGGCTGCCTTGGTTTATGCCTCTCCACATTTTTGTTTTTTGTTTTCATAATATGCATATGCATAGAAGAAAAACTACATGTGGTCTTGCAGGTATGTAGATGAAAATTCTCTTGAAGATTTACTTGGGGCAGATTAGGGAACTAGATTAGGTGAACAAAAGGGTGATGTGTTTCAATGCCATGCATGTAAGGACAATGTGGTTATTAGATTTATTAGATACCGTATATCACGCCAATTGTTGTATTTATGTGGTGCTTGCCTGTGACGGAAGTAGGAAGACATTGGAAGAAAACAAATGGTCGGTGGCTTCCCCTTGACTCTATTAATGAAGATAATACAGGGGTAGGTTTGTCTATTGATGTTGATCAGAGAGATGTCAAGAATGTGACTGCTATCACATTGCAATGGACTCTAAGGGACGCGCGAGAACACCTATTGGTCATGGAGGATAGCATGTCAGAGTCCTTCGAGTTTACGTTAAATGGTGAAAAGATCGACCCCAATGTGCAGAGATGTGCATGTATAGTGCTAATTTCATTACTCCTGCAACTTTGAAGATAGTAAACAATGTACTTGACTAGTGCAACATTAAATTATTTGCTATTTCTTAGTTCTTGTTTCAAGAAATGGAGGAGATTGAAAATGTGGTGTAATCTATTTTGACATGTCTTTCTTGTGCTTTCATGTAAAAAAATTTCAAAAAAAATAGGGACTTTATGATTTAGGGCTTTAACTCTTAAAGTTTTCATATATATAGAGGTAAGAGGTATTTTTACATTCATTTCTCACTTTCACTTTTAGAGAGCCATAGAAACTCCCACTCTCAAAACTATCTCACTCCCTCAATCTCTGTTTCCATGGGTTCAGCAAGAGTTGTGTTCCATGCCTTCATCTCGCAAGCTGTATTGTTTGACATGACCTTAGATGTCCTAGGCACATACATGCGAGCCAAGGATAACATCAAAGATCTCATCAACTACATGCATGAGAATTTCATTGAGTTTGCATATCAGCTTGATGAGTCTTCAAAAACATGAGTTTCTTTAGATAACGTCAAGTGTCTATTCACGGAGGAACCCAACTTTGTGAAGTGATTGGCCCGTTTATGTGATAATGTTATAGAAGATGGGTTTAAGAAGGTAGATGCCAATGACCTCCTACAATTGGGGATCATGGGAAATACAGGCAGTAGGTTCCTTTCCTAGGAGATGACATTCATCTTTCTTCTCCAGGAAGGAAATTTAGAGGAAGAAGTCTCATCATCGAGTGCCCCCTCTGCCAAATTTGTTATCTTTCCTGGGAGATGACATTCATCTTTCTTCTCCAAGAAGGAAATTCAAAGGAAGAAGCCTCATCGTCAAGTGCCGCTCTGCCAAATCTGTTATCCTCATCCCTAGACCAAAATCTGACCTGTATGTGGAAGAGACTCTTGACTAGGCAAGGGAGGATATGGAAGTAAGTTGAAGCATTGGACCTTCTCTAACAACCCCATGCCAGCATAGAGCAAGCATTTGCATTGGAGACCACTGACCCAACATCATACATATGGTCACTGTCCCCCCTTCTCATTGATGGAGAAGAGTATGTGTTCCTCCATGACATCAAGGTGCTTTTTGGATTGTGGAAGGACGAGGCACTGCGGGTCTTCGATGTTGACACAAGTGTCCAAGATCCTTGAATTTTGGGTTCAAATGACCAGATAATGGAAGACTTTCTGCTGATGACGCTAGTTACATTGAGAGATGCGTACAAGTCAATATATGACGTGCAACCCTCCAATGCAAAAGCTTCCATTTCCAAGACAGATTAAGAGAAAAATTCCACTTCTAAGATGGAATTGGATACAACACAAATATCCATCGACATTACAAGAGTGGAACGAAGAGAAGCTAAATAACACCATAGCGGTAAGTTTGAACAATGTTTTGATGGTCTTCTAGTATAACTTGTTTTTTGGTCTTCTAATGTTTGTTGAATTGTTGCAAGAGGCATTTGAGGTCGATGAGCTCCCATCTCGACAAATCCATATTCGCAGCACATTTGGGCAAGATCATTCTTTAGCTCATTTACCTTGGTGAAGTGGCACAACATATCGTAGTCTTCCACAACAAATTTTCACCTCGAGGACTTAGGAGCTGCTAAAGTGCAAGGTGTTGTCGGGTATCCCAGTATCACTCAGAATGCTGACAAGGTCATTGATTTTGGTCCAATGCTTGGCTCCATCAATGCATTTGGATAGAATACTCATGGCAAGGAATAGACGACAACGGCTATGTCATTGGTAATAGGAGAGGATGACCTTAGTGCTATTACTACTAGGTTTACATCTAAGAGTCCACTCGGGGATTCAAAGACCCCTATTCTCGATGTATTAGAATTAGCTAAGGAGAAAGATAGGCTATGACCCCTCTTTGTAAATCACTTTGAAATACAAACATCTTTTTGGTTAAATGTCTTTTGTATGCTAATCTATTGTTTTCCTTCTTTTGAACGTTGTTGTTATAATTGTTTGTAGTCATCGTTGTTCTCGATAATCGGTTTATCGAATCCCATCGTATTAATTGTGTAAACATTACATCAAATTGAAGTCAATATTAATTGTGTAAACATTGAAAAGTTAAAGTGAATATGATACTCTTGGTTAGTTCTGGAAACTATGATGATCATTTCTAAAAAATCCAAGAGGAATTTTACCGCGGCATAGAATCCAAAAGTGTCTGAGACGTCGCGAGGAGGCCAAAAACCCCAAAACCCGCCACAATGTAAATTTGGGAATTTAGGTCCATGCGTAGCCGTTTTATGAGACATATATCTAAATTATCCATCACTGTGATGCACTTTGTGTGGATAGCACATAAGTTTGCATCTTTCAAGAGCCCTCTTATAACCTGCTCTGCAAGCTCTTGAAGTGCCCCTAGATGCCTGTACTGAAACGGACATTGTCCATGTATTTCTATGCGATTCATGTACAACGCGTTGGAAAGAAGCACACAGGATCACATTCTCAGTGCTCTTTTGTAGCTGGCTAATTTCTTTGAGGGCTCTTACTCCTAGTTTCACTCTATTTGGCTCTTTAGTTTGGAGAGCTAGGGGAGACTCTTGTAGGCCAGGGGACTTCTCATAGGGAGGAGACTTCTCATGGGGATGGGACTTCTCACAGGGAGGAGACTTCTCATGGGGAAGGGACTTCACGGGGAGGGGACTTCCCATGGGGAGGGGAGGTGTAGGGAGTCAGGGTTGGGCTCACAAGAGCACTTCTAAGCGTGCTCATACAAGTCTAGGGAGGGCTCACAGGAGATAGGGGTGTTGTGGTAAAGGCCAATGTGGCCCTTTACCATATGTACCATTTGTATAGTCCTTATTGTTTCTGATATATATATGGCAAAGGTTGGAATAAGGAGGTCACCCCTTTTGTGACCCATACACTATATGCTCTCTCTCTTGCTCTCTCATCCCTTTGTGTGCTGGTCCTTTCCTACTCCCACAATTGGTATCAGAGCTTGGTTGAGCTTGGTGGAGTGTGGCCAACAAGGAGAGAACCTGATGGAGCTTCAAGCGGTGCATCCCATGAGCAGGAGCGGCGGCCTGCAGATTTCCTGGAGCTGGAAATCGGATCTTGAAGAAAGAGGCAAAGCTGCTTGTGCAAGAAGAAAGGGGAAAATCCCTTTTCTTAGTATTTGCTGTGGGCATTTCCTATGTGCAAGAGCTTGAGTAAAGGTAGAGGGGGTAGAGGACTCCCCCCACTACAGGGACAAAAGAGAGATAGACTCCCAGTGAACTAGAAGACCACTCAAGACACAAAAATCAAAGGTTTCCCTTGAAAATCGCAGGCTTGGTAAACGTAAATTTTTTTGGCGCGGACAGTAAACGAACTCACCGACACGGGTGCCGCATTGACAGAGGCCCAGACGAAGGTTGGAGACACCCGTCTACAGCAGCCCGTGAGTTGCAGACTTGGAAGCATAGCAAAAAAAGGACCCAATCTGTCACATTATGTCAACTGGAGAAAGCAATAACAAATCCAAAAGGCTGTCATTTGCAGGATGAGAAGGGTGGCTTCCAGGATTATGTAGCAGCCTGTTTTCTATAGCCTGTTTGCTAATACAATAATGTGAGGAAGGTTGAAGGAGCTGGTTCCAGGGAAACAATGTTGGAGGAGCGTCTATCTATATCCGGGCAATTGAGAAGGAGCTCTGGAAGCTCAGAGGAGCTTGAAGGCGGCGAGAGGGAGCTCGTGCAGGCAGACAAGCTTTGAGTGCGAATACCAGTAATACGTAAGGATTTTGGACCTGTAGTTAACTAAGAAGTTGTAGAGCTTCTTACAAGCTACAACTCTGCTTTTCATAGCTTTGGCATCCGGTCTTTTGTTGCAAAGATAATGATGTTCAAAAATAGGGACAGCATGGCATTTATGCCCAAGCTCGCTCCTCTTTCCGCCATCCACTTGGCAAATCCCACCATTGGGTGGTTGATCTATGCCTTGAACACTTGGTAGAGTGGAAGTGAGGTCTGGTGTAGGAATTGTCACTATAGTGAACATTTGGGGCAAACTTGTGCCTCGGGATTTACCTTCAGTCCAAGATTGGATGCTTTGAAGTGTCGCAAATGCATTGGAAGTGATGCTAAGTTGGATGCATATATGCACTAATGCAAAGGTGATGCAGTAAATGCATTTTGGGACACTTGCAGTGAAGTTTTATGCTTGAGTTTTGTTTGTGGACAAAGTAAATCCTTTAAGTTGGCTGTATTTTCAGTTTTGTGAGATAGTACTAAGTAGAGACAGATACACTGCCCTTTGTGATCAAAGGCCGGTTACAGTGGTTCCGTTGCCGGGACCCTCATCAAATCATCCAGAGGAGTCCCTGGGCATCTTGAGTAGAGAAAGCAGTTGCTGATTTTGGTACAGCCATCCATTGCTTTTGGATATGTATTACATCAAAAATGCTAACTCCTAGCTTTTTATCAAATCACGGGCACAGGCACAAGGATTTTCCTCCCAGCCAACCTCGGTGGTAGTAAGCTCTCTCTCTCTCTCTCTCTCTCAAATTCGTTACGTGAAAGCTCTTGCTTACAAAATTCCACCAAGCCCCAAAATTCCCCAGATGGATCTAGTATGCCACATGTCTTCATTCTAGGGTCCCTCCTTAATGCATCATTTACCCCTCTCTTGGGATATCATTAAAACCATTTGCCCCTTGGCACATTTCATGCATTTAGGTCCCTTAGCCTTAGATCCACCTAGTCTAGTGCCATGTCACCCTCACCAAGGACCTTGACCTTGATTCCTTTTTATCATTTACTTGAAGCCCAAACAAATATAATACAAACATTGATCCTTTAAAGGAAAATGCTGACTGACCCTTGCGAAGTCATGTTACCTCGACTTGAGCGTAACATTCCTTCCCTCTTTAGGCATTAGCGTCCTCGATGATAAAGTCTAGGAACACTCTCTGTAGCTGGTATACGGATTCCCAGGTAGCTTCTGATAGAGGTAAACCATGCCATGCAACCAACACCGTGGGTATCTTCCGATTACATACTTGCATTGTTCCTCGGTCCAGGATTCCTGTTGGTTTGCGTCTTGCATTATCCTCTATCTCCTGAAACAAAACAACACCCTCGATTAGTGAGTCACCTGTATGCAAAAATTTCTTTAAACGAGAAACATGAAACACTGGATGTACCTTACAACCCTGTGGCAATTCTAATTTATAGGCTACCTTGCCTATTCTTTTTAGAATTAACCATGGCCCACAATATCGAGGTGATAACTTAGCACACTCTCCTGCAATCAAAGACTTAGAGTGCGAAGGAACTTTGAGAAAAGCTTTTTCTCCTTCCTTAAATTCTCTAGCGGATCGGTTTTCATTCGCATACGCCTTAGCTCTATCCATAGCTTGGCGGATGTTAGCTCTCGTAAGTGCTAGCATCTCCCGCATCTGAGCCACAAAGTTCACAGCACTAGGCACTTTCTAAGGTATTCCAACTATAGTTGGATTCGCTGGTCTATAACCATAGTTCAGCTCAAAAGGACTGAACCCTGTAGAGGAATGTTTTCTATCATTCTAGGCAAATTCTAACAACGGCAACCACTTGTCCCATGTATGTTGCCTCAATGACACATATGCTCTAAGCATATCCTCTAAAATTTGGTTGATTCTTTTCGTCTGACCATCCGTTTTCGGATGATCTACTCATTCCCAACTCAGTCCTTAGTGTCTCAAACACCGCAGTCCAAAAATGACCAGTAAATTTGACATATATGTCTGACACTATGGATTTGGGTAATCCATGCAAACGAAATATATGTCTAATAAACAAATCCGCCACTTGCGGGGCACTAACAGACTCTCTAGTTGGAATGAAGTGAGCCATCTTGGTAAGATGATCAACCACCACAAGGATAGAATCATATCCACCTTGTGTCATAGGCAGACCTACAATAAAGTCCATGGAAATGCTCTCCCACCTACCTAGTGGTATTTCCAAGGGCTGTAAAAGTCCGGGTGGCTTCACCCGCTCTGCCTTACTTACTTGAGACAAAAAACAACGTGTCACATATTCATGAATATGCTTTTTCATCTTTGGCCAAAAGAAATCTCCTTTCATGAGATCATATGTCTTCTCGACTCCTGGATGTCCCGCACATGGGCTATCATGGCATTGTTAAATGACTCTCTGCCTGAGATCATTCTGATTAGGTACTACTACCTTGCCATTTCTTTTCAGCATACCATCCCTTATGGTATATCTTGCATAAGTTTGGCCTTTTCTGGATGCCAGGTCATCCTTTTCCCCAGGTTTGAATATGTGAGCCTTAGGCCAAAGGCTCCGGATGAACTCGTCCACCTTTTGAGTTTCTCTAATCTCGGTCATTAGAGCACTCTCTAATACCGTGAAACTCATATTATGCATAATGCGTGACAACGCATCAACAACTTTATTATCCTTCCCTCTTCGGTACCGAATCGTCAAGTTAAACTCCTACATGAGTTCTGCCCACCTAGCTTAGCGGCCTCTCAAGTCAGGTTGTTTACAAAAATGTTTCAGAGTATCATGATCAATATCAACATAAAACTCTGACCCATACAAATAATGTCTCCATGTTTTCAGAGCATGGACAACAGCATACAACTCTAATTCATGAGTTGGCCAATTTTGTTGAGAGGGAGAAAGCTTCTTGCTTTCAAAGGCTACTGGCCTTCCCTCTTGGAGGAGAACTACTCCTACCGCAATGCCACTTGCATCGGTTTCAAGGAAAAACGGTTTCTGGGGATCAACTATTTTTAACACCGGACCTGAGACCACACAGCTTGTTTTATCGTGTTAAAACTCTCCTGTTGATTCTGTCCCCATATAAAAGGTACTTTATCTGAGGCCAAATCAGTCAATGTCGATACTATTTCAGAATATCCTTTGATATGCCTTCGATAAAATTGGACAAATCCTATGAATGATCGCAAAAAGCAGTCAAACTCTGAGGGATTGGCCAAGTTAGTATCGCGGCCACTTTCTTTGGATCCATTTCTACCCCCTCAGGAGTAATTATGAATCCTAAATATTTAAGTCTTACCATACACAGTATCGTTTTCTTTTTATTTACATAAAGAGTGGCTTTCCTCAAAGTACTGAACACTATTCTTAAGTGTTCGTGATGCTCAGTAATACTTTTACTGAATACCAGAATATCATCAATAAAGTGTACTACAAACTTTCCGATATACGGACGTAGTAAATCGTTCATAAGCATGACGAATGTAGCTGGAGCATTGGTAAGTCCAAAAGGCATTACCAAAAACTCATAATGTCCAAACCTGCTTCTAAAAGCGGTTTTATGCACATCCTCAGCTCTAATACGGATCTGATGGTAGCCACATTTAAGATCTATCTTACTGAAAATTATGGCCCCATGTAATGCATCTAGCAAATCATCGATCTGAGCCATCGGATACCTGTGCTTAATAGTGATATTATTCAATGCTCTGTAATCTATGCAGAGGCGAAAAGTATCATTTTTCTTCTTCTTTAATATCACTGGCGAAGCAAAAGGTGAGAAACTTGGTTGAATCTGCCACAACTTGAGGTATTCTTCGAGTTGTCTTCGTACCTCCGCCTCCTCGATAAAACTCAACCTATAGGGAGGTCTATTTACAGGTTCTGCCCCCGGGATTAGTTCAATCTTATGATGAACATTCCGCTCTGGAGGTAACCCATAAGGTAGCTCATCCCTAAAACAATCAGAGAACTCCTCTATTATTTGATCAGCCAGCTTGGCCATCTCTCCATTTTGAGCAACATCAGTGCTAGTCGAAGAATCATCAATTGGCTCTACCGATGCTGTACAAAGAAACAAAAACTCTTCTTGAGCTTTTCGAATTTCCATCACGGAAACCAATGGTCCTTGAGGCATATCTTTTTCGCCTGTAAGACATACAGCACATCATTCATCTTGAATTGATAAACGTGCTTTTTCCAATCTATGATTGGATTCTTCCTAGAATGCCAAGCCTTACCCAGAGCTATGTCTGCATGAGCAAGCTTTGTCATTTCAAAATCAAGCTTCTCAGCATTGTCCTGAATTCGAAGTTCCAGCCGGGTAACCCTTTGGTCCCATACTTCAGTTGAACTTCCATCTGCCATTCTGATTGTATATGCATAGTCAGATGGGCTAGTCTTTAGTTTCAGCCTCTTTACAAGCTTGGAGTTAATTACATTGTGCGTTAACGCTGAGTCAAACAACACAATGACATCATGATTAGCTACTTGCCCTTTCATCTTAATTAACTCCGTATCATTAAAGGCTGTATACCCCGTTGCTGCGGGCTTTGACAGGACATTATCAGGTGCACTAGTTACTAACTTAGCAACAGACACACATAACAAAACAGGTACTGACCTTTGAGAAGATCCCGCTAGCTGAATCTGCATCTATTATGCTCTGGGACTTCCCTCCATTTCCACGTCGCATTCTGAGATCACCATCTCAGCCATCCGACAATCTTTGTTTCATGGACAATCTTTCCACTGATGAGGCTGAAGGCATCCAAAACACAAGCCTTCTCTCCTCGCTTTTTCCCTTTGCTCTGGGTTCAAAGAAGACTTCGGGGCTGCCATTGGTGTTACTTTTCTTTTCATTCCAATGGCCAAATTTGACGTGCTTTCCAGATGCCTCACTCCGATCACCTTATCTCCTTCCTTTTGCGAATTCTTCTTTTACGTGCACATCGAGAATCACTACAGTGATTTCTGCCTCGTGAGTATTCTTTTCAGCAATGCTTAGATCTCAATTTGCAGTGAATTACCTCTGCTGCGGGGCAGAGCGGAGGGAGAGGGGGTTGAGCGGAGAGGAGAGGGGAGGGGAGGGGAGGAGAGGGGTGGGCGCAAGGAGTGGAGGGAGAAGGAGAGGGGAGAGCAGAGGGGGAGGGGGAAATTTTCATTTATCGTGCACGAAGCCAAGGACAATTGGGAAGCTTCTGGATCTTCTCGATCACAGGTTTTCTATTGCGGGGCAAAAAGCAGCTACCAAAAGCATAGGAGAAAGCGTGGCTACAATTCAATTAACTTTTTCAAAAAGGATTACATGTGGAAATCCACAAACTTGACCCCTTAAAACCCAACATTAAGAGGTCATTATTGTTTTGGCCATGATCGACATCTAAAAACCCCAATTTACACTTGGGTAGTTGTTGTATTATTCACTTTTGGCTAATCATGTAAAAGAGCATCCTCCTTCGGCATTGGACCATATGCCTCGCTGCATTCGACGACACATGCCACGATAGCCATAATATCTTCTGTGTGCATTTCGGTAATTGTGGAAAATACTTTTATACCCTATGCCAGAGCACCCAGGGTCTGCTAAATGTTGGTCGCTTTCGTTAGATGGTGTTGCCGTTGCTACTACTACTAATATCAAGATGATTAGTAGGCTTGTCTTCATCACTATCCAAAAGTATTCACTGTGTACTCTATGCATCAAATACTCACCCTTAAGACAATGCACATACTTCACATTTTCATTCCCTTCAACCACTCCTCTTGAAGTAGTTGAACTTTCGAGAGGAGCTCCTCACCCACTCACCACCACTAACTACCAAGAAGACTTGCCTCCTCTTCTTTTACATCCCATACTTCCCGTCATCATCGTCATCGTTTTCAACCTCCCTAGCTTTCCTCTAAGATGCAGTTGAACACCCCACTTCTTTTGTGAGCCCCCTAAATTGCTTGACCCTTAAATTGCTCTCTGTAAAGAAAGAGGGAGAGAGATAGGAGACTCAAGTTCAGCTTTCTTCACCACACACAAAAAGAGAGAGGACACAAGGTTGGAGGGTGAAGCCTTTCTTCACTTTTGCACACAACAACAATAATACAATAGAAGAGGGAAATACCCTATATGTCAAAACCTAGAATACGTGGTTCATATGTGAACCCAAACCAAAAACATACGTGGTAGTCTAACTACACCACGAGTACAACTAACATAGGCGATGACATAAATGATAGTCATCCAGGAGATATATCGGGGGTAGAGCTTGATATCTCAACACTCCCCCTCAAGCTCAAATCCATCTCACGTACACCAAGCAAGCTCCCAAATCTGCGAAGCTTCTCGGTACCCAATGCCTTCGTAAAAATATCAGCCACCTGCTCCTCAGTGCTGACATAGACAAGATCAATCTCACCAGCTAGAACCTTCTCTCTCACAAAGTGATAATGCACCTCAATGTGCTTCGTTCTAGCATGATAAACTGGGTTATTAGCAAGCATGATGCTGCTAATGTTGTCACAATGAATGACAACTGCTGCATGAACTGACTGTCCCATATCTCCAAGTAGCTTCCGTAACCAAGCTACCTCACATGCAGCCATTGCTGCGCCCCTGTACTCAGCCTCTGTGCTCGACAAGGCAACTGTTGGCTGCTTCTTGCTGCTCCAACTGATGGCACCACTCCCAAGGGAAAACATAAAACCACTAGTAGATCTCCTGTCTGAGACACTACCAGCCCAGTCAGCATCTGTGTATCCATGTACTTGTAATGCACACCCAGCTTCATAAAACAGTCCATAATGCAATGTGGACTTCACATACCGCAGTATGCGCCTAGCCGCATCCAAATGTGGCTTCCTCGGTGCCTGCATAAACTGACTCACCAGCCCCACAGCATAGCTCAAATCTGGTCTGGTTATAGTCATGTAAATCAAGCTACCTACTATGTGCCTGTACATAGTAATATCTTCAAGAAGCTCACCTGACTCTACATTGAGCTTCACATTCTGCTCCAATGGAACAGAGATAGGCTTACAGCCTGTCATCCCATATTTGGACAGCATGTCCAAACCGTATTGCCTTTGCAATAGCCATATCCCACTCGGGGATCTAATAACCTCAATGCCCAAGAAGTAACGCAGCTCTCCCAAATCCTTCATCTCAAATTTCTGCTTCAATAGCAGCTTCACTTCATTAATGTCTGCATCACTATCACCTGTAATAATCAAGTCATCAACATAGATGACTATAAGCACAATCCCTCTGTTTGTCCTTTTCACATAAAGTGAAAAATCTGAGTTGGAAATCTGAAATCCAATAGTGACAAGATATTGCCCTATCTTGTCTGACCATGCCCTCGGCGCCTGTTTTAAGCCATACAAGGCTTTGCGCAACCTGCATACAAAATTGGGGTGTGCATTATCCTCATAACCTTCTGGCTGCATCATATAAACCTCTTCCTGCAAATCACCATGCAAGAAGGCATTTTTCACATCCATCTGATGCAAAGACCATCCCTTTGCAGCAGCCATAGCAATTACTGCTCTCACGGTTGCCATCCTTGCAACTGGACTGAAAGTTTCCTCATAGTCAATTCCATATGTCTGTGCAAAACCTTTGGCAACCAATCTTGCCTTGTACCTGCTAACAGACCCATCAGCATTGTGCTTTACTTTGTAAACCCACTTGCAGCCAATAGCCTTCTTATCATGAGGCAAAGGCATCAAATCCCAAGTGTGGTTTGCATCCAAGGCAGCCATCTCTTCATCCATAGCTGCTTCCCAATTTTTATGCCCTGCTGCATCCTCAAAACATGTGGGCTCTGGCTCCTCTAGAACCTTGACCATATAAGCATAGTGATGTGCTGTATACCCATCATATCTCAGCCTATCAACTGGATACTTAATACGAGTGGACCTCCGTACAACTGGATCAGTTGCAGGCGTCTTTAAATCATGCCTGCTTTTCCTTGCACCAGGTGTAACAACAGAAGGAATCCCAAGTTCCTCATCAAGGCTCATTTCAGAGCCGCTTGACTCTCCATCAACATGAGAGCTACCAGCAGACACATCAAATACTGGAGCATGGTCCGCTTTTTCTTTTCCCTTATGTGATACCTGCACAACACTATCAGGACTGCCATGTGACGATTCACTAGATCTCAATCTCCCTGTCCATGCATTAGATCCACTAGTAGAGGACTCTCTGGGTCCACTCAAGGCTTGAGATTGCTGCTCTGCATTTATTGCAGCATTCCCCAGCGATACCCTTTCTGGTGTTGAGCATATCCAATAAAGATGCATTTTTCTGCCTTTGGATCCAGCTTTGTTCTCTTCTCATCAGGAACATGAACATAAGCTATGCAACCAAATACCTTCAAGTGAGAAATATCTGGTTTTTGGCCTGTATACATTTCTTCAGTCATGCCATGGACAGCTGCAGTGGGGGTTCTGTTCATAATATAAACAGCAGTTGCTACTGCTTCAGCCCAAAAATAATCAGGCATGTTTTTCTCATTTAGGATCGCCCGTCCTACTTCTGCAATATGCCTGTTCTTCCTTTCTGCAACCCCATTCTGCTGAGGGGTAGACCTGCATGAGTACTTCCTTTGAATTCCCTGTTCTTTCAGATATTCACAAAATTCTTCTGAAAAGTACTCTCCCCCTCCATCAGATCTTAGCACTTTAATATGCACACCTTTCTCTTTTTCAACCATGGCCTTAAAAGCCTTGAAATGGCTGAACACTTCACTTTTGTGCTTCATAAAATAAATCCACACCTTCCTAGTGTAGTCATCAATAAACGTCACATAATAATGGCATCCACCAATAGAAGCAGCTTTGGTTGTCCAAACATCTGAATGGATCACTTCCAAAGGTCTTCTGCTCACCTTAGCATTTTTGGGAAATGCATGTCTGGCCTGCTTACCCATTTGGCATGCTTCACATACCTTTTGCATTCCCTCAACTCTGAATTTAGGCAAACCTGCAACAATGTTTTTCGTTTGCATAGATTTCAGCCTTTGTATATTCACGTGCCCAATGCGCTTGTGCCATATCTCAATATCTGCAATGACACCTCTCCCATGCGCAAACATAGCAGCTTTCACCTCAGGCATATCAACATCCAAGGTGAACATTCTGCCATTTTTGTTGCCTTTTGCAACCAAGCGGCACTTATTTTTCAGGTCTTCAACAAAGCATCCATCAGGATTAAATCTAACCTGCAGACCTTGCTCAACCATCTGGCCAACTGAAACCAGGTTCTTAGTGATTTTTGGAACATGAAGTACATCTGCCAAGTACTTCGTTTTGCCATCCTGCATAGCCAATGGCACTTTACCAACCTGCGTAATTGGGTGCGCAGTATCATCACCTGTTTCAACATAATCTGGCTTATCCAAATTTCTAACATCATGAAACCACTCACCATGACTGGTCATGTGGTTAGATGCACCTGAATCAACATACCAAACATCATTGCAAGCTGCAGCATCTCCTGACATGGAGTTAACCATATGCTGCATCACAAAGAGGTGCTCATTTCTGTCGTCACCATGCCCACTTGATGATGCATAGTTGCTTTGCTGCAACTTCCCACTTTTGATGTCATTCTGTTTTTTATAGCATGTATTCTCCTTGTGTCCAGGCTTTCCACAATAATAGCATTCTGTGCTGCTATTTACTTGCTGGTTCCTTTGCCATGAACCATGGCCTCTTTGGCTCCCCCTGCCTCTAGAACTGCCACGTCCTCCTCCATAGGACTGGTTTTCCTGTTGTTGCTGCTGGTTCTAATTTCCTGCACGGCCACCAAAACGGCCTCTTCCTCTACCTCTGCCTCTACCTGTATTCGAGTAGAAAGCAGTCTCTTGAGAAGTTGAGGTGGCTGAACTACCATTCCTTTGCTCTTCACTCAGCAAGAGAGCAATAAGTTCTTGAAAATCAGGAAATGTTTCACGGACTCCAATGGATGTCCGAAACTGTGCATAATCTTTCCCAAGACCATTCAAGGTCACAGACACTAAGTCCTCATCATCAACAGGTGCTCCAATGGAGGCAAGAGAATCTGCAAGGCCTTTCACCTTCAAGGAATACTCATTTATATTCAGATTTTTCCTTTGCACATTGTGCAACTCCTGCTTTAGCTGCATCTTTCGTGCTTTGGTATTTGTGCTATACAGCTTCACCAATGTATCCCATGCCTCCTTAGGCGTCTCTACATCTTGTATATGCACAATCATAGAATCTGAAATGCTAACAGATAGCCAATACAAGCATTTTCTGGCTTTTTCATGCCATTCCTTAAAGGCCTTCAATTCAGCAGGAGTGGGAGCAGTACCCAAAACTGGTTCTGCAGTTTCACCATTGATGTAATCCCAAACTCCCTTTCCCATAAGGAAGTTTGTCATCCTGAACTTCCATGCTTGGAAGTTGTTCTTGTCAAGCTTCTCACTGACAATGGTAGACAGATTCTCAGACATTTTACAAATCACGAATTGCAACAGCAACCTGTAAACACAGCAAATGCCTCACAAGGGCAAATAGCAAAACTTCTGCGAAAAGCCTCACAGGGGCAGATCTGCAACACTGACGAAAATGGTATTTCACCACACAGTCACTTCCTCGTGACGATTTTGCATCAACAGGCAACAGGCATGAATCTGCAACTCCCAATATCTCTGCACATAGGCATACGATGCAATTTCTATGGCACCTTTCCACCGACTAGCCGCGCGGTGGTCGCACAGCAAAAACAGGGCCTTTTTCTGAGTGCCTGCGAAGAACTTCCGCCTCCAAAACGGGCTTTGAAACGGCCTCAAATCAAAAAAATAAAGTCACCTAGGGCTTCGCCTTGTCCCGCAGCATATACTACGCTCTCGCCACACCGCGAAGGGCCTCTCAATCTGAAACAGTGCACTCCTGCACTTCTGGCTGTGCTACCTGCAGAGATTTGCTCCCAAACTCGAAATAGGAAAGCAACACTGGTCCTCTTACCAGGACACCACAAACTTGGCTTGCTTTCTTGAGCTCCTTACCACGAACAAGGCTCTGATACCATGTAAAGAAAGAGGGAGAGAGATAGGAGACTCAAGTTCAGCTTTCTTCACCACACACAAAAAGAGAGAGGACACAAGGTTGGAGGGTGAAGCCTTTCTTCACTTTTGCACACAACAACAATAATACAATAGAAGAGGGAAATACCCTATATGTCAAAACCTAGAATACGTGGTTCATATGTGAACCCAAACCAAAAACATACGTGGTAGTCTAACTACACCACGAGTACAACTAACATAGGCGATGACATAAATGATAGTCATCCAGGAGATATATCGGGGGTAGAGCTTGATATCTCAACACTCTCTTCATTTTATTTGATAAGGGAATCTAAATTGCCACCATCTTACGTGGCTACACCAATTTCGAATCACTAAATTGCCACCTTCTTGAGTAATTGCTCGAAGTGGTTGCCCCTCAATTTCCCTTGTGCACCACCATGACTACCTATATAATATGGCCATAAGCATTACTAAAGCAATTGCATGAAGGTCATATTTCTTTCACGAAGATTTTTTCTAAGGGGGGATTCTTTTTTACGAGTTTTTCTACAAGG